>NW_022992199.1:216692-608861 GCF_902827175.1 Gymnodraco acuticeps
TACTACTACACTACTACACTACCACTACGACGACTACTACTACCAATATAACTACACTATCCTACTCCTACTACCACTACTCCTATACTATATACTGATACTACTACACTACCACTACTACCACTACTACCTCTACTACTACTACTGCTTCTAATACTAGGGCTGGTCACTTTTAACAATTGGCCTTGTTTACCATAAACATAAACACATTTGAAAGAGGTTTTTTGTTTAACCTCTCTGATAAATTAACACATAAACTAAAACATTGGAATTACATTGATGATTTAACACAAAAAAAAATATTATTTATGTTACAAGTAGCCTTTTTGCACAATTTTTATTGTACACACTGTGGTGTGAACATGCAGTTTGGACTTCCATGCATGCTAAAATGTATATTTGCTATATTAAACCTTATATTGTATGGCACATTAGTCAAAATCTATTTATTATTTCATGTCAAATAGCAGGCTACAGTGCAGTATTTAGAACACGTGACTAGGTGTGGTAAGCACAATTTCTCATCAGCTCTGACAATAGTGGGCTCCCGTGTAGACGTGACCCTCTTAACACTGCAATCTTTACTTAATTCCCTGTCATATTTCTCACTGTCACTCTGCAGCTCGTGGTGTTTGTGTTATCATCACAACATCCCCCCATAGGCATCGCCCATAAATATCATTTACAGGCTGTATACACAATGAGGTAGACAGGACACACACAAAACATCACTGCCATAGGGACCTGAAGAGAATAGCAGTTAAATGATCTGGCCTCCTCCAGGACAAGGCAACATTCAATCACTCAAGACAGTCCGGCCCCGAGGAATACAGACAAACACATCACGTTATTGAGAGGAATAAGCTGAAATACACAGGGCTTCAGTTGCCCTCATACTCCCAGCCTCACCCATTAATTATCATAACATGGTTGATTAGAGCCTTAAATTGTCTCTGCAGCCGTGGATCCACAGCCATTTTCACAGGGAGTTGATGAACTCAATGAAAAGTGTGACAATCATGATGATTGATTGTGTTTGTTTTATTGGAGTGTGTTCGTCTGCACCGGGCACGGACAGGTCCTTGGAGAGGGCCATCAGTGTGACGGCTGCAGTGTGCACAGCTTGTGACTCACAGTGCCCCAAAGCGCCCGTGGACTATGGCATTGTTGAAAATAAAGGCAATATACTGTAATAAAAAGACATTAAATGTGGGAATGAAGGCCCTGAAGCAGATGTTGTTGTGCTTCCATGTTGTGCAGCAGACCATTTAAACATCATATTTAGTGTGCAGAAGCCAACACTTCCAATAAGTCATTTATTTTGGATGCCAAAGTCCTTATTTTTTGCCTGATCTGTTTATTTTATGACTTTGGATTTTCAAAATAAAGTTCTCTATACTGACAGATGCAGAAGGCTCTTGTTTTTTAGAGTAGGACTTCTTTCCCGGCGTGTATTTCCGCGTCACTGGCCGTCACGTTGTGAGTGCCTCCTCATGCCTCCTCATGCCTCATTGCCCTCTGGTGGTCCACAGTGTGGTGACCGGAGCGCCACTTCTCATCATCCCCATATCCACCTGTGGGGTGATTGAAACAAGAGTGAGCTCTTGTCAGGGCCTTGGCCACCATGTAATTGAATTATACCTTGTTTCACAGAGCGCAACAAAGACAGAGGGTAAATATACTCAGCACTGAGAGACAAACCCAGGCCACGACTGTTCAACAACAAACAGAGGGGTTCTGCTTGGTAAAATATATAGACTTCCATTAGAGGGAAACACCGGAGCTGCTGTCAGTGGTTACTTTGGAGGCAGGTAGAAGGCCTTTTGCATTTACACTCATTTCAACCACTATTTTCCCTTTGTCATATATACCTGTTTATTATACGTTACCATTTTAAACCAATCTCCGGGGACCATTAAGTAGTTTAGTAGTGGTAAGGCTAGCGTTAAGGTGTAGCACATGTATGTGTGAGTAAGATATACTGTATTTAAAATGCTATCCGTCTATTTCTATAGTTTCTGAAAGCTTATCGGCAGTCCCATTACACATATTCCATTATGCCTTAGGATTGTATTTGTATTTTTAACTGTTTACGAATACAATGCAATTGAATTGAATACGTTTTCAGTGAAATTCGAACATGGAATATAAGCTTACTCTTTCAAATATCCCATAAGCAATCATTTGATAGTGGTTATGTATTATTAAAAAGGCTAACGGTAATTAGCCTTAAAGTATTAAATAGATGTTGTTTTCTGTTTCCTAGTGAGCACAAGTTCAAATGAACTATACTCGCAGAAGAAAATGCAACAATTTTAGGGTTTATTGGGACAATAATGACATATCGACTGTGCTCTACAGAAAAATGATTACGTGGGTGATTTGTTGAAGGTCGAAACAAGCTGTGATTCTGAACAGTAGAAAAACAGGAAGTTGTGTTTTTTACATGCTAAATGTTTTTGAGGCAGGATGGATTAGCTGCCGTTAATACATCTAAATCTCACGGCAACATTTAACATTGGTTGGTTTACTTCGTCCATCACGATAAACCCTCAACCTTCCACTCTTCCACCCACTAACCAAAACCATAACCATGTGGTTGTTGGCTAAACATTGAGGAAGTGTTTCTGCACTTCTGTAAAGACTGTTTATTAATACTCTAGAATGTCCTCCACAAACACCAGATGATAATTACATTACCTCTGAATGTTTTATTATGATGTTCACATTGTGCTTCAGCCAAGTCAGATAAACAAAAAGCTATACACTTTTCCACATAATTCACGTCATCATCATTTGGAAAATAATTATACAGCCCACAGATGTCCTCGTAATGGGACTGATTTTAGTCATTACTTTAAGTGTTGTTTAAAGCCTGCAACTGCAAATCAGATATGAAAATATGTGTCTGTTTCACTCATAACAGAAAAAAGACTTCTGCCGTTTAGATACTTGTTCACTCTCGTCTTTTTCCAGTGTACTTTCTGCACCACCCTGATTGGTGAAAAGGTGTGTTTGTTCTTTATATTATTGACTTTAAAAGGGTTCAAGGAGGCCATAACTCTCTCCCTGGAGGGCAAATGGGATTACATTGTTGAGGCTGCTCTAAGGCGTCACTTCACTGAGGCTTTGGTTGGTGGCCTGTTTGCTGTCGGCTAATCTAAGGAGATGGATTTTCCGAGCAGGGCTCTCTACAGTACTGTTACTGTGCGTAATGGCTTTGACTCCCCAGGACATTGTTTCAATCTAAAGGTCATCATGGTCTTAGCTCAAGCCAAGCACCCCTCAACCCAGGCTGATTTGCTCCTCATTCACCCTTGCATGGTGTACTTCAAAGGACATTTTTCGTTTTGCACTGCTATACTAATTACTTAGAACATACATTGACTTTGTCAATTTAAACACAAGGGAAGCATAACTTAACAGGCTGCTAGAAGGGATATAGACATATCGTCTGATTAAGCTGCAAGGACTTTTCCAGGAACCTTTTTATCAATTCAGGAACTTGAAGTGCATTTAAATTGCAGGAAACCAGCGCTGGTTGTGTTTTTTCTGCTGTTCCTGTCCCCTTTTTTGATTAACGGCATTACAGACTACCTTCTGTTTCCAAGGATGATCATGCTTAAGTAACCCATTCATAACATCTTGGAGAGGCTGTTATAAAAGGAACTTAGACATGTTTTAGTCTTCTACAATACCACCACTGGATTGGGCTGATCTTAATAACGGTTTCTGTGCTTTGCTTTTTACTCTTTGAATGCCTCACATCAGAACTACACAAACACATCTTACACTTTTTTTATTTCACATTAAGCAAACATACCAGAGCTTTCATTGAAGGACAATTCAATATGCACCGCCCAGAGTTCCCGTTAGAATATTTAACGGACATGTTGTCCGTTACAGTTTAAATCTTCCGGACACAATTTGAAAAGTGCCGGTCAAAGGTCTTCTTTGTCATTTATTGAGCTTTAAAACAAATTGATATGATTCGATATTAAACAAATTAATTATAGTACAGTAGATTAAATACATTATTGAAAAGTGTACAGTAATTTACAATAACACGGGAATAATAAACGGAGTGCTTTCTCCCTCTCCTGACAGCCCGTCAGTATCATGCAGTTCGCGGATCAGTAATGAGTGACCCACACATACTTGCCAACCCTCCCGATTTCCGCGGGAGACTCCCGATTTCATTGCCCTCTCCCGGTGTCATATTTCTCCCGCATTTCTCCCGATTTCTGACAAAATCAGATTTACTCAGGACTGTTTCCACTCGGACTTTAACTACACCATTGTTGTTTGGTTTCCATGGTAGCGTGTCTCTTTAGCAGCGCGCGCAACTCAAAGTCTGAGAGGGTGAGGAAGATCGTTACAGGAAACTGAACAAGAATCGACAACACGACCCTCTGCTCACTCCTTTCCTGTAAAAAACAGGTCCAGCCCACATATGCTCCATCAAGGATGGTGCTACAGGCAAGGCAGTGCCTTTACCACTACAATAAGCATGTTAATGTTAATCTAATACAGCGTCGCTATGCAACCGGGTGAGGCCGCAAAGTATAGCGCAGCATTATGCATTTGTTTCCATGCCCACCGGAACCCCGAGGCATTACCAACAGATCAACGCACAATCAACCATACAGGACATCTCTTTCTCCATATTAAGTGTTAGACATTAGAATTGACTATTCTTGTCTGTCACATAAGTGGCGCAAGTTGCGCAACTGATGCGGTATTGCGCTAAAGGGAAATAATTTTGACTGGACACTTTGACCGGAGAGATTTAGATTTGCCGGTCTTCAGCATATTTTACCGGTCATAGTCAGGTAATTACCGGCTAACGGGAACTCTGGCACCGCCTTAAGTTCGTCAGAAATACATTTGAGAGAGTAAAAATTACCTCAAAAGTAAGAAGGAGACTGGTCAAGACAGAAAGTTGGCACAGTATTAAATAGGCCAGCACTCTCGTCATAAGTTTCAATACTAACCCATTGGGTGGGAAATTCTTGCAGCTGGTCTCAACGGGGCTGAAACTGTTAAGGCCTATAGCATTTGGACCCCAAAGCAAAAGACTGGAGAGAGATGGTAAAAAACAAAAGCTTTATTCAAGCAGAAAACAGAAAAAAGACGGCAGTGGAGTCAGGAAGTTGGCTGGCACTGAGTCGTCAGGGACAGGAGGCAAAAATCCAAACAAAGAATCCAAAAGACGAGGAGAGCAGCGAAACACACCGGAGGGTCGAAACACAGAGGAATTATCTGGCAGGGAAGTGGCATGAGGACCGGGCTTTTATATCTACAGGTGAAGAGGTGAGTGGAAACAGGTGTGCCTCGTCTGCTCCTGGGAGGAGCCAGCCAACTCCCTGTCACACACCAGCCCTGCAGAGGAAAACAGAGAAGGGAGGGGTGAGACAGGAAAAAGCACACAACAAAAACAAAACTAAACAGAATCATAACAGTACCCCCCCCTCAACGGACGCCTCCTGGCATCCTACCAGGCCTGTCCAGGTACCTCTCATAAAAGTCCCTAAGGAGAGCAGGGTCCAAAATCAGGGAGCGGGAGATCCATGAACGCTCCTCTAGTCCATACCCCTCCCAATCCACCAAGTATTGGAACCCCCGGCCTCGCCTTCGTACATCCAACAACCGCTGGACGGTGAAAGCAGGATGATTGTCAATACTCCGGGGGGGAGGAGGGGGCTCGGCCGGAGGGCTCAGAGGACTGGAGGAAACTGGTTTGAGAAGTGAGACATGAAATGCTGGGTGGACATTCAAGGCAGCAGGCAGCTTGAGCCTAACCACAGCGGGGTTAATAATCCGTTCAATAACAAACGGGCCAATGTACCTGGGTGCCAGTTTGCGGGAGTCAGTCTGGAGTGGCAGATCACGGGAGGACAGCCAGACCTTCTGACTGGGCTGGTAGTCCGGGGCTGGAGTGTGATGGCGGTCTGCAAGTCTATGGTTGCGAGCAGCAATGCGAGCGAGAGCTGCCCGAGCTTCATGCCAGACTCTGCGGGCACGCCGAAGATGCCCCTGTACTGAGGGGACTGCCACATCCCTCTCCTGGGTGGGGAAGAGAGGAGGTTGGAACCCAACAGAAGCCATGAATGGAGACATTCCTGTGGCGGAGCAAACCAGGGAGTTGTGGGCATATTCAACCCAAGGCAGGTGGGAGGCCCAGGAGACTGGATGGTGAGAAGAGACACAGCGAAGGGCTGCCTCCAGGTCCTGATTAGCACGCTCAGTCTGGCTGTTGGTCTGCGGGTGGTAACCTGATGACAGACTGGCCGACGCCCGCAAAGTCCGGCAAAAGGCTTTCCAGACTCGAGAGGAAAATTGCGGACCCCTGTCAGAAACAATGTCCAGAGGAATGTCATGCAATCTAAAAACATGCTGGGTGATTAGTGTAGCAGTCTCCAGAGCATAAGGTAATTTAGGTAGGGGAACGAAGTGTACGGCCTTGGAAAAGCGGTCAAACAATAGTCAGGATAACTGTATTTCCTTCCGATGGGGGAAGACCTGTCACAAAGTCCATGGCGATGTGAGACCAAGGCCGATGCGGAATGGGAAGAGGGCGGAGAAGACCAGCAGGGGCGCGGTGGGATGCCTTACTGCGGGCGCAGATGGAGCAGGCGGCGACATACTTCTTGGCGTCAGAGGACATGGAGGGCCACCAGAAGCGTTGTTGAATGAGGCCTAGAGTCCGAAGTGCTCCTGGATGGCAAGCTATCTTAGAATCATGTCCTAACTGGAGCACTGAAGATCTGGCGTGCGGTGGAACGAACAGCCGACCCGGTGGACAATCCTCAGGAGCTGGATGGTCCTCTTGTGCCTCCTGGACCACCCTCTCAACCTCCCACCTGGCTGCTCCCACCACACAGGAGGATGGAAGAATGGTTCCCGCGGATGACTCCTCAACCGGAGGAGCGAACTGACGTGACAGGGCGTCTGCCTTGATGTTCCGTGAGCCTGGCCGATAGGTGAGGTTGAAGCTGAACCGGCCCAGAAAAAGTGCCCACCGAGCCTGGCGAGAGTTGAGCCTGCGAGCAGAACGGAGATAAGATAAGTTTCTGTGGTCCGTCCATACCACAAAGGGTGAGTCGTGCCTTCAAGCCAGTGCCTCCATTCCTGCAGGGCTAAGACAACTGCCAGAAGCTCCCGATTTCCCACATCATAGTTTCTTTCTGCCGGGGAGAGCCGGCGGGAAAAGAAGGCGCAGGGATGCAACTTCTGGTCGGAGGCTGAGCGCTGGGAGAGGACTGCCCCTACACCAGTGTCGGAGGCATCCACTTCGACCACGAAAGGGGCTGAAGAATCAGGGTGAGATAACACAGGAGCAGAGGAAAACAAACACTTCAACAAAGCAAAAGCAGCCTCAGCTTCAGATGACCACACAAAGGGAACTTTAACTGAGGTGAGCTTGGTGAGTGGGGCGGCTGCTCGACTATAGTCACGAATAAACCTGCGGTAAAAGTTGGCAAAACCAAGGAACCTTTGGAGTTGCTTTCTCGTTGTAGGAGTGGGCCATTCGGCCACTGCCATGACTTTGGCAGTGTCGGCTCTGACCTGTCCCTTCTCCACCACAAAACCCAGGAATGAAACAGAGGAAACATGAAATGCACACTTCTCAGCCTTAACATAAAGTCTGTTCTCCAGAAGTCTCTGCAGCACCTACCTCATGTGTTGGACATGTTCTTGGGGGTCACGAGAGAAAATGAGGATATCATCAAGATACACAAAGACAAATCTGTTAAGCATATCACGAAGGACATCGTTAATGAGTGCCTGAAACACAGCAGGGGCGTTAGTTAACCCAAAAGGCATAACTAAATATTCAAAATGTCCCAGGGGCATTTTAAACGCAGTCTTCCACTCGTCTCCCTCCTTTATCCTAACTAGGTGGTAGGCATTTTGGAGGTCCAACTTAGAGAAGATGGTGGCTTGATGGAGGAAACCAAAAGCTGAGTCTATGAGCGGGAGAGGATACTTATTCTTCACAGTAATGTCATTCAAGCCCCTGAAATCAATACAGGGGCGTAGAGTCTTATCCTTCTTGTCAACAAAAAAAAACCCTGCCCCCAATGGAGAGCGAGAAGGGCGAATGAGACCAGCAGCAACAGAGTCAGTGATATAAGCTCCATGGCCTCCCTCTCAGGCTTGGAGATATTATAAAGTCTGCTCGAAGGCAAGGGAGCACCGGGGAGCAAGTCAATGCCACAGTCATAAGGTCGATGAAGTGGTAGAGACAGGGCGCGATCCTTGCTGAAAACCTCCTGGAGGTCATGATACTCATGGGGGGGGAACAGGTTTGGAAGTAACTGTGGTGGGTATGGCAGAGTGTAAACAGTGAGAGTGGCCGAACAAACTCCAATTGACGATGGATAAGGTGGCCCAGTCTATGAGTTTAAGCCAGGGGAGACCTAACACCAGCGGAGAAAGGGGTGAGGGAATGATATACAGGGAAATGGTCTCGTGATGATTACCTGAGAGTAACAATGACACGGGGGCAGTACGGTGAGTTACACGGGCAAGAAGCCTACCATCAAGGGAAAAAATGTTCTTGGGCTCGGGAAGGGGTTCTGAGGGGAGATTAGACTGGAAAACCACGTCAGAGTCAATAACATTTTCATCAGCCCCTGAATCAACTAAGACTTGGAGAGGAAGGGAAATTTGAGAACTAGAAACCGTACCCTTTAACTGGAGGCGATTAGCGTGGGAAGGGGAGACAGAAGTATGGCTCACCAGCGCCCCTCCCCCGGCTGCTGAGCCTGCTCTTTTGGCCGAGCGGAACAGTTGGCTCGAATGTGGCCAGCCTGGCCACAGTATATCCAGAGCCTCTGGAGGAAACGGCGTTCCCGTTCAGCAGGTGAAAGCCTCATTCTCCCCAGCTGCATAGGCTCCTCTGGGCTTAGGGATGAGGAGACAGTGGGTGGGTCCCGGTAGGAGAAAGGCTCCAGGCGTTGGTTAGGAGGTGCAGACTGTCCAGGCGGACGTGGTGACTTGGGTTGGGAAAAGAGGAGAGGGAATCTCTGCCTGTCTGTTCTCTCCCTACGCCTCTCACGGAGGCGATTATCTAAGCGAATGGCCAACAAAATTAACTCCTAAAGGGACGAAGTCTCATCTCGAGCAGCTAGCTCGTCCTTTAACTCCTCGTTTAATCTATGGGAAAAAGCTATCTGTAGAGCCGTCTCATCCCACCCGCTCTCTGCTGCGAGAATGCGGAAATCAATTGAGTAAGTGGAGACTGACTCAGAACCCTGGCGTAAAGAAAGGAGCCGATTACCGGCCTCCTTACCCTGAAGCGGGGTGGTCAAAAAACTCGATACATCTCGGTCTCAAACACAGGAAAGGAGTTATAGATAGCTGGGTTACTCTTGGCTATGGCCAACGCCCATGCACCTGCTTTACCCGATAACAAACTCATAACGAAAGCTACCCTAGTTCTGTCAGAGGAGTAAGTTAAAGGCTGCTGATCAAAAACTAGGGAGCACTGGTGAAGAAACTGACTGCATGTCCCTGAATCACCTGAATACCTCACAGGGGTGGGGATGAATGGTTCACGGGGTTGGCCGGGATGAATGACTGGAATCTCAGGAGCTGGAGGCGGTGGCGCAGGAGCTGGAGCCGTCAGAGTGTTGAGCTGGGTGAAAGACTGGTCCAAGCGGCCGCTGAGTTGAGTGAAACCGGCAGTAAGGTTCTAGAGGGATTCCATGATACCTTGTAGGGCTTGTTCGTGCTGCCCCACACGAGCTCCCTGTGTCGAAATAGCTTGCTTCAATTTCTTTGGCCAGATAATTCTGTTAAGGCCTATAGAATTTTGGACCCCAAAGCAAAAGACTGGAGAGAGATGGTAAAAAACAAAAGCTTTATTCAAGCAGAAAACAGAAAAAAGACGGCAGTGGGGTCAGGAAGTTGGCTGGCACTGAGTCGTCAGGGACAGGAGGCAAAAATCCAAACAAAGAACCCAAAAGACGAGGAGAGCAGCGAAACACACCGGAGGGTCGAAACACAGAGGAATTATCTGGCAGGGAAGTGGCATGAGGACCGGGCTTTTATATCTACAGGTGAAGAGGTGAGTGGAAACAGGTGTGCCTCGTCTGCTCCTGGGAGGAGCCAGTCAACTCCCTGTCACACACCAGCCCTGCAGAGGAACACAGAGAAGGGAGGGGTGAGACAGGAAAAAGCACACAACAAAAACAAAACTAAACAGAATCATAAGAGAAACAGTCGGTTAATGAGGAAGAACAGATGGAGCTCGATACATTTATCTTAACTACTGCTAATTATTTCAATCCATACAAGGCTGGCTTACCAACAGGTCATATTCAGCAACTGCCTTCAGGCCCCAGACCCTTAGGGCCCACAGAGGCAGTTGCTGGTTGGTCATTTAATAAATTGCAGATGTTTTTGTGAATGTACACTGCAAGATTTGTGTTTAATTGAATAATTACAAACCAACAAAAGGACATAAACAATAGCAAACAAACAATACAGTAGTAATTTAATGTTGGTTATTAGGGTTAGGGTTATAAGGCAAACTTTGCCCTGGTTACACGCTGAAAAATACAAATAATCCTAAATAAGTGCTTCTACGGAAACAGGATTATTGCCTTTCTGGCACATCCAACTACCTGTCTGTGGTTTCCTGGGACTATTTGGTTAAAAGGGTCAAAGTTGGTGAAATTGGATCTGCAATACATACAGTTCCTCACCCTGCATTTCAAACACGATGGACAACAGGTGCACAACTGTTCTCGCAGCAGTTTCCCACCACGGGAAACTTAGTACCTGCCTGCCTGTTGACAAAATATGACAGCTTCCTGCAACGCTGTGGTTTAATGTCACCTCTAAGGTGACAGGAGGCTCATCAGGCCTCAGATAAGGCTCCTGCAGAAACCGCTCGCCCACTCTAATTTATCTAAAGGATTTCTTATGCTGCATATATTTTGTTCTTTGAGCAGCCATGCATTAAATTGCTTTCCATTGTGAACAGCTCGTATAACGGGGTCGCCAACGCTGTGGTTGGTTTCCAATGAGATTGTTTGGCAGCAAAGCCAATGCTGTAATTAGGGTCAGCTGGCTCCGAAGCTGCCGGTGGGCCCAAAGGTCGTCACGGTTGCGTTGAGAGTTTGAAAGTCACAACAAGGCTGGAGGATGGTAACACATGTCTTCTTAGTCAAGGAACACAAACAGAAATTGTCATAAGGCACCAGCCTTCAACAAAGTATATATACCTAAAAAGATGTATGAAAGTCTGTACTTCTAAGATAATTGTATCTGCAAAGTGTGGCACACATTAATTCTGAGAGTCAGAAGTCAAAGACAAAGGCAGATATGCAGAGATAGAGTCAGGGTATGAGTAATGAAAGCCTCATAACGAGTTGTCAGCTTTGTCTCATCGTGCCAGAAGCTGACTTCAGCAGCCTTTGCTGTTTGAGCTTTCAGTGTGCCTCCCCAAATGTAGCCTGTGGTGTTTTCATGAGGAGGCTGCACAGTATGCTTCCATCTGCAGAGAGTTCTCCAAAGTGTCCAGGGGTGGAGGGAAGACAAAAAAAACTCCAGGGAGCTTTTTTCTGCTCACAATATTCTCTTTGGTATCGCAGAGAGGAAACGCCTCAGAGGAAAGTGCAGAGAAGAAACATTTGGACAGCTGCTCAGCAGAATTCACTAATGTCTTGGGTTTGTTGTGACCATAGACTGTATATATTTGTGACGTGTGCTTTCAGTGTGAAATCATTGACCATAAAGGGACAATAAAACACTTTATAGAAATATGCAATCACATGAGATTCCCAAACTATCAAAGTAGAATCAAATTGAAAGGAGCTCCTTTGTACATGAGCTATTTTTAATTATTGGATTCTTATGAGTCAATTCTAGAAATATGCAGGGCTAGAAGTGGACTTCATTACTGATTCATTAGATTTCGTACTGTACTGTTGAGCACAAACTGCACTGAATGTGGTTAGAAACTCAGCGCACTGTACTGTCATATACTGACAAGCCTAACAGTTCAATAAGGACCCCATTTTATGCTGAGGTATGACGATTTTCCTGTGCATTATACTAGGCAATTTTACTCCCTTTTTAGCCTGTATTTAATGAGGCTGGCAAAGAAATAATTTATTTTTTAGGCTTCAGGGCAGAGGGGAGCATACAGGAGCAGGCGCTGCTGCACTGGAGAGTCTTTCAACGGCAGTCATTATTTTCTAAGGTTTTACGTAATCTTGCTAAATTAGTTTTTGGGTGCAGATTATAACCCAAAGATTACTGTGGAGATGACATGACTGGTGGTTTAACTTGGTGAAAAGCACTGGAAAGTATATTTGTGGATCATGGATGATTTTTTTACTTAAAGTGGACCTATTATGCTATATTGAAAAAATATATTGTATAGGGCCAATCCCATACAAAACATGTCTGTGAAGTTTTTTGTTTAAAATACCAAACAGATCCCCCATTGTAGCCACGCCTCATACTGCGCATACCCCCTCTTTGGCAGACCTGTTAGAGAAACGCGGATTTTGGGTCCTTAGCTTGAAAAAAAAAAAGAAGAGGAGGAGGCGGAGGTAATGCCTGATCAGAATTCTACCGGAGATAAAGTTAAATTCTGCTGTGATAAAACGCCATCCTGTTCTAAACCACATCAAGGATTATTTCTGAAACAGTATGGAGCTCAAATGCTTTTTCTCTTGCGGGTTTATCACAAGGTGAGTTCTTTTTTTAATTTCCTGCTTGTTAAACACATGCTCTCCAGTACAGGTTAGCTCTGAGTGTTAGCGAGGCTTGCTAATGTGAACAAAGACGAGATTACGTCCAAAACACGTCAGGCATTGTTTCTGATAGCAACTCTCTGTGGGTCCGGGCAGCAAATCTGGATCCGCTCCGTTGTAGCCCCGTTTTTAGAGATTTGGGTACGGAGGAAAAGAGAGAGGGTTTTATTTTCTGACGCTGCGTGAGTTCCCTGACACACCGGGGACACATGTTTATGTATAAAAGACATCACAAAGTGCATTTTGCATGATAGGTCCACTTTAACACCTGCTCATGTGTTTGAATAAAACATGTTAGGCTGCAGTTTGAATACAAATGAATGAAAGCGTGTTCTTGTTTCGAAAGTGGTAAATAATTTGGTCATTTTTTTCATTTTTTAAAAGGAAGGAGAAGAGACACTAACAACTAAATTAAAAAGTAACCCTGTGGTTCGGTTAAAACTGCATATGCGCACTTCACAGCATTTGAAATGACCGCTTATGCAAGTTTGAGCTTCACATTAATGGGTATGTAGTTTCACAAGGATCATAATGTGTTAGATGTTCTATAATCTGCTCCTCCTTTTACATGTTGCATCGATGCACTTGCAGCATTATTGCTAACATCTAGCCGCAAAGTACCTCTTGGGATCCATGCAGGACAGGTTGATGTAATGATATACAGTAAACACAATTCCACACTAGGAAATATTTTTTTTTCCACAATAGTTATGTGTAAGCAGCACTCATGTTGTAACCTTTGTTCTCTGAGCCACATCGCACCGCTGCAACTGAGTTCTATCGCCAAAACCAAGTCAACGTCAAAAAAAGCCAGTCAACTTTAATGTCAATTTTTCTGTGTGTTTGTAAAGACAGAGCGATCGAAATAACGTTTCCAACAATCCCAAATACAAAATACAATAATACAAATATGTATACAAATATATGTCCTATACAATCAACAGACACATTTACACATTTGCACACATTAAGATAAAACACAACAACAACCAATTGGAGGGATTGTAAACGTAAGGGATAATGTGCAGCGGCTGCACTGAGGCAAAGTGGAAATACTTGTCTCACAATATTGATTAAAACATAATGTATTGATTTAAAAATGATTGTATTGCTTTCACTAAGACACAATAGTCCGTTCCACTGTGTACCAACGGCTAGAACTGCAGCTACAGCAACGTAACTTGTTACAACAGAGGCACTGATCGAGGTTTTCTGAATCTTTCCAAGTTTTTTCACATTTGATTTTCCTTTAACAAGTCGTTAAACACTGCCAGTGTTCCCGTTAGTGTTTACTTCCTGTCTCTCTCCTTCTTCTGTCCCCTTTAGTGTTTACTTCCTGTCTCTCTTCTTCTACTATTCCCGTTAGTGTTTACGTCCTGTCTGTCTTCTTCTACTGTTCCCTTTAGTGTTTATTTCCTGTCTGTCTTCGGCCCAATCCCAAACCGCCCCCTACACACTACCCCTCCGTTTGCACGTTCGCGCGGAGGGTCCGCCACATTAAGTGCTGTTCCAAACCAACGAGTGTGGAGCGGTGTGGAGGGGGAGTGGGCTATCAAGCCCTCAAACAGCGAGTCTGTAGCGGTGCTGACTGGAGACCGGTCTCTACCTAACCGGAGTCACGCTGTGTGTGTCCGTCAGGAAACAAGCTGTTAACAAGTAGTTCCAGCAAACATCCACTGATAAACTGCGATGTTAACAACCTCATGATGACCTCATATGTTTCTAACTTACGATCAAACCTGTGTTTAGTCTAGAAAAAGGTAAATGTGTGCATTTTGTTATAAAGTTGTGTATATTTACAGACCGTTGAAAAAACTAAGAAGCTTATATTATCTGGTTTAAAACTAAAAGAGCTTTACAAAAAAGTAACACAATTAAAGATGTTTGGAGTTTTATTTGAGTTATTCATTTAAACTTTTTGTCTAAGAGATGCTGATTTGAAACCGTTGTTACATACAGTTACGGCATTTCCTGTTTCTGCCGGAGAGAGGGGAGAGGACGTCCCAAAGCCTGCCGCTGTATTTACTCCCTCCATCTGACAGGAGGAGCCTCGTTGAGCGGCGGTGCCACAGAGTTCACTCCCTCACGGAGGGGGAATGTGTAGGGCGTGGATTGGGATTGGGCCTTCTTCTACTGTTCCCTTTAGTGTTTACTTCCTGTCCGTCTTCTTCTATTGTTCCCGTTAGTGTTTACTTCCTGTATGTCTCCTTCTGCTTTTAACCTTTTCTCTTATCTTGCGCACCTCTTCACTAGGGACAGTTTAGCTATCATAAACCCAACGTTTTGTGCTCTCCACGAATATAAAAATGAAAGTTCAAAAAGTATTCCATGGTGTTTTTCAGATGGATGGTAACTGAGGTTTGTTCACATCTGACGTTAAAATTATCGGCCTTCTTTCTGCGGACTGATATGACTGCACATAGTCCCTTAATCCTCCTTAACGGTGGTCTGTTGTCGGGAATGAACAACCTCTGGAATGTTCAAATGGACCAATCAGAATCGAGTATTCAACTACGCCATGTAATAAAATGAAATATAAAGTCATCCCTTATACAAATGAAAGATTGGGCTGCTTGAGCAAACAGAGTTACAGCCGGTCTGCACCATGGTGAACATTCTTCAGCTCCACTGTTTGTGCTGAGGGAATTAACTTAAAGAAATGTTTATTTATCATCTCTCAGAAGAACCAGAACACGGCAGTCCAGTATATATTTAAAACCTATGCGTTTTCTCTGCTAGTTGTTAATGAATTATTTATCCACTGGATTTAAAGGAGACCAGCCATTGGTGAGGATTGAGATTAACTGCTGCTGTTTCTCCTCCTGCAATGTTTGGGAAATTAAATGATGACAACAAAGCATTCTCACCGCCTATCTCATAATAAACAGTATATGTGTTGCTGGATGGTAAATAGGTTCTTATATACAGTACAGCATCCTATTTTGAGTGTCTTGCTAAAAATTAAGAAGCATCAAGGGAGAATGCTATTTACTTCGCTCTCATACTCACACATCCACACACCCACGCACATATGTCATACGCGGTGACAATAATGGAGAATTTAATTATCTGGGGAAATGGACGAACAACAGAGATGACTTTGCATTACTGCCAAGTTTATAAAGGTGGCCAGACTCCCAGAACTAGTGATATTCAACAATTATTTGGGACTATATGGACCGTTATATGGGGCGAGACTATATAAATGAAGTCTGCTGAATGAGTCTCTTAAAAACATGGAAGGTTTTGTCCAGGGCCAGAGTTTGTTTTGTCTGTTTTGAGCTTCGTTAAACGATCAATCAAGTTTAAATCTTCAGTAAATCACATTTCAGTCAGACAACTCACGTGTTCTTAATATGTTTATTAGAGCAGCATATAGTTGAGTTTGGCGTCTAGGCTCGGGCCTCATCACTCCACAGATTTACAAAGAACATTGAGTGATGAATATATATATATATAAATAAACATTGATTGATTGATTGATGATTAGATAACTATCCTCCGAGCCTACAGGTGGGAGCTGGGGTGGTGGTGAGGCAGGCGAGCAGCACGTGAACGCATCAGCAATGTGACAGAGCCGCAGCATAGCGAGGCAGAGGCAGGCAGACCTGGCAGCTTAAATAGAGCGGCAAGTTAAGGAGATTGTGTTTGGTTGGTTGTAAGAGAGACGCGTCACGTGTTAATGTATCATTGGTGCTCGAGTTGACTGCCTAAACTAGCTCGCAGGCTTCGCCCCATTTCATACGACAGGCTTGGACTCAATTTAAAAATAACAATTCATTGTAAATTGGCAAATATCAAATATATAACTAAATCAAATAAGATAGGAAGCCGATACAATAACAAATGAATAACATGAAAGTACAGTTATAATGAAAAGGGAGATACAAATAATAATACTGATTAAAATATAAATCAAATCAAATCAAATCAAATTGTATTTCTATAGCACATTTAAAAACGATTTTCAGTCGAGCCAAAGTGCTGCACATGCAGATAATAAATAACACATTCCTACCGATGTAAACAGAAGACAATAAATTACAACATCAAATATAAAAATCAAACACAGGGAAGTGTCATGAGTCGTGCTCTGCTCTGATTAGAAGGCCAGGGTGAAGAAGTGAGTTTTTAGTTTAGATTTAAAAACCCCTAGGGTCTGGGCCGACCTCACATGGAGGGGCAGAGTGTTCCAGAGCCTAGGGCCAGCCGCCGCGAAGGCTCGGTGCCCTCTGGTTTTTAGCCTGGTTTTACTGCACTACCAGTAGCAGCTGGTCAGCAGACCTTAACGCTCTGGCTGGGGTGTAGCGCTGGAGGAGTTCAGCTATATAGGCCGGAGCCAACCCATTTAGTGCTTTAAAAACAAATAAAAGGATTTTAAAATCAATTCGGAACAGAATTGGAAGCCAGTGTAGTGAGGCCAGAATTGGGGTGATGTGGTCACGCTTTTTGTGGCCAGTGAGGAGACGTGCCGCTGCGTTCTGCACTAGCTGCAGGCGTTTAATTGAGGCCTGGTCCATAACCACGTATAGAGCGTTGCAATAATCGAGTCTCGAGGTCACAAAGGCGTTGATAACCCTCTCCAGGTCTTTAAAAGATAAAAAAGACTTGGTTTTGGCCAATACTCTTAATTTAAAAAAGCAGGATTTCACTACGCTGCTGACCTGCTTGTCGAATTTAAAAGTGTTAGTAAAGGTCACTCCAAGATTCATGAGAGGGGAGGATGTTTGTTTTAAGAGGACCCAGAATGTCAACAGAAGAGGCTGGAGGTTGGGGTCCAAAAAAGATGACCTCAGTCTTGCTCTCGTTAAGGTTAAGAACATTTCTGCTCAGCCAGGACTTCATTTCTGTCAGGCAATCCATCAACTGCTGTAGTGAGTGTTTATCATTTCCTTTGAGAGGCAGATAAATCTGAACATCGTCAGCGTAGCAGTGGAAGGGAATGTTACGTTTTGTGAGGATTGAACCTAGGGGCAGTATATACAATAAAAATAGGATGGGGCCCAGGATAGAGCCTTGGGGAACCCCACAAGTAAGAGGGGCCTTTGCAGAGGAGAAGGCACCTAGCTGCACTGAAAAACTGCGGTCTGTCAGGTAGGACCTGAACCATGCAAGGGCAGAGCCTGTGATGCCAGCGGACTGTTCAAGCCGTGACAACAGGATGCTATGGTCCACAGTGTCGAAGGCAGCTGTTAGGTCTAATAGCACCAGGACAGCTGGGCTACCTGAGTCGGCGGCTAGGAGCAGATCGTTAAAAACTCTTAAAAGGGCTGTTTCAGTGCTGTGCATTGGTTTGAAGCCAGACTGAAACTTTTCATGGATTCCATGTGAGATTAAAAAAGACTGCAGCTGGGCGTAGACTACTCGCTCCAGGGCTTTGGATAAAAAAGGTAGCTGGGAGATGGGCCTAAAATCTGCGGGAATTGAGGGGTCGAGATTTTTCTTTTTTAGCAGTGGCTTGACCACAGCATGTTTGAAGGCAGCTGGGACGCAACCTGAGGTAAGAGAGGTGTTTATGAGTAATAAAATACTTGCTCCAACTGAATCAAAAACATCTCTGAGAAGGCGAGAGGGAATGCTGTCTGAGGTGCAGTTTGTCGGCCGCAGGTGCTTGACAACATCCGAGAGAGAAGAGAGGGATACAGGCTCAAAGTGGTCGAGGACAGCAGGGCACAGAAAAGGAGCAGGATCTGGGGTAGCACTAGTGTGGGCTAGCCTAAGGGCAGATACTTTTTCATTAAAAAATGTAAGAAACCTATCACAGAGAGTAGTTGATGGCACAACCAAAGAAGCATCACAGGGATTTATGATCGAGTTGATGACATTAAAAAGAACCTGAGGTTTCTGGCTGTTTTTAGAGATTAACAGAGAAATGTGCTCTGTTTTGGCTGCTTTGACTGCCGTCTGGTAGTCGGAAAGACAAGCACGAAGGATTTCTAGGGAGACATGGAGTTTATCCTTCTTCCATTTTCTCTCTGCACGCCTGCAAGCGCGTCTGAGAGCACGAGTACAGTCATTGAGCCACGGCTCTGAGAGTACTTTGGTGCGTCTAAGCGTAAAAGGAGCAACAGAGTCCAGTATCAGGGTACATGTCGAGTCAAACATGGAGATAAGCTCATCAGCACTAAAAGCACAATTCATCTCTAATTTACAGATCGGAGAAACATTAAAAACATCAGAAAACTGTGAGGCAGTCAAGGGGTTAATCAAACGCAGACGGCGCGCAGGGGCTCGCGACTCGACCCCTGCGGAAGGGATAGAGTAATATAAGAGTTTTTCCTGTAAACCACATACTTTAAACTAAACTAAAAGCAGACAGGAAGCCAGTGTAAATACCTCAAAACTGGAGTGATATGATCCACATTCTTTTTTTCAGTGATGGCTCGATAGCAGCGTTATGAATAAGCTGCAGCTGTCCAATCTTTTTTTAAGTAAGACCTTCAAAGGACATCATTACGGCCCATCCACACGGCGGCGTGCGTTGAAGCTTCAACGCTTCTGCCCATTCACTTTGAATGGGGTGACGTCACGCTTTGCCGAACTGCATTGTGGGAGCGTCGTTTCGCTTTGCTCGCATTGCTCGCTTCAAAAGTTGAGCAATGTTCAACTTTTGAAGCTTTGACGGAAGCGTCAACCAATCAAATCATATGCCAGTACAAGCTCTAGCCAATCAAACCGCGTGGTTGTGTGTCCGGAGCGGGAGATTCATGTGATTGGTTGTTGGTCGAGTTTCAGACACGCCCGCCGGCAAGCTTCAACGCACGCCGCCGTGTGGACGCTGCGTTACAGTAGTTGTATGGTAAACTACTGTAGAGTAGGACCATAATGACTGAAGTTATGCTAGGTATAGAGAAGAGACCCTCTATTTGATTATCTCAGGGATCTTTCCAGGATCAGTAAGCATGTCAATGACGTTGATTGATTGATTGATTGATTGAAAAGTTTATTAACAGCTTGTATATTGGGTACAGTACAGTACAGCTCAAAACATACAATTGTTAAGGGGATGCAGACCAGAGAAAGACTTTCGTCTTGTTTACATCAGGGTCCCCCATTTCCAATTCATCATGTCATTTAAGACATATAAGACATATTTGACATACAGATGGCTTATTTACAATGTACATACAGGTGGTTTTTTACATACAGATTGCTTATTTACACGTAGAGAGGAGCTAAGCCATTGATAGTTTTGAACCATTTGCTAAAATGCAAAACACGGCCGTGCAACATGGTAGATGTGTTGATATGTGTCCTTATACTTGATTTTACAAGATCTCATCATTGTAGACCTTTAATGTCAAAATACATCTGGACACTAAGAGGAAACATTGATTTGTGTTTGCCAGGAAAACTTATTTCCCGTTTGGTTGAATCTTACTTCAAGACATAAATGTGACGAGCTCCATAGGATGTCTTTTCGATATGTCAAGACTGCCTGGATGTGCAATCTGTTAAAGAACTTCTACCTACATTTCCCCCCGATGATGCACAGTCGGTCTCGTATAAAGAAGGAGCTGTCAGGCCTGTCTCAGTCCACCCTCCTCTACCACATTTAGTTTAGTGTTGCAGACTTGTTATTTATCTCCTCCATATTTAATGAGGAGTCACCCTGGGAAGCAGATGGTACATTAGCTGTAATAAACCTAAGCTGACTTCAGTGGTTTGTGAGGGAACACAGAATTGAGCTGTAAAAAGGCCTCGATGTCTCGACGGCCAACATCGTGGAAAGGGGTCGAAAGGTGTCCGGTGGAGGGTGTGTTCGCTTGCTTCGTACGAACAGATTCCTTTCATAACTCTGGACAGCTTCTCATTGCCCCCAGTGAAGCATCATATATTGATGCGGAGAGAACACAACTTACTATAAGCTCTGACCCCTTTGTTCGCGGAGCCAGCACTAAAGTTGCTGAGTGAGGGCTTCACATTGAGCTATGTTTTATTGTTGTGCTCAGCAGAAGTGATTTGACTGTGCACACACTCTTACGCGCTTCTTGAGACTCGCTGACGATCTCATATCTTGAACACTTGGATACAAAAGGGACGACCAGGCGTGCATACGTTTGAAATAAATCCTTTTACTTTGTTTGTGAAATAGACAAACACAAGCACATTACTGCAACGTGACTGCACATTACTCAGAAAGATTCACAATTTAGTTACAGATGGTTACACTCCAGGCGTTAGTCAATATTAGCTAGCAGATGAAACTTTGACAAAATACGACATAAATATATTATCTGCATTATCGTTTTACATCTGTGTCACTACTTTTATACAACCTTTCATCGCTTAAGCTTACCTGACATACACAAACACAAGCACACATCACTGCAACGTAGCTACATACCCTCGGCTAGGTCTAATTAGTGATGCTTTTAACTCTCCTGCGTTTCATCTAAACTTTCTAAAGGACCCCTCAGCTGCCCTCTGTGCCTGTGTGAGCTTTACTCCTTGTAACTAAAACTTTGACATTGCACTTGATCATATATCCCACGAGTTATAGGTTGATTAAATAAAGAAAATACAACATATAAAGTGCTCTGGCAACATAACACAGTTTGATGTCCATTACTAATTAGTGATGCTTTTAACTCTCCTGCGTTTCATCAAAAGCAGTGGTTCTCAACTGGTCAGGCCTCAGGACCCACTTTTTCCTTTGTCAATAAATCGCGACCCGACATTTCGAACCACTCAAATCTATTCAACAAAAAATGGTGCTGTAATATATACGCTTTGCAGCATACAATATTAATTCAAGTGAAGTACAGTGCATATGTCCCGTATATCCCTTCACAGAACAAAATATGCTTTTAAATAAGGTTTAATGAGATGCTGGAATCAAAGCTGAACTGTATAAAAAGGCACATGCTGAAAACCCAACCCCAGCAGGGGGTCGGGGGGATTATTCCCCAGGAGATTTTTAGAAATACTAACATATAAATTCATTCTGGTACACTCTGAGAAGAAAATAAATAAATCTATTTCTACCCGACATGTTAATAATATTTTATGCCATTGTTTGTTTTTCACTTTCTTCTGACAGCTTGCTGCTCCTCCTCACAGAGAGAAGAGCAAAGAGGAGTCTGTGAACTACTTTAAATTGTGGGTAAGGGGAGATAGCCCCCATTGTTCTGTGACCCGTCAGTCATCAAACCGGGGGTCGTATTTAATTACGTTTTAATTTCTATCTGAAGTTGTACCCATGGATGTATAAAGAATAGTTATACCGCAAAGTTATTCTCCGTGGGGACTTCCGGCAACAATCTTGATTCTGAAAACCAGAAAACTCGAAAAAACATCAGCAAAGATGTTTTATTGAGAAGATGATCACTACGTGACAAAAGTTTGCAAAACCGTTTATGGTCTCCGGTACTTCCAGTCCAACGCTACTGCATGCACAGCGTTAGAAAATCGGGCCTTCAAAATAAAAGTTTGACTTTTTTCTTCACTCACATCTGCGACCCACTTGAAACGGGTCCGCGACCCACCAGTTGAGAACCACTGATCTAACGGACCCCAGTATGATGTCCATTACAAGGCCAAATATTACTGCGGTTCCAACACCTTCATGTGCAACAAGAAATGCGTTTTAATTCAAATATCATCAAGTTCTGGAGAGCAAGGCAAGACTGGTGAGATGACACAGACGGAAGAACCGTGAACAGGCACCTAGAGATTGAAATATAATCACAGCCATTTCTTGAAAACTATATCTGGCAACAACCATTTATTCCCAGAGGTTACCTTTGCAATCTGTAATTTTATTTGACTGCTTACCTCACAGCAGGGGGTTGGTTTCTGCCTGTGATGTCTGAGTGTATTTCATGTCCTCCATTCACACGTTAGAGAAAGACCAGGCACTGGTGGCAGCTGTGGAGAGAGCCTCTATCTCTCTCTCTCAATGTCTGTGGCTAATTTTGAGAATCAAAGGAAGTAAATGCGCTTTAAGTCTCTGTGTGCAATAGCTTTGAACCTTTATATATATTACAGTCTATGCTTTGAACCCAGGACACCTTGGAGGTAAACACACGCCGGTTTTCGGGGAAGTCAGATTCGGTGGGTGGGTTGAAATGATTCCTCATCTCGATTTTGTGCTTCCAGGATGTACTCGGAGAAAATAATCATGCAGTGCAGCATATCAAATCATGAGAAAGAATAGACATGTCAAAGCTTGTTGCTTGCACAGACAACCTCCATGGTCTCAGGGCTCGCTCTGTGCACTTATTCTCCGACAAATGCCATTGTAAAAGAAGCAGAGGGAAGAGGTCTTAACAAGTTAAAGCGACTCCCAGGAGATGGGGGTGGCGGGGAAGAAGGGCTGTGGATCACTGCAGGGTGTTCATTGAGAAGAATGAATGAATAAATTGAAAGCGATGGCATTCCTGGCGATCTTCGAGGCAATGAGACATTATTGATTTCTAAGGAGAAAACGCATTCTTAATGTGTCCAGGGATCCTGGTTTGTTCTCCATCGTATTCCTATACTCACTCTGTTTCTACAGCTTTTTAGCCAGCGAAAATGACTCGAGTGAAGCTTGATTCACAGCTAAAGCCCACTGCGGCTTCAAAATGCCAGTCTGGCTTTTGGAACAGTGAGCACTCATCTCAATGGACGTGAAGGTATGTCTCAACCATCTGTTCTCTTTTGACACAATGCAGTAAATCACCACTTTATTTCTTTCTTTTTTACCACTAAAAGCCTTTTAGATTTTAGTAGAAAAAGGTTTCGCGAAGATGTTAATCTGTGTTGATATTTAGAGAAAGAGATAAATGCTTTCTGTTAATGCTCCTGCGACTACTTTCACACAAAGAAACACAAGCTGTCTTAAGCTTTGTTTCTTTTAAAAAGTTTAAATTATGAAGGTTCAATGGCAAATTGATTCTTCTTGCAATATATTAGAAGTTAGTGTCGGTATTGGGAAGGGTGTTTTCATATATCTCTGATGTTTATGAATTAAAGAGTTCATATTATACTTATTTTCAGGTTCATATTTGTATGTTGTGCCTCCAATGACATGTTTCCACAATTGTACCTGCAAACTATGTTTGTGCAAATCTTTGTGTTTATATGTGTCCCTGGATGTTGGCTCTATGCAGCTGAGGTTGTGTTTTGAAGCCACCTCGCCTTGGCACTGAGCAATAGCAGAGCAAAGTTATCAGTGCTTTTCATTTCTGGGCTGACACTCTGAAAGATTCGGGGGTTAGGTGGGGAGCCGTGGATTAAAGATCATATCAAAGCCAGCGAATAGGTATAGTGACTCTGGAACGATGGAAGAGATAGAAGATGAAGACAGACTTTGTGGAGATATGGAGTGTAGCCCCAAGTTTATTATATGGAGTACTGATAGGCTGAGGATAGCAATCATGAGGATGGTGTGGTGTGTGGCATAGTTGTGGATCAGCGACTTTGGAAAGTTTCTAACTTTTATGTTCAAGGACACAAAGTAAAAGATTCTACGTATGTTTATGGGACAATTGATTAGAAGGAGTTGCCCCTATAAAACATTGAAAGGGGCATATAGGGAAACTTGGAAACTCCCTGGGACATTCGGTCAGAAAAAAGAACTTGACGGATATTTAGCGAAACGAGGAATTGGGGCACTTTCAGACTGACTTCAGCCAAGTAGAAAAAGATAAGCAATCTCATCCATTTCAATAGACTCCAATATTGCAGCGAGGGTGCTAATGTACGAGACTCTACGGAAAATACCCAATATGACGTGCAAAAAAAACACATTTGACTGCAACTCAACTGGTAATCCGGTAGGGTGCTGCATTGACTGTACATATCTTGTAACCTTGTCAGTGAAAGGAACATTTCTACAGTTTATCTAATGATTGCCACCGTAAATGATACAAAATAATGTCTACAGCATTACATTAGAAGTCATTTGAGGTGCTTTTTAGGTGTCTCTATGTCCTGTTGAGGCGTAGAGACACCCCCATCTTGCTTGCCCATGTAAAAGCCTAAGCTATTGGTGTTGACATTTGAGAAAAGTTTCTTTAAATGTGTTGACAGAAGACAATTCAGGCTAACAGCACATCAAGTAATTGGACTTCAATTTTGATGCAATCATGTAAGAAATACCTTTTCACTTTGTGTTTTGGAGGGGGTGGGGGGTGGGACACTTGTTCCCCTTGAATGGCTGTATATCCAAGAATCGCTTAGCAAAGAGAAGATTAAGTGCACACATTAATCCAGGAGTCAGAGCAATCTTGTAATCCACTCAGTATGCTAATTGCCTGTTCTTTCTCCAGCAAAGGAGTTTACAGGCCATTAAATGGCACTGAGCAGTTGACAAAGGATAGCCAGCATGCTCCCCCACCCACTCTCCCTCTCTGTCTATTTCTTACTTGGACAGGCTGTGGCACACCCACGCATTGGCCTCTAAAGAAATACGAATAATAAAAAAAAAGAAGTGGCACTGTGATTCCAAAGCAGTTATTTATATTTGCAGTATAGGGTAGAAATAGCTTGTGTGTTTCTGCTCCGAGTCGACCTGACAGTGACACAAGTGCTTCTTGAATGAGTTTTTGGTCTTCTTGACATTATATATATAGCCCAGCGTAGCAATGTGTTCCTGTAACATCCGTCCATATCTGACTGCGGTACAAGTAAATAATGAAAGAGCGTTGAGTGCTATTGTCTCCACCATAGTCTCGCACAACTCTCTTTTCCCACTTTGCCCATACACAAGAGAATCGCACCACTACTGCCTGTACAGTCGCCCAAATGGTTTCGACAGCCTCAACATGATGGATGTTTCTTCAGATTGGGTTTCTCTCTACACTGATAAAGCTACCTGGTAACAAAAGCTTCACTAGCAATGTAAAGCAAAGCTGCAGATAATTAGAAGATTTGAGCTTTGTATCATTTGTGGTGCCAACTGCCAAAGAGCGGGGCTATGACGGATGACTCCAACCAGAGAATTCGGCATGAAGCCTGACTCCAAATGTAGCTGGTAATGACCAGAGTGTGTTTTTCAGATGCAGCTAATGAGCATGGCCATTAGACATAAATGACATTTTAAAAACCTGGGGAGTAAGAAAATGAAGAAGTACAACCAGAAAGACTGCCTGTAGGCTGCAAATATGGCTGGAGCATCTGGAGGATGCAGCACTCCTGCTCACATGGATGACCTCCACCCAGAGTGTTGAGGCTGTCACTCATTTCTCTGCTGTTGACTGAGAGGATGGAGGCTCATTACGGGGAAACTGTCAGCACCATTCGCCTAAAATATCCACATGGCAACTCAGGGCTCTGTTCAATTGGCACTTATCCTCTGTGTTTGACAGATAAGCCTTTTATGGGTTTATTATTTTAATTTTCCGATGAGCCCATTTGCAAGGACGTTTTCCCACTCAACAACAGCTTTGACATTGCAGCTTATAATTTGTTGTGTTATGTGTACTCAATCTTTACCTCCATCTAGAAGCCAGAACGAAAATAGTGTGCACTAGAATCCACCAGATGGACTTGTTTTCTTCTGTCTAAACTGTACAGTAGCTCTCAAACATGTGCCGCTAAATCCATAGCACTATACAGGCTTATGTTGCAACCAATCACAACGCACTGTGATTGATTAGTCACACATCTCCAGTTGAATGTGTGCAGATTAGGATGAAATCAGTTGCTGTAGTGTTTGGCTAGAGATATAAAATATATATAATCAACCACTCTGAAGAGATTAGACTGACGGTTCTGATCATTTCATTTCTAAAAGAAAATAACAAGATATAATAAGATAAGGCTCTCAGATATTGAATTCAATGAAGTATGAGATATATGCAGGTTCAAACCTTTACTGATAGTTACGAGTCCTTGCTAAATAAATATAAAATTAAAAACACTTGCGAGCGTGTGTGTGTGTGTGTGTGTGTGTGTGTGTGTGTGTGTGTGTGTGTGTGTGTGTGTGTGTGTGTGTGTGGTCTAGCATTACTATACTTGTGGGGACCTAAATCATAGTTTACATAGTCACGTGTGGGGACTGGCTTCCCTTATGGGGACAAATTGGAGGTCCCCATGAGGGGAATCATTAATTTTAGGGTGAAGACTTGGTTAGGTTTAGGATTAGGGTTAGGGTAAGGGTAAGGTTAAGGGTTAGGGTTAGGCATGTGTTGGTTATGGTTAAGGTTAGGATAAGTCTCCAGGAAATGCATGTAAGTCAATGTAATGTCCCCTGAAGTGATGTATACATGGTATGTGTGTGTGTGTGTGTGTGTGTGTGTGTGTGTGTGTGTGTGTGTGTGTGTGTGTGTGTGTGTGTGTGTGTGTGTGTGTGTGTGTGTGTGTGTGTGTGTGAGTTTAGTCAGTAGATTTACTCTCAGGCAAAAGCACTTGCTCAGACAGAAATGTTAGCATGCTGACAGCTAAAGTTGTTGTTTGCTGAGTGGGTGAAATAGAAATCATTTAATTTCCCACCTTAATGTTTAATGTATTAGATTTTGAGGGTTACAATTAAAATAAAAAATTGCTTTTTTAAGGTGGCTATTTGATGTTTATTATTTTTCTCATGAATAATGTTAGCCTGATGAAAGTGGGAAATGTGTTTCCATGGCGATAAGAAATTCATTACGAAATCCCACCTAAAATGGAAATTGTCAAGATTACAATGTGAAAGGAAAGTTTTCATTGGAATTTTTTTTACATTTTGTCTTTTTTCTTGAGTGTGAGAGTGGGTGTCTGTTTATTTATTTGTTTATTCATTGAACCCTGGCGGATATTTTTCTGTAGTCGCTGTTTTGCATGCGATGGGATGTTGACCTTCACAGATTCTCTTGTTGTCTCTGTGGGTATTCTGAGGTGATAGCTTTTCAGTTGCTGTGAATATGAGGGGGAGTGGTGGGCATGATATGATAAAGTGCAAATGAGATGTTGAGGTATGGCTGTATGTGGGTGGTTGTCTCTGAGGTGGAGATTTTCCTGGAAGCTATGGAGGTCACATTGGAAAACGAGCTGCGAAACCCATTCTGCTTGAGAGAAGTGTTTATTTGACTGAAACATGTACGATCCATCCAACATTACACAACTTAACAACACCTACACCTAAATAAATGGCCTTATTTGCAATAAAACAAAAATGTACAATGTTATTTTTCTAGTTCCATGCTAATCTTTTTTGTATATATATCCAGGAATTACGGGAGACATTGCTTTGAAATAGAGCAACCGGTTAAGGCAAGGCAAGGCAAGTTTATTTATATAGCACTTTTCAACACAAGGCAATTCAAAGTGCTTTACAACAAATGAAAGACATTAAGTTAAAATCAGTCATTTAAAAAGAAAAGCTAATAAAAATAGTTCAATTAAACATTAATGCCCCGGCCACACGAGGACGAAAACGGCCGTTTGCGTTACTGTTTAGTGTCATATATAGACCATTCGGCCATACGAGGACGACCGAATACGGCACTAAACGACTGAGGAAACGATAACGGGTCCCAAGGTGGATAGAACGGCATACGCAACGCTCTGGGGGGTCAAACGGCTCCGTGTGTGCGCCCTATACGATCATTTTCTGATAGTGATTGCGCAATAGCAATAGCCCCGCCTCTCCCCACCTCTTCTGCTCACCTCCGCTTACCCGCGCCATTGCTGATGTGTTTCGCCACCAACAACAACAACAACAATGGCGGATCGCAGAGTTGCTATCGTGCTCCGGACGCTACTGACCATGCTACAGTTCTTTGTGCAACATCTACAGCAGACTTACACATCCGGGGGGGATCTTAATCGCTGCTTTTGTGGATATGGACTGCAGCTTCAGCGATCATTTTTCTGATAATGATTGCGCAATAGCCCCGCCTCTCCCCACCTCTGCTGCTCACCCCCGCGTTAAAGTAAACTGCACACTGAATTCAGATTATTTATCTTTCTCTCGATATGGACATAAACGCGAGTGAAGTCTAATCTGACAGGACGGAGACACCTCAAACTACCTAAACTAGTTATAAATATGTTTATTTTTACTGTCGGCCGGGTCACTCATTACTGGATCAGCTGCTGCATGAGACAGACACTGACGCTGTCCAAAGAGAGGGTGGAAAAAGAGAGGCTCCGTGTATTTTATTATTATATTATATAGAGTCGTTATTCATTTGTTTTAAAGCTCAATAAATAACAAAGAAGACCTTTGACCGGCACTTTTATAATTTTGTCGGAAGATTTCAACTTTAATACACGTTGACTGGCGAAAAACTCTGCCGGTTCCCTCGGCCCCCACCGCGGAGAATAAACAGAAGGGCAACCATGACAACCATGCTTCTTCGCTGCTTTTGTGGAGGAAGTTACAGCGCCACGTACAGGCTCCTGCATATGTACTGCAGCTTCTCCAGCGGTTGGAGCTAAACGGAGCGGTCTCGTGTGGGCAGACACTAGGCTTGTTTGAGACAAGCGAGACCTGCCCAGACCTGCGCAATTTCGATCAACGTCTTGCTCGTGCGTTGCATGATGGTTAGTCATTTTGTCCGACTTGCTCTGGAGGCCCGCCCACATGAGACGTTGAAATCTCGCGGGACAAAGACGCCCGCAGCCTTGAGAGCGAGGCGAGGCGAGTTGGCGCAGTTGCTCTCCACGGGCTGTGGAAGCGAAATGCTTGATGGGAAACGGCTCGCTGGTATCTCGAGCTGAGCGCTCATTGGTGGTTTTTACCCCGTGCTGCTGATTAAACTCTCCAATTGGCTGGGCAAAAGTTTGTTGTTGTTTTGTGTCAGTTTTACGTCGCCACATCCATTCCCATTTTTCATCATTGTTCCACAATGTTTATCATCATGAAATTAATATCCATATATTTTATACTATACTTGCACTGCTTAACGTTTCATACTTTATATATCTTAGCATATTCATACACACTGTTCATACTGCTCTCAGGCTGATATCTAGTGTATTCATACCCCTCACTGTTTATTCATCATTCAATTCATTCTATATGTTATTCTGTAGATTGTGTACATTACTTTTCACTTTACTGCTTGTTGCACCTGGTTAGAAGCTAAACTGCATTTCGTTGTCTCAGTACCTGTAATATGTGCAACAACAATAAAGTTGAATCTAATCTGGAGCAGGAACAAATGTATTTACTTAGTACATATCTGACATTTACGATTAAACACATGTGTGCATTCTTTATAAATGCAAACCGAGTCAAGCCGACTCCGGAGGTGGCGGTATGCACCTTAAAGTTGTTTGCAATCCGCCAAAAAACCGAGAGAAGAAGAAGAAGACGAAGCCGACTCCGAGCATGGACTCCGAGCTGTCCGACTTCAGGCGAGCTTTTTGAGACCTCTCCCGGCTGCGATCGGCTATTCTCGTCTACTTTCGAGGCGAGCCGCAACGCGTCTCAAACAAGCCTACTATCCGGATAACTATTGCGTGTGGACGGAAGCTTGTTTGCGATTGCGTTTGCGTTAATCCTATGCATTTAGCCGTTTTCGTCCTCGTGTGGCCGGGGTCTAAAAGAAAAAGTACATGGATAAAAGTTACAGTGCAGTTTAAGATGTGAATAGTTCAATTAAAAGCAGCGACAAAAAGAAAAGTCTTCAGCCTGGATTTAAAAGTAGTCAGAGTTGCAGCGGACCTGCAGGTTTAGGAACGTGAACAAATCATTAATCCAAAAGAGACTCTATGGTCCATTCCTGTACACAATGTTTCTCTCAAAGAAGAAACATACCGAGCAAAATGTTCAATGAGACCCAGATTTTTAAACAAACCACCAAAATGTTATTGACCAAAAGTGTTAGGTTTTATTAGAGGAAGCTTTTCCTTTTTTTCTGAGTTCATTGTAGCATCCTTTACAAAAGCATCCTTTATGATTGCATCCGTATTGACATTTCTGCAGCACAAAGACCTTTATTTGCTTGGAAACAATTTGTAGAAATTATCCCGCAAAGAGCTTTTCGAGGGAGATTGAGGTTTTGAGTTAAAACCGCACTTGGCAACATAACACATTGTCTCCAGCTCCAAATGGTACAGAGGGTAATTGCTTGAAGGATGAACTTGGGAGGCTGTGGCTCAGTGGAAGGTGCGCTGAACTTCGAATCAGGGGGTTGCAAGTTAGAGTCCCACTGCAGTCAGCATGTCATTGTGTCTCTGCGACACTTCACCCCAAATTGCTCCTGTGGGGATTGGCCACAGTACTGAGTATGTAAGTCACTTTGGATAAAAGCGTCTAACAAGTGACATGTAATGTAATGAACTTCAATTCAGTAGTTATGTAATGTGAAGTTAGTTTACTGAAAACTGTCTGTGTTTAGAGGAGATGGCAGAGTAAGAAGAAAGATAGTTGTTAACATTATTTAGGAGGGATGGGAGAATCACCTTCAAGCTACAGAAGGATTAGGGTCACAAGTATATATTATTATAGTATGTATTTTTTTTCCATTTTTATCACACTTGGCATACACTATTTTAGTTCATCAATTGAGAACGGGAGAATGAAAATAATGATTTGTGGCAATCAAAAACAAGGTATTTAATTAATACTTTGAATATTAAAGGTGGGGTAGGTAAGTTTGAGAAACCGGCTCGAGATACACTTTTTGTTATATTCCATGGAATGCTCTTAACATCCCGATAGCAATAAATACATTAAGTGCTTTGACAATAAATACATAATTAAATGTAATCTGTGGAAGCCGTGGTATTGTAAAAAGCACGACCAATCATCTGAGCCGGCCCGGCTAAAGTAACTGGATGGCCTACCTGCCTGTCAGCCTTCCATCTGGGCACAAACTTATCTCGTGCCCTCATTGGTCATGTGCGCGTTCGTGTGTGTTGGAGGAGGGGCTCTGTGAGGAAGTGGCAGATTATTTCCGGCTGTGTATTTTCAAATTCTAGCGCACTCGAGCCGGTTTCTCCAAAATGACCTACCCCACCTTTAACGTCAGATTTTTTAGATTAAAGTCAGGATTTCCAGAAATGAATTCTGACTTTGTTTCTTGGAATGATGGTTTTAAAAGTAAGAATACACATTTTTTTCTACTTTAGGTCAGAATTATATAATAATTAATAAAACATCAGAATTCAAATTTTTTGTTAGAATTTTGACTTCAATCTCGATATTCTGACTTTAATCTCAGAATTCTGAAAACTAAGACTTTTATCTCAGAATTAAATCTAAAGAAATAGTCACTAGTTCCTAATCCTCTTCCAAACCAATCCAGCCACAGTTTCAGTCAAACCACCATTTATTTTTCTGGGAAAATATGTCCTCGTGTAGCCTCAAGAAAATACTTAAGCTGATCCACTTAATGTCTTTGAGTACTAATGTTAGTTAAAAGCATTGAGGGTAATTAATGGCAAGACCTGGATTATGTTAATAAACACAGTTGACTGCATCCAGCCCCCCTCCCCACCACAAAGCTCCCTTTTTAAACAGGCCCACAAAAACCAACCGAGTGAGGAGGACCCAGCGAAATGAGGTCATCTCCACACGTTCTCCGATCCCTCCATTCTTCATCTCGGAAGCAGGTGGCATATAAGAGGATCTATCTTTGTGAATGGTTTTGAGTCCCCAAAATTACAAACAAACTAAAGGCACGGGATCGATAGAGTGTGTCTCACAGAATGATGAACTGGCACTTCAGAGGGGGAAAATCAATGTTGTGCTCCCTTTCTCTCCCCATCCTCTGATCTCTATCTGTTCTGTTTTGGTCCTCAACTCTCTCCTTCACAGTCCTCATACTGCAGTGTTTAAGTGTGTGCCCACATGTGTGTATCTCAAAGCGGGGTCCTCTCACTCTGATTTAATGGTCCTTTGTTTCTTATTCCTTTTTAGCCTTGAAGACTTTTTTCCACTTTGATGTGTGAGCACACGCTCAAATAATGGCCCATAGGATGTGCAGTGGAAGTAAGTGCTTCTGGTCAGATTTACCGCTTTAGTGGATTTGCTCCTCCCCTTGCTGATCCTGTAAACCTTAGCTCATCCGATGCAGACATATTGATCCGTGCAACATGGCAATCTTTAAATCATAACATAGCACTTAATATTAGGCTGCAAAAAAATGAAACCATGAATTTATTGCAACACATGCCTTGGATAGTCGACTGCATGGTGTTGCATTTTAAAAACCACCTTGCCTGGCAGTGTTGGTGGCCAAGAACCTTGGAAAAATAAAAGCAGGTCTATTGTATATCTTGAACCCTAACCCCAAGTTCTCCGAGAAAACATTTTATTCTTAGAGCTCTGTCTATAGTTTAAAAGTGCAGTGCTGTGGCAATCCTTAAGAATCACAATTCCAAAAAGCGTTTTGTCAGCTCCGTGTTTATTGATTTTGCTTCAGAATAGTTTGTAATACGTAAGCAAGATATTCTGCTGGACGAAGTGAGGATATTAATCTAAGAATATGCTGCTTGTAGTGATAAAATAGGTCCAGTGTTTGCTATGAGATTGCTTCTCTAAGGAGAGTGGAGTTATCCGATTAAAGGAGCGTGATTATCTCAGTGGGGCTTTGCTGAGCGGAGGCAGGTTGTGGTTTGGATCGGTGTACACTGTGTGTGTTTGTCTGAATAGTACATGTACACCAGCTCACTGACAAAGGTGTGAGTTTTTTCTGAGATGGATAAATACATTACTAGCACTGGTGGCTGGAAAACCAAGCATTGTTTGTCAAGCATCTACAACATAAATACGTTGAAAAAGGTGTTGGCTAGTTGCATGGCTCAAGGGATGTCAACATTGTTCTATTGGTGCGACAAGAAATTAGGAAATGTACTGACTTGAAATACCTTTACCTGTCATCTAGTACTGCAATCACGTCGAAGTTCGGAACAATTCCTTCAGTTAGAGCGGTTGTCCACCAAATGGAAAGTCAATGGATCAATCCCCAGCTCCTGCAGTCAAAATGTCAAAATGTCCTAGGGTTGGATACTGAACCCCAAGTTGCTGCCAATAGCATGGCCAACAATGTTAGTCTTCTGAGCAGGACCTTGTCTCTGACTCTGTATAAATGGGAGTTGTTGAATTGCAAATCAGCAAGAAAACGTAAGCTGATGAACATAGCAAACGTTATACTTGCTAGACATGAACATAATCTCAAGCATGTTAGCATTCTGATGTTTGCATGTAATTCAAGCTATGCTGTAGAATATGTGTTGTTGGTATATTTTCTTACGCTAGCAGAAGAAGGGCAGTTTCCCTACCTGGTGCACACTTTCAGCATCACAGTTTCTCCGTGTCCACTGGTCAGGTGTCTGTTGGTCTGTGCTGGGCTTTCACACAGACCCTGTTGGAGCTGGAAGGCTGTCAGCTGTGGAGAACTCCTCCTGTCAGACTGCCTCGAGAAATGTAGGGCTGCGAGATGAAGCCTGAGACAGGTATACATGGGTGGAGAAAGGGGGGGGCAATCCTTCCATCCATATATCAGTCTATCTATATATCTATCTATCTATCTATCTATCTATTCTCTCTCTCTCTCTCTCTCTCTATTTATCTATATCCACCCATCCCTCCATCCATCCGTCTTTCCTGTCTCCAGGGGTTCAGTTTGGGCTGGAAGCTGCTGTGTGTCGCTGGTGAAATATTCAGTACATGCAGGGAGTTTGACGGGCAGCTCTGACACCTCCGCACTCCTCACCATATTCACCTTCATTTTCATTTCCTCCCCGGCTCCAGCACGTTACCTCCCAGCTCCCCCAATCTGCACAGTACTGTATGCTCAGTACAGTTATTATTAAAAGAAACCTAAGGCATGCTACTTTAAAAAAAATGTCATTCCAAAGAGATTGTGTTCAACCTTTCAAACCGGCTCTTTACTGAATGCACTTTAAGATCCTGTATGTGCTGTTATGGGAACTCTCATCTTAAATATGAAATGAATGCATTGGGTGCATATACGTGACTTATGCCTCTTGACATCTGGACTTCATATACTCAGCTGGATTCTATGTTTAAGAAATGAAACATTTTAGTGAAAGAAGTGAGAATCTGTTATTAAGAATGTTGTTTTTTCATTGTTATCTGTTGTATTACAATGGATATCTCTACCTTGGGTTCTTTGGATTTATCCATGTCGATATTTGAACATGGCGGCTTATAAGTGGCTCTGTAAATATGTCCTTGAAACCCGACTGCTATAAAAAGAATGTATTCTTTCGTTGTGATCCACATACGTCTTTGTTTAGATAAGTATCCCGCAAACAAAACCAAAAACGGCCGAGAGATTCAAGAACAATCAAACACACTTTTTGCAAGGTCATCCTGAGGGCATGCCATACTTTTTAACTTCAAATTCAACACTATCTCTAGGAATGATGTCAATATTGGGAAATTGCTTTCCATGAATCGGTTGCAGCATGTCTGAATTTCACAGGCGTTCGACCCCTCTAACAGCCATGCAATTAATGTTGGATATTTTCTCAACCGTTACACTGATTTTCCATCAAAATGTGTTTTAATTGCTTAAACTCATTGCCATGTGTTCCCACTCCATCAGGATTACTCTCAGCACTGCTGAAGAAATGAGTATTCAGATGTTGTTCTAAAAGTAGGAATGCCATACTTTGTTACGAGTAAAAGTCATGCATTTAAAAGTTTAGTTAATAAAAGTAAAACCAATTATTAGCATCGAAAGTACAAGTAAAAGTCCACATTATGAGTATTGGCCCAATTCATAGTATTATGAATAATAAATAAACATTTTTTAATACAATTATTGATGCATTGATTAGTTTGTTGCAGCTGGTAAAGGTGGAGGTAATTTAATCACTTTATATACTTCTGGAATATTCTCCAGATGTTGATTATATAATATCATTAATCAAAATCATGTGGTTTTTGTTTTTTTATTTGCTTGAAAATCAACTTGGAGCACTTGGAATACCCTAAATAAATATTATTATTATTGTTATTATATTATATATGTATTTTTTAATTAAATATTCTTGTTATAATTATTGTTATTATTATCAAATCTGCAAAGCAACTAAAGGTATTACATTTAATTGAGTAAATAGTACAATATTTGACTTTAACAATACAATACATTTAATTAAATAAAAAGTACAATATTTGACTTCAACAGTACAATACATTTAATTAAATAAAAAGTACAATATTTGACTTTAACAGTACAATACATTTAATTAAATAAAAAGTACAATATTTGACTTCAACAGTACAATACATTTAATTAAATAAAAAGTACAATATTTGACTTCAACAGTACAATACATTTAATTAAATAAAAAGTACAATATTTGACTTCAACAGTACAATACATTTAACTAAATAAAAAGTACAATATTTGACTTCAACAGTACAATACATTTAATTAAATAAAAAGTACAATATTTGACTTTAACAATACAATACATTTAATTAAATAAAAAGTACAATATTTGACTTTAACAGTACAATACATTTAATTAAATAAAAAGCACAATATTTGACTTTAACAGTACAATACATTTAATTAAATAAAAAGTACAATATTTGACTTCAACAGTACAATACATTTAATTAAATAAAAAGTACAATATTTGACTTTAACAATACAATACATTTAATTAAATAAAAAGTACAATATTTGACTTTAACAGTACAATACATTTAATTAAATAAAAAGTACAATATTTGACTTTAACAGTACAATACATTTAATTAAATAAAAAGCACAATATTTGACTTCAACAGTACAATACATTTAATTAAATAAAAAGTACAATATTTGACTTTAACAGTACAATACATTTAATTAAATAAAAAGTACAATATTTGACTTCAACAGTACAATACATTTAATTAAATAAAAGTACAATATTTGACTTTAACAATACAATACATTTAATTAAATAAAAAGTACAATATTTGACTTTAACAGTACAATACATTTAATTAAATAAAAAGTACAATATTTGACTTTAACAGTACAATACATTTAATTAAATAAAAAGTACAATATTTGACTTTAACAGTATGAACATGGAAATGTGTAAGGATCCTCAATTGTGTGCGTAAGTATAGACCTTGAGTAAATGCACTTAGTTACTTTACAATTGCTGTCTGTATACAGAACAGGTGGGATGGGAACATTTCTCTTCATTCATCATGTTGTCAAATAAAAAAACAAAAAAAGTGAAAGCAGTGAATCTACAGCAGCTTAGTAGCAGATCATCCGAACATGTTTGTTGACAGCCGGCCTGTTTACAGCCGTGAGCCACTTTGATCAGCTCCTTGCTCTCCGCATAACTCCCAGCATCGTCTGCAACACAATGATTAGCCTCGGGGGAACAGGAGTGGGGCAAAAGTTGCAAATCATCTTTTCATTATATATTTTTTTCCCCGCTATCACCAAACTTTACAGAAATATCAATATGGATTTAGGGAGTCTCCCTGAAGCAAGGTCCTCAGCTAATTAAATCTGTAATCACTTTGTACTGTAGAAACACAAGCAGGGGGGGGGGGGGGGGGGGGATATGTGGCGGTTTAATTGAAGGCCGGTGGAGTTTTATTTAACAAAGACAGCTAATTGGGTCAGAGCTCTTTATCCTCATGAAGCGCAGAGGTTTCCTGCCATGCAGTCGGACCGCTTACAGCGCTTTGCTCTCAAACACAGTTCAACTCTTTCGGGGAGACTGAGACGGGGAAAAGACTGTTGTCAAGGATACAGCAAACAGGTATGTTACACTGTCTTTGGAGTCAGTTGAACGATGGGGGAAGTAATGGGATTCAGAAGAGAGTGGATTTCGAATAAAGGAAGGCACTTCAGAGATGTGGAAGTTCATGAACTCCTTCCATCTCTCATCTCAGAGGGAAGGTGTTGCTTCACTGGAGCCCAGCAGAAGATGCTGTCGTGTCAAACTTCATCACAACCGTTTTCTTTCTTCCTTTATACGTTTGCCTATATGTGTCTCAAGTCTAGCAGGAGGTATCCTGAGTGGATTCTTTCTCGTAGCGCTATCTTGATGGTTGTGTAATCTGGCTTGTAATGTCTGTTAAACTGTAAAATAAAATCCCACTTTATCATCAGAGACAAACTGTGTAATTTATTAGTACAAATATTTTTATTTTGAAACAAAGGGAAACTCATTTTGAAACGGAGTCTTGTGAAAATGTACTTTATTAAATATATTGTCATTGTTATAGTTTATTAATGTCAAATACAACATTTGGTAATAAGAATCAGACATCCTTTAATGGTCCTGCAGGTGTGACATAGCGGACAAAAGGCAAACATTAATGAAGAGTGAGCTAACATATCAAATAGATGTTCCAATATGAATAAATAATAATGTTTAATCTACATTGTTGCCGTGAAAAGCTTAACAAACGTGTATTTTAATCGTTATTATGTTAAATTCATTCTGAAACCCATCCATTTGCCAAACCGAGGTGTGAGGTGTTTTGAGTTTGATTGCGGTGCCGTAACAAAAATACTTTGTTGCCGTGTACCACTAAGCAGATGTGCGGAAGAGGATTAGGGCCACATGATTTTCTTTTTGGGAGGATTTGAAAAGAAAATGTATTTTTTTGTTATGAGAAAAAAAAGTCCGAATTCTGACTTTTTTCTCAGAATTCTGACTTTTTTCTCAGAAAAAAAAAAAAAAATTATTTTAAAATCCTCCCAAAAAAAATTTATTTGGCCCTAATCCTCTTCCGCACAGATGTGGCCTTGTTCGCACAAGTAAAAACCTATGAGGTAACTTCGCCTCACTTTTTAGACGCGTCCTGACTTTTAAAACCGGTTTTGTGTATCATACCTGAGCTGTTGATTCACAGCAGTATGGGAGAAATGTACAACAATAAATAAGTCATTAGGATGTTTAACTTGTCTTGGGCTGTGCACATTACATCAACAAACACCCTCCATTTAAAACAAATAGTGTCTGAGTGGACAAACACTTCATTAAAACTTCACAGATGAGACAAATGAACAAAAATAAATAGCAGAATCTGGCCAGGGCTGCCTCATTACGTTTCCCTTCCAATTGAAAGCCACTGTGTGTCCCGGGTTCCTCTGTGAGCCTCAGCTCGGAGGTTTGACCTCCCCTTGCCTCTGTGTTACTCACATTTGTGTCTGTCCCCGGGGCTTCTCGTCTAAAGAGCCCGGCCTGAAGAGGCAGGCGGGCCATTCACAGTATTGCGAGGTTAGCCTGGCCCTGGAGAAATCTTCACAGCGACCTGATTTCTTTTAGTTGCCCCCTATATTCACCATATCTCACGCTCACCTGATCCCCTGTCAGCGCCATAATGTGGAGGAAAACTTCTCTTAACAACAGCGAAACTAGGACAAGAGTCCTGTGGCGTAATTGCCGTGCAGACCTGGTGTCCCTGCATATTTGTGTTCAATGTTTCATCTGGCAGATAATCACATCCATTATTAGAAATGATGCGCGGCAGACGAAAAATTGAAATATTTGCGATATCAATGGGAGGGTGGTGCGTTGAGAAAGAATCTCTCATCACAGCTTGTCATTTTCATCTCGCAGAGTTAATATTAATGATTGGTCCCAGAGTCACGAACAGCCCCATCTTTTCATTCTAGCATCTGGATTTAATTGGTGCTACGCTGTAAAGCCACAGCTGCTACGCCTGTTAGGACAATAAATTACCCCAATTAGGAGTCAAACAAAAGAGGCTGTCTGACACCACAGCCCCACTGCCATGCCTAGAGATTGTGAATGCGATGGGGATGAGGCTTCTCGGTGTACCACAACACCTGCCCCATCATCTCTCTGATCAAAACACAGTTCCAGTCCAGCGCATATATAGAGCAGGAGGAGATTGCTTTGCATGGCCTCAGTCACAGGCGCACAATCGAAATAGAATAAAAAAGCACCACTGGGTTCAAAATCAATGGCAGGTTTGGAAGGAGGTGTGTAATTGCCGGGCGGATGATTAATTAGTGCTTGGATGATGAGTTGTGGATACATCCAGGTTTTATGGCAGCCGCCTGCTATATCGATGGCACCGGTAATGAAGGCAATAATGAGGGAAGGTTTATGAGGACGTGGAATGGGTGGAACAATAAGAACATCTGTGCCGCTCTACAGTGAGAGTATAATTGAGACCATATTTCATTTTCCCTCTTTGAAAGATAGCCCATAGTGTATTTTCCGCTGTAACACATTCAGCAGCTTTAGCATCTCAGGTGGTCCACCTTTCCGAGAGGACGGCCTCCATCTTGATCAGCACTCCTTCCACGTCGCAGCCTGGCAACACCATCCCCTTGTCTCACCACTCGCTGTGAACACGCCATTAAGTCAGCCCGAGTTTGACAAGAAAAATGAAGTGTGCTATATCCTGTGGCCTCGAGTGTCTTCCTGAATAATGAGCGCATTGCCTGGACCCCCCCCCCCCTGTCCCTCCAACTGCCCGCCATTGGTTTTTACAATCCCCCTCAAAGTTTCAGTCTGCCGAGAGTGAAGGGGTCTTTAGGTTGGTCATGCAAGACGTGTCAAACTAATACTGGAAAACCCAGAAAAGGGGTTAGATGAATGAAGTGGCTTTTATTGATGAAATCCTCATCCCATGTTAGAGAATGCAGAATAGGTTCTTTATCTGAGGAAAAATCCATTATGATATCATGAGATTGGCAACTGTGTGTACCAAATTATCTGGCGCTGTCTCCCACATCTCATATATACTTTTTTTGTCATATGGCTCTCCAGCACTACTAGATCACAGAAATATGCTGCCTCGCACAGCTAACCACTGAGAAGAAAGTGAAGCTCCGGCGCTATTTCCTAGCCCAGCCTTATTTCTGCCAATTACCAGCGTGTGAGAAAACAGTCTGACATGACTGACCTCCTCTCGGAGAGCTGTGGTCATGACTGGAAGGCTCTCCCTGCTTATTATGACAGAAGTGTTATGGAAATGGGAAGAAAGTCTGCACCGTGGTGATAGCACTGCAGAAATGGATAGCCTATTATCCACCACTGTGTGATGGTAGTAATGGTGAGAGAGAGGGCATCCTATCTGTTATGGTGATGATGCATTTTAAATGGGTAGTGCCTATTATATATCAGTGGGTGATAATGGCGGCGGAGAGTATCCTCTGGGTTTTGGTCATGACGCAGAGGAAAATAGTGGAGAGCTCAGCGCAGAGTTGTGGTTTAAAGGTGATAGATTGAACGAAGGCAGGGGCTTTTTCTCTGTGTTTCAAAGAGGACGTATTATGCTCTCTGGAGTTTCACCTGTCCTGTAGTGTGTTATATAGGTTTGTGTGCATGTAAATGGTCTGCAAAGGCTAAAATCCCAATGTTTTTCAAGGCACATCCTATCTTAAGCACTTTAGCTATTTACACCCGGGTTTTGTACTGTATGCATCTCTTTCATTTGAGCGTAGGCGTGTCGCTTTACGGCATGAAGTGACGATGTTTATGTTGTTGTGGGGGTGGGTGTAAATAGCCGAATAGCTGCCGTGTGTCTATTTTCACACGCCTTAAAATAAAGGCTATGAAAGTGTTCGTATTCAGCAAAAAATATATTCTTTGATTTACAGTCGTCTCTTTCCCAATGTCAGTTAACAGGAAAAAGTATTTTTTGGGTCCATGATGTCACTGACTAGCATAAGTGTAGTTCCAACGTTTGGCCACTAGGATAATTTGCTTCAACGATCAGCGTTCTTCCTGTGGACTTACCTGAAACACCTTGATTGGACTCCTTTGTTTACTTCCTGAACATAACGACATCACTATGTAACACTCGCACTTCTATTAGACAACACATTGTACATGAAATGGTAAGGGGCGTGACATCTCTAACACGTTGACCAATCACAACAGAGCTGGTTTCAGACAGAGGGTGAAAAGAGGTGCTGCAGCAGAGGCAGTATGAGAAAAATAACTTTTTGAACGCCACACTAGAGGCACAAATTGCAAATGTGAAGCTGAAAATGAGCATAATGTGTTAATAATATTGTTGGGCTAGCTTATGTCTTCAAAGAGCGTCAATATCCTCAGGTGGGAAGACGATGTGTGTACGTGTGCAAACGAAAGAGAGCTGTCTGCTTGGCCGCCCCTGTGATGTATGTTTACGGCCCATCATCTCTAGCCAATTACCCCGCCTCGGTGTGGGAGCGCCGCGACTCCCCATCACAGCCGTCAGAGTGTGAACATGGAGAGAGACGGCGACAGTTAGCGTTCCTGGACATCCCTGGCAAAGCGCTTGTTTTCCTTAGGGGGCTCTGGAGATTCATCTTGAGAAAGTAAGCCACAGGGTAGCCGAGTCTGCAGCTGCTTGGGGAATTGCAGGCTTGTCGACTGTGTGTTTGTGTGCATCAGTGTGTGGGTGTTTTAACTTAGCACCGCATGTGTACAAACTTTGTAAATCCCTGTTTCCCACGCACTCCTGTGTTTGCATCAATATGAGCTGCTCACAGTGTAATGGTGCATATGGTTAGAGGCTGTAAATGATGTGATCATCATATGTTACTCTGAAAAGTCTCCAAGCTGTGAGATAACCATGGGATATCTTCTCTCTTTGTTTCTCCCAGATACAGCTGAGGCAGACGTGTTCTTGTACCCCGTTCAGGTCAAGCTGCAGACTTTCAAACACATCTGACTTCTACAAGGTAATCTCCTCCTCTGTCTTTTTGCATCAGAGCAATGTGCTGAAATATTCTTCTGTGCCTCGTTCGCACTTGCTCCTTGAGATTGTTTTTCTCGTAAAATGTTCTCCCGTTGAGAAGTGACATTAGAAAAAGGTGAACTGAATAAAAGTCACAGCGCGGCAGCCGTGAAGACTAATTTGCATTTAGCAGGGAGCTGTTTTTTAACCCTGTTGACGCTCACGCAGGGGCGGTTCTAGGGGGGGCAGGGGGGGCAGGGCCCCCCCTAACAATGAAAAGTTATTATTATTATTTTTTTTTTTAAATGTATATTTTCTGGTACTCGGTTTGCCAAAAACCGCAGGATTGTGTTGCTGTAATGTGATATTGTGCAGACACCCTTATGTAAAGTAGAGATGTAACTGTTCATTGCCTTTATTTTTATATAAATATGGTGTTAGGGCAAACATTGCACTATAACTTAAGCTAACAGTAATAACTATAAGATCTATCTGAAATAAATAAGTGTACTGAAACAAATACCAATAACTGTATTGCATTGTTTTCTTATGCGCAATTACTTCATACTGTCTAGTTCTCTTTTTCGTCCTGCATTTATTGTGCCCCCCTCAGAAAATAACTGGCCCCCCAGTCAAATTGGTCTAGAACCGCCGCTCACGTAATCCTTTAACTTCACATTTGGATGATTCCTTTGTGGAACTGAGGTAAGACAAGAGTTGATGTTTTTTTATTTTCTTTCGCTCCGGCTCCATATTCACACACTGTGACAGATTGAAACTGCAAAGCTGTGATTGTGTTGGCTAGACGACGTGACGCTCCTGCCCGGAGGGTTTATCAGGGAGAGAAAATATTGACCGCCAACACTTGCACTTTGTGGTGTTATTGCTTTTCACACTTTGGTGATGTAGACAGCAGTCGCCAAGCACAACAATCGTAATCCCGCAGCCATATTGACAGCAGCATTGCTCTTCTGTGCAGGGCAGCATAGCAGCTTATGGTGTTTACATTTCAGCTTATTCCACCTGAGTACGTTTTGCAGACAAATAATATGAAAGTGATGGAACAAGGTGAGAAGCAAATTGCAAGAACCCTTTGGAATGACCTGGATTTCTGCATAAGTTGGTCATAAAATGTGTTCTGATCTTCATCTAAGTCACAACAATAGACAAACACAGTCTGCTTAAACTAATAGCACACAAACAATTATATGTTTTCATGTTTTTATTGAACACACCATGTAAACATTCACAGTGCAGGGTGGAAAACGTATGTGAACCCCTAGGCTAAAGACTTCTTCAAGAGCTAATTGGAGTCAGGAGTCAGCCAACCTGGAGTCCAATCAATGAGACGAGATTGGAGGTGTTGGTTAAAGCTGCCCTGCCCTATAAAAAATACACACCAGTTTTGAATTTGCTATTCTTAAGAAGCATTGCCAGATGTGAACCATGCCTCGCACAAAAGAGCTCTCAGAAGACCTACGATTAAGAATGGTTGACTTGCATAAAGCTGGAAAGGGTTACAAAGGTATCACTAAAAGCCTTGATGTTCATCAGTCTACGGTAAGACAAAGTGTCTATAAATGGAGAAAGTTCAGCACTGTTGCTACTCTCCCTAGGAGTGGCCGTCCTGTAAAGATGACTGCAAGAGCACAGCGCAGAATGCTCAATGAGGGGAAGAAGAATCCTAGAGTGTCAGCTGGAGACTTAAAGAAATCTCTGGCACATGCTAACATCTCTGTTGACGAATCTACGATACGTAAAACACTGAACAAGAATGGAGTTCATGGGAGGACACCACGGAGGAAGCCACTGCTGTCCAGAAAAAACATTGCTGCACGTTTGAAGTTTGCAAAAGAGCACCTGGATGTTCCACAGCACTACTGGCAACATATTCTGTGGACAGATGAAACCAAAGTTGAGTTGTTTGGAAGGAACACACAACGCTATGTGCGGAGAATCCAAAGGGTTCACATACTTTTTCTTGCAACTGTACACGTGAAACCCAAAGGAGCTTCTCAAAATCACCACAGCTGTTTACGGCTCTCTATTGTCGTTATAAACTCACCAAAATCACATTTCAATGTTTATTTGATGTTAAAAGCATAACGTAATAGAACAGATGATTATTGCTTATCACTCTCAAGGCAACTGAATAGATTATTATTACAAAATAGCATTACTATATGATTATGATGATATAAACATTGTGTTATTGTTCGACTAAATCCCAATGTGCAGATTACTTTGTAAAGGCAAATTGTAGATGGAAACTAAGAGAAATCGGTCATGACATAATCTTTTTACGTGTCTAAAGAGTATTGTTTGATGTAAACAATGACTGTACCACAGTTCAAAGAATAGCTACAACTCTACATCACTGACAAGTTTAACAATATCTCCAAATGTGAGCCTATTACAGCCAAGATAAAATAAAACATTTGGAGTGGCAATATATGTGATTATGTTAATTCACTTTAAAGGTGGGGTAGGTAAGTTTGAGAAACCAGCTCGAGATACACTTGTTGTTATATTCCATGGAATGCTCTTAACATCCCGATAGCAATGAATATCTCAAGTGCTTTGACAATAAATCCATTAAAAAAATATCATCTCTGGAAGCCGTGGCTCTGTAAAAAGCACGACCAATCATCTGAGCCGGCCCGGCTAAAGTAACTGGATGGCCTACCTGCCTGTCAGCCTTCCATCTGTGCACAAACTTATCTCGTGCCCTCATTGGTCATGTGCGCGTTCGTGTGTGTTGGAGGAGGGGCTCTGTGAGGAAGTGGCAGATTTCTTCCGGCTGTGTATTTTCAAATTCTAGCGCACTCGAGCTGGTTTCTCCAAAATGACCTACCCCACCTTTAAGGGAGCTGATAACAATGTTGTGAGAAAATCAGTCGATGTTTTGCATACATTTCTCTGCCAAATGGTGCATATAGAAATCATGATTATATTGGGAATATTATTGGGATATTAATCTTTACCATATTGCACAGCTCCATTGTAAACACATTGTTTTTCCACATCTTACCGGTTTTCTGTAGTTTATATAGCCCATAAATGCCACGCTGAAAAAATGAACTTGTCTTAACTGCTCTGGCTGTTTTCATTTTTCTAACCTATAACATTTTCAAGTGGTGCACTCCGGCGAATGAGACGTTTGACATTCTCAAACAGCGGGGACTTTAAACAGCTTAAATCAGGGGATCGAGGTGATTCTCCTCATTTTCATCCGTTTCAATGGCGAGCCAATGTGGGCGTGCATTAAAGATGAATGCAAACAGCTGTTTCTGCTACAGGACAGCGTGGCTCAGAGCAAGGCTGTGTGCTTGGATTTAAAATCAGGGAAGTCTAGAGGAGCTGGGTCTGAAAGAAAAAAATCAACACAATTATCCAAAAGAACGGAAGCTAAAAACGGATACATCCCTGAACATAAGAGTAGGAGTTCAAGTAGACTGAGAGTCACCTTTTTAACATTAATATGAAGTCGGCTTGTAGGAGTTTTGGAATACTGACCCAAATATTCTAAAACAGACCTATGAGAAAACAATTCACATCTTTATACACAGTAGAGTAGAGTAAACAATACCAGCAGTATTGGGGAGTTACGGATTACATGTAACAGGGTTTACGTAATCAGGAAACAATAAAAGGTATTCCCTTACAGTCGGGGCCGTCCCTGGCCAACATGAGGCCCCACGCAAAGTTATATGATGAGGCCCTCTGTTTCGCGAGCGTCGACGGGGGTGGGTGGGTTTTTGGGGGGTGCTAGTGGAAACCGTGCCGCGCCACACTAATTGCGCCGCATTTTCGGCTCAGTTGAGGCCCCCTCCGCAAGATGAGGCCCCCTCCGCGAGATGAGGCCCCCTCCGCGAGATGAGGCCCCCTCCGCGAGGTGAGGCCCCCTCCGCGAGGTGAGGCCCCCTCCGCGAGGTGAGGCCCCCTCCGCGAGGTGAGGCCCCCTCCGCGAGGTGAGGCCCCATGCAGTCTGCATGATCGGCCTGTAGGGAGGGACGGCCCTGCTTACAGTTGTATACAAAATGGCTGAATCTGCATTATGATTTTCTCTTTCTTTGTTTCATTTGTTCTTGTTTTAATTCTGTAGGTGAACCCATAGGTTTATAAAATAGTGTTTCTGAGTTTCACTGTTTGTATTAAACTAAAACGGAGCATTTTCTGTCAGCTCAGATTATATATCTACTTTTTTATTGTATTTACTGGCAGTGCATTTGATATTGAGGTGATCCAGAAGAAACCGCAAGTTATACGGTTATTTTCTGATACTCAGATTTCATGTTTTACATTGCATTGTTAAAGTAAACCCTCCTGCGTATCAGTGGAAGCAGTCAATGCGAGTTAAATGAGGAATTTCCAAACAACACTTTGACATTTGCCTAAATAAGCATGACTGTTGGGATTGTGAAGCACCACCATAAGGCTTTTAAAAAAGGTGTTTGTTCATTCGAGCTGACATTTGTAAGATTTTTCAGCGTGGATGCAGCGAAGATATATGCCGGCTCCTGACAGCCGCTGCATGCAGAGGGCTGAGTTATGTGTGTGAGGTGTGAAGTACATATTCACAGCTAGCGTCATGTTCTACCCCTCTCTCATGCCCACATGCACTCAGACTCTGTTGTTTACTCTCACATTTGTTCTGTCTCATTTTCACTGTCTCTCATGTTTCCAGTTATACGCTCTTTCCCCCTTTGTGTAAGGGGAGACTGAGGGTAGTGTTGCAGAAGAAAGCTTCGTTAAATATCTACATTTGTGCTGCATTGGAACGGTTTAAAGGGGCCCTATCATCCTCATTTCCAGGGCCACGTTTTTATTTAGTGTCCCTACTGTGACATGTCTCCAGGCAGCACCTCTTTTCACCCTCTGTCTGAAACCAGAGCCCAGTCTGCTCTGATTGGTTAGCTGGCCGGCTCTGTCGTGATTGGTCAACTGCTTAGAGATGTGTGGGAAATATCACTAAATAACTAGAGAATAAGACTACACTTTTATATATTTAAATCATTAGGGTCCAAAAGTTGTAAAATGCGGTAAAAACCTATTCCAGAGTTATTTTCTGTCTCCATTCATTTGACTGAGCCGAGATTAGCTGTGACGCTGCTATCCAATAGAATCGCAAGTGTTACATAGTGATGTCATTATGTTCCACGAGTAAACAAAGGAGTCCAATGGAATGGATTGTAGCCTTCACAGACCATTTACATGCACACACTCCTACACTATAGGAAAGGGAAAACCAAAATAAGCATTAAAAAGGCCTCTATAAAAATACTGATAGAGCGGAAATCATTAGGTCTGAGTGCACAAAGAAAAACAGTCAATTAACTTTAAGAGTGTAACATAATAACGTTCTCTTCTCCACTGTGACGAGCCATGACCTCGTCACAGGAGCCGTACAGTGACCATCCGAATGGTAATGTGACAGACTGATTGCCAATTTACAGCCCACACAAAAACATTACCCCGCTGATTTCAAAGACAGCTCTGTAATGACAAACAATGCGGCAGACTCCAACAAAAAGATATCTGCTGTTTCTTCCTTCTTCAAAATTATGCTCACAATTACAGTGAGAATGATTGGAAACAGCAGTGGCTAAAACGAAGTCTCACCTCCCTTAAAGGAGCCACGCGGAAATATTGCGAGCTCTTCCTGTTTCATATCGCAGTAACAAGCAGATGATCCCCTTCAGAAATAGAAACAGCTGGTTGTGTTTTTCTAATTGTGTGGCTCCATCACCGCCTCTCAGTCCTCGCTCATGAGCAGCTGTTAGCCATGCATCCTATCGGCTTGCTTACATATTCTCTGCCATAAGGCTTGGGGAGTAATGGATTACATGTAACAGGATTATTTAAGCAGGATACAAAAAAATGACATGTCTCCATGCTTTAATGTTCAGAAAGCTCTTTATTTCTCTCATACCTGTGCTGCAGCACCTCTTTTCACCCTCTGTCTGAAACCAGAGCCCAGTCAACTCTGATTGGTTAGCTGGCTGGCTCTGTTGTGATTGGTCAACAGCTTAGAGATGTCCCATCCTTATACTTGGGTATTCTACTCATACTCTTGCACTTTTCTTGCATTTTATGTATTTGTACTGCTATGTTTGTAATTTTCATTTCCTTAATGTTTTATGTGAGGGACTGCGGATGGAAAGTAGCTCAAAGCTAAATCCGGCATATTTACACTTGGTATATTTCATGCTTTAGAGGTCCCATGTCATGATTTATACTGATCATAATTCCATTGTTGAGGTCTACTAAATATTTACATTGTGCAATGTTCCAAACTCCCATTGGTTTCTCATACAGCATCTCTGTATAGTATGTGTATTCACTCTCTGTCCTAAACGGCTTGTTGGAGCTCCTGCCCCCCCCCCCCTTCCCTGTGAGCCCAGTGTGCTCTGATTGGTTGGGACTTTGCGAGGCTCGCTGCTCAGTGCGCTGGCTTACTGGTGTGGTTTCCGGGTCGGCGATACAGCGAGAAACTCATCCTGAGCACACAAACACTCACAGCCGAAGTGAAAACAATAAGTGTGGCTTGATATTGAGAAAGAAAAAGGTTTATAACGCTGTGAGAATGGGGTCTGGGTCTGCGGAGAGCATTTCTCCATCATCCCAACTCGTCTATTACCAACCAGAGAGCTCTATGCAAGTCAATGGGACTCCCTGTTAGTTGAACATGTACGCTAAAGGTCCTGGTGTGTGAGGAGCTCCGCGGATTGGTCCATTTGTTTCTTCCGGGAACCGCATGACGTCACTTGGTTCCCGGAAGAAACAAATGGAAAAAGAGAAATCTCCAACGAGGCGTTCTGGGGCAGCAGACAGGTGTTTTCTGTGTTAGAGTTTTACTCGCTACAGGGTGTACTTTGAGGGTTTTTGACCGTTTACAGTACATGCAGAAAAAGCTTCATAACACACAAGGGGACGGGTAATAACCGTAAAAGCATGACGTGGGACCTTTAAGTGTTCATTAATGTGCAATGTCCCTGCCAAATAAACGAATAAATAAATGAAATGATCAGGTTCAATGCGAGAGTTACATAGTGATATCAGGAGTCCAATGGAAGTGTTTCAGTGCGTGTGAGAAAAACAAAAGCCTATATAACACACTACAGGAAAGGGAAAACCCCATAAAGCCTGATAGGGCCTCTTTAAGTATCTCATGACCATTAAGAAGTACATTTTATGCAGATCTTTGCCTGCAACTTCAGCTGATGTCGATAGTTGGAAGGCTAGAACTGTTCGATTCTGCCGAGGTGAGGAGCAGTAGATACTCACTTGGCTGTGTGCTAGGAAGCAGCCTGAGCAGAATATCTGTTTTTCATCCTGCAGAGTGGCATGTTCTGTGAGCATTTCTAAATGATGGAGGGTATATTACAGCGCTTTTTTTTACCAATCATCTGAAATGATGTTACCTTGACAGATCTCTTTTTATGCTACTCGAATTGCCTGGGCTTTCTTACATTTTTTTTCAAAATTCACGGAACAAAAACACTCGTCCAAACCCCTTATGTTTGTAAAGCTTTTCATTTCCTAATACATTTTGAACCGTGCCAAGGGGGATGCCTAGCTTAGCATACAATATGCTCTGTAGTGTGGCAGCTTTGTCTATGGAAATAATCACGGTGACCAAAATTGCATCCAAATCCTAAGAAGATTTAACAGGAAATTAACGTTTTTTGTAAATATATTGTCAGTCTGACACATCAACCCTTTGTTTCTGTTTTTAATGTTGACACTTTAAAGGCTGTCTGTTCTTCAATAAACAATTAAAAAATGAACACTATTCCCTTGATTAGTGGATACGTAGACGCTATTTTCACTTATTATTATAGTGGAAGAAACACACTTTTCCTACAATGTTTTTAAAGGTAATTTCAAGAAAGTTTTAACCAAAATAGAAGTATGAGAAAAAGAAAAATAGCCCAACATCACCAAATATCATAAAGGTGTATCCATATCTCCAAGCGTGAGCATTTTGCAGCATGGATTTTTCCTTCCAAACTTGGAGGTACACATGAGAGTGTGTAAAGCTTCCCCCTGGATTGTTGACATGGCACTATCTTTGGCTTACACCCACATGGTGTTTTTCTGCAAGCTGGAAACCCACTCAGCATTCTGTCTGTTTGGTGCGAGAGGAGACTCACGGCGGCGACCTCCAGGGATGTCGATTCCCACCAATGCACGCGGACTTTACAGTAACATTTTGCCCCAGTGTCAGGCAGGAGGAGAGGAGAAGTAGAGCGAAAGAGAGGAGACTATGAGCTTAATGTAGATCTGTCATCAGCTGGCTGCGGATCAAAAGAGCAGCATTGGCAGGCGGAGCACAGAATCCACCAGAGCCTCATCTCCCATGCCAAGCTCCAGCTTCTCTGAGGTAGACAAGCACACAGGGGCCTGGCTCCAGGCGAGGAGAGTGTGTATCTGCATGCAGTGTGTGAGTGTGTGTGTACTTCTCGGGGGCGGAGAGGTGTGGGCACATGCACAATGTCTCAAGGCAAGGATCTGGCACTTTGAAAATGTCACCAGAATCCCAGAAACAAAAAAAGAAGAAGAAGAGAATGGAGAAAGTGTGATGAACAGACGCGTATGCTCTGGGAGGTGTGGGATGTAGAGACGGTGGAAGGCAGATTCATTTTTCAAGGTGGGAGATTGAGAGGAATAAAGATGATGGCACAACGACAGAGAGATGCAGGCTCTCTTTACTGTACACCTCTGCAGCATTAGTGTACACATGCAAGTTAGTGCTATAAGATGTATTGGAATTGCCGCCTTCAGAGGTTTCTTTCTTTCTACTTTGATACTAGAATGATGTTTTATTGTTGGGGTTTTGAAATGTGTTGGCAGTGTTTAAAAGATAACTGTAGAGAAGATCGCTTTTTTTAAAACCCTCATGCACAGGACCTACACACATTGTGTCTGAATATACAGTTGTTTATTTCATGGAGAGGCGTCAGGGCTAAGAGGCTTCCATGCTTTAGGGAGCCAGGAAGCAGTTGGGGGTTCAGTGTCTTCATCAAGGACACCTTGACAGCGCTAAGTGGTGAACTGAGCAACTGTCGCCCCATAGGAGGGGCTAAATCTGCTGCAGCACCTCCTTTCACCCTCTGTCTGAAACCAGAGCCCAGTCTGCTCTGATTGGTTAGCTGGCCGGCTCTGTTGTGATTGGTCAACCGATCCAACAGAGCCAGCCATTATTGTATCAATGTTAGGTCAGGTCTAAGTCCCTTACCTTTCTTGTGTGCAATAGGCTTTGTTTACAGCTGTTTTGTTGAAAACAAAGATATTCAAGGTTGAGAAAAAAGGCTTCAGTGAAATTACAGCAGCAGGCAGCAGATGGTAAAAGGTGAGCACCTCTACTGAGAACAAAAGTCTGAGGAGTACACACTCCACAGCTCAAAAGGTTTCTAAAGAGAGGGATGCTGTGTTCAGAATGCAAGACCTTGCCAATCTCGTCCAGTTTTAGTGTAGAAGGACAACATCTCCCCTCAGAGGTGTTTTCTTAGTGTTTGTGTGTATGTTTTTGTGTGTGTGTTCTCTCGTTGGCCCGAACTCAATGTCAAACCTATTTCCAAACCACTGATTCAGCTAGTTGTGGAGATATACAGCGTTGCTGCCAATGCTCACCTTTAGAGATTACGGTGACATTAAACGCGGCATATGGGCGGCGAGTGGGGAGACCCAACTGCTGCGCGCCTCATCTGATGCAAATGTCCTTTCTCACCTCCATCAGCAAAAGTAATTATGGCAAACCACTGTGACATCTCAGGCTGCGCGGGAGATGGGAAGGGTCCCTCGTATAGGTCACGGAAATACACCCATCTCTCTGGGTAAGGAGGAGACAATTATCTTTTTGTGCCGAGAGGCGGTGTTGAGGGAGGAGCCCTCCACCCTCTAACCCCCCTCCCCGGCTCCTCGAAGTGAAGTGTCTTTTGTACCAGCAGCCCTGAGGGACGCAGTCAAGATATTGACACCACTGTTAGCATGCTTGGGGCTAAAGAGATGTATCGTATAGCGGCGCTGTCTCGCTTTACAACTGGGGCTTCATTAATCAGTCGGCAAACATGTGTTTGGTTTAGATTTTTTAATGTATTTTTCCAGTCACTGCGCAGATATGAAATTGACATGCATATTAGCAGTGTCGCTGCTGCAGTATTCATAGGATGTGATTTTCCCGAGCCTACCAGACATAATGGCTGACTTACACATTCTTGCTATAATATTAGAGAGAACATGTAATGCTAATTTTCTGTTTTCATATCAGTACGTATTGTTCCTACTTTAAAGAGTCCTCTCCTGCTGATGTTCAGGTGTATATCAGTATGTAGTGTCTCTACTTTAAAGAGTCCTCTCCTGCTGATGTTCAGGTGTATATCAGTATGTAGTGTCTCTACTTTAAAGAGTCCTCTCCTGCTGATGTTCAGGTGTATATCAGTATGTAGTGTCTCTACTTTAAAGAGTCCTCTCCTGCTGATGTTCAGGTGTATATCAGTATGTAGTGTCTCTACTTTAAAGAGTCCTCTCCTGCTGATGTTCAGGTGTATATCAGTATGTAGTGTCTCTACTTTAAAGAGTCCTCTCCTGCTGATGTTCAGGTGTATATCAGTATGTAGTGTCTCTACTTTAAAGAGTCTCTACTTTAAAGAGTCCTCTCCTGCTGATGTTCAGCTGTATATCAGTATGTAGTGTCTCTACTTTAAAGAGTCCTCTCCTGCTGATGTTCAGGTGTATATCAGTATGTATTGTCTCTACTTTAAAGAGTCCTCTCCTGCTGATGTTCAGGTGTATATCAGTATGTAGTGTCTCTACTTTAAAGAGTCCTCTCCTGCTGATGTTCAGGTGGTATATCAGTGTGTAGTGTCCTCTACTTTAAAGAGTCCTCTCCTGCTGATGTTCAGGTGTATATCAGTATGTAGTGTCTCTACTTTAAAGAGTCCTCTCCTGCTGATGTTCAGGTGTATGTCAGTATGTTGTGTCTCTACTTTAAAGAGTCCTCTCCTGCTGATGTTCAGGTGTATACCAGTGTGTAGTGTCTCTACTTTAAAGAGTCCTCTCCTGCTGATGTTCAGGTGTATATCAGTATGTAGTGTCTCTACTTTAAAGAGTCCTCTCCTGCTGATGTTCAGGTGTATATCAGTATGTAGTGTCTCTACTTTAAAGAGTCCTCTTCTGCTGATGTTCAGGTGTATATCAGTATGTAGTGTCTCTACTTTAAAGAGTCCTCTCTTGCTGATGTTCAGGTGTATATCAGTATGTAGTGTCTCTACTTTAAAGAGTCCTCTCCTGCTGATGTTCAGGTGTATATCAGTATGTAGTGTCTCTACTTTAAAGAGTCCTCTCCTGCTGATGTTCAGGTGTATATCAGTATGTAGTGTCTCTACTTTAAAGAGTCCTCTCCTGCTGATGTTCAGGTGTATATCAGTGTGTAGTGTCTCTACTTTAAAGAGTCCTCTCCTGCTGATGTTCAGGTGTATATCAGTATGTAGTGTCTCTACTTTAAAGAGTCCTCTCCTGCTGATGTTCAGGTGTATATCAGTATGTAGTGTCTCTACTTTAAAGAGTCCTCTCTTGCTGATGTTCAGGTGTATATCAGTATGTAGTGTCTCTACTTTAAAGAGTCCTCTCCTGCTGATGTTCAGGTGTATATCAGTATGTAGTGTCTCTACTTTAAAGAGTCCTCTCCTGCTGATGTTCAGGTGTATATCAGTATGTGGTGTCTCTACTTTAAAGAGTCCTCTTCTACTGATGTTCAGGTGTATATCAGTATGTAGTGTCTCTACTTTAAAGAGTCCTCTCCTGCTGATGGTCAGGTGTATATCAGTATGTAGTGTCTCTACTTTAAAGAGTCCTCTCCTGCTGATGTTCAGGTGTATATCAGTATGTAGTGTCTCTACTTTAAAGAGTCCTCTCCTGCTGATGTTCAGGTGTATATCAGTATGTAGTGTCTCTACTTTAAAGAGTCCTCTCCTGCTGATGTTCAGGTGTATATCAGTATGTAGTGTCTCTACTTTAAAGAGTCCTCTCCTGCTGATGTTCAGGTGTATATCAGTATGTATTGTCTCTACTTTAAAGAGTCCTCTCCTGCTGATGTTCAGGTGTATATCAGTATGTAGTGTCTCTACTTTAAAGAGTCCTCTCCTGCTGATGTTCAGGTGTATATCAGTATGTAGTGTCTCTACTGTGACATGTCTCCATGCTTTAATGTTCAAAAAGCTCTTTATTTTTCTCATGTGCTGCAGCACCTCTTTTCACCCTCTGTCTGAAACCAGAGCCCAGTCTGCTCTGATTGGTTAGCTGGCTGGCTCTGTTGTGATTGGTCAACCACTTAGACATGTCCCACACTAGCCAGAAGCTTTAGTGTTACATATTGATGTCATTATGTTCCGGAAGTAAACAAAGGAGTCCAATAGAGGCAGGGATTTTAGCCTTAGCAGACCATTTACATGCACACAAACCTAACACACTACAGGAAATGGAAAACCCCAAAGAAAATAATGGTGCCTCTTTAAAAAGGTCAGCATGATAATAGTTTCAGATTTGATATTTGTAATAGTAAAGAAAGGTGTTTCTTTATATTTATATCTATTTCATCCTCAATAAAATAATATTTGATTTGCGGTTTTCTTCAGCTTGCATCAGCTCTAAATTGCACATTCACACGTTTATCTTTTAATAATCTGATAAAACCAGAAATGGTTCGTACTTTTGTTTGAATAAAATATCTCAACAAAAAAGCATTCATTTGTGAAATAGGCATTCACGCTTCCTGAACTGCATTGATGCCTCCTTGCTAAACTGATCTGACAAAAATTGAAAAAACCAACATAGCATTGGCTAGATTAAGAATCCAACCCCATTGTGCTTTGGAAAATCTACTTGTATGTCCAAGCTGTGTGACTTAGATAAAAAGCCATCCTTGTGTTTTCCTATTTTCTTTCCTCACTTCCTTGTCATGTTGTTGGTGTGTTTTTTGCTCGAGTGCTTTACCTAGCAGAGGGTCCCGCAGCCCACATCCGCTGACCCTGCTGTTCAGAGTCAGTGGGCTGCGGTGGCCCAGAGCGGCTTACGCTAACCTCTAACCCCCTGGCACTCTACGCTGGCTTAGCTCTGCTGAACAAGTCAACTGGGCTTTGTGCCCGAAAGAGGCGACCTGCACGAGTGTCACCTGACCCTGAAGTGAGACCCCCTGCACCTCAGGGCGAACCCCAACACATTAACCAACGCCCTCCTGGGACAAGAGGGCATGGCGCTCAAAGACCTTTTTAGCAGTGGCCACAATTAGATCTGTTGGAATGGGAATGCATGCAATAATGAAATGTGGACACATGTCATCAGAATCAGAAACGGATTTATTACAAGGTTCACACGTACGAGGAATTTGACTTGGTGCATACAAATAAAAAACAACATTTAAAAAAAGAACACAGATTGTGAACTTTAACAATGTAATACAAATATAGTAAGATAGCAATGAAATAAAGCAGTCATTTGCATTGAAATAGAATGCAATCAGTTATAGAATATAAAATATGTAAGTAAGCAATATTGTCATGTAGGGGTGTAACGGTTCACAAACATTTCGGTTCGGTACGTACCTCGGTTTTTAGGTCACGGTTCGGTTCGGTACGTTTTCGGTACAGCAGAAAAAATTACAACATATATATATATTTTTTTTAATTATTATTAAACTGTGAATAATGTATTCACTCAAATAAATTCTAAATATAATAAAATAAACATTAAGGTGCAGCATTTCGATGAACTGAAATAATCTGTATTTGAACTTTACTGTACGTACACGTGTACCGAACCGAAGGGCCCGTACCGAATAATTTCGGTACGTATACCGTTACACCCCTATTGTCTTGTCTTTGCGTACATTTTAAATATAAATATTGAAACATGATGCAGCAATTTATCCACAGCATGTATTTTGTTGCTGTTGATGCTAACAAACATATTACATCCAAAACATGTTGGGGAATGTACTCTGTGCTTTCCAGGCTAAATGCTTAATGCCCTGATTCAACATGATTGCTCTAATCCGGCCAGATTCTGTCTAAGTCTGACTCAGCTGCAGGGGCAAAGTGCACTCTGTTCCCTGAAACTCTCAAGTCCAGTCATTACACAACGTCTTTATGTGTACAAATAACTTGGATGACACTGAACATTGCTCACTGCAGCGAACGCATCCTTGGAATAGGTTGAACTCATAAGACTTTATTTATACCTTAAAAACATCCGATGTCAAGTGACACAACAAAGAGCAAATATAAACTTCCTGAAAATATTGTCATGCTGACCTCTTGTTCTTTTAAAGGGGCCCTATTATGCTTTTGTGTGCTGCATAGGTTGTGTGCATGTAAACGGTCCGCAAAGGCTAAAATCCCTGAGAGTTTCTCTATCTCACTCAACCCTTGCCTGAAAGGCCTCCATTGGAGTCCTTTGTTTACTTCTGTAACATAGTGATATCACTATGTTACACTCAAGCTTATATTGGCGCTCCAACACATTGTACCTGATAGGCTAAGGGGCGGGACATCTCTAAGCGATTGACCAATCACAACAGAGCCGGCCAGCTAACCAATCAGAGCAGACTGGGCTCTGGTTTCAGACGGAGGGTGAAAGGAGGTGCTGCAGCACAGGTAGTATGAGAACAATAAAGAGCTTTTTGAACATTAGAGCATGGAGACATGTCAGTAGAGCAGGGGTGGGGAACCTTTTTCCTCTCAAGGGCCATTTCAATTTTTTCAACATCCTCCGAGGGCCGTACCAATTATTGACCTCTGCTTAAAAATACTAAAATAACAGCCCATTAATTTGGCCTTGCTTTCATGATGTGCAAAGAAAAAGCAACCTCTTAATCCAGATATCTCACCATGACTCACGCATGCATGCACGTGCACGGTGTGGCATGACCACCATAACAGAAAGATATGGACACAATGTATTTAGTTTCCTATCCATGTGGACATGATTTAAGAGAGGGGAGGGGGGGACCCAAGCGGCAAACTGTGGGGTAGAGCCGGGAAGCCAATACGGAAGTGCCACACACTGCAGTTAATATATTGGCCGATAGGCGATGGCTGCAGAAAGGAGCAATTTCCATAGACCCCCATGTTAAAATGCCCAACTTTACAGCAGAAAAAAACATGTTTCTACCCCTGGCTCCATACATTTTATTATCGATATAGTTAGATTCCACCTTCATGATTATGGATCTGTGAGTGAATTGTTTTCTACCGCGACCCTTTTATTTATATTAGGTCTTAAAGTTTGTGCATAAATTAGGGCGTGGTCACATTGAGTGACGGCTCTGTCAAGTGCCTGCCGCTGTTAGCTTCTTGTCTCTCTGCTAGCTGCTCCGTCAAGCTACAGGGACTCTGCCTGCTCAGCTCATCCAGGAAACACAACTTGTAGCCGGCCGTGGTTGTTTGTTCTTCATGCTTATATATCGTACTATTGTGACTCGCTCTGCGGTTAAAACAGACGGTGCATGAATGCGGTTTTGCGGTAAGTGAAATTCTAGTGCTTTATTTATGTGTTAATGATTTTAATCAGCCACGTAATGAATGGTAAGGCTTGGGTTAGCATGTAAGCTAGTGGTAGCTACATCGGTGCTAACGATTGTAATCGTAGCCTCCAAGTTAAAATCATAGACTGTATATATAAAGGTTACAACGAAATAGACAAGTGTTAAGTGGGATAATACTGTAGAACAAACGGCTTGTTTGAGGTTGATAAAATAAGGTTAGATCCTTGTAACTTAGAGATATTGTATTATATAGGTAGAACTGTATGCATCTAAGGTTCATTTAAATTGGCTATGCTCAAGTATGTAGACAAGCTAATGTCGAAGTAGTGTATGTGAAATCAACCTCACAATAAGATGTGTGTATATTACAATTATTAATGTCATATTTCAAGATGATTACTTAGATATTACAATATGGTTGGTTGAGCTGGAGTTCATTATTGAGCTTACACGTTAACGTCACAGTCATCTGAAGAACGAACCCAAACCTTGTTGTTTTTATTAATTGCATTACCAAATGGGTATCAAATAAACAGTAAGCATTGGTAACACAACTTCCAAAGTTACAGTAAAATAAAAAGGACCCTGACTCGGACAATACACAATCCAACATGTTCAACAGAAGAGAATCAGTTATATTGTTTGTACACATGGTACTTTACATATATATATATATATATATATATAAATATAAATCTGTTTGTTTAAGGTGTCCAGGTGATGCAGACAGGCTGGACCAGAGAGTGAGAGACAGAACTGGACTCCTCACAGCAGTGAACTTCAGCTCAGGTACAAAGACTCTTTTTTCATACTGTACAAAGAATCAAGAAAGATATTGGTTTAAATGAATGAAGTATTGACTTGAATACACTGATATACATTCCATTAAACAATACTAAATACTAGATCACCTACACATCAGTTAAGTTGAGGGGTTTTTTCCATGCAAAAAGTTACATTTAGATGATAACAAGAAATATGACTTTGTCAGCTTTCTAATTTAATGTATTGAAGGCAAAGATATTTAACACATAATGAGAACTGCTACTATTTATCTCTCAATATTGTCTGTAAAAAACGTGGTAAAAGTTATTCTTTCAGTGAGACAACAGAGCAAGCTTCTACAGTTGCACTACGTTTTGATAACAGTTCAATATTATTTTGATAATAACATATATTTCAATGTTGATGAACTTCATACTGTTCATTCATAATCTGATTGTCTTTGTAGCTCATTGTTGAAATAAAAAAAAACATTACAATTACAAAATAATGATATCTACAGCCCCTAAACACACAAACACACCTCTTTCATAAATAACACACTTGTTCTGCAATAATATGTTTTATGTTTCCTGTCATTTTTGTTAGGAAAGGACATGCCTGAAAGACACGACATTTTCTCCTTCTCTGAGGGTCAAGAAGAACATCCAAGAGGAACATTAAAAGCTGATGTTATGAGATTTTAAGACCAGTACAGGACATTCACTAAGAAACTACTTTTATTGTAAAAACAGTCAGCTGATCGAATGCAGCTATTTCCACATCTACACTCCATCAGCTGATTATTTCTATTTGCCTCACTTTATGAGCTTCACAACATGTACCTTGTTTTGCAACGTCACAAATAAATGGGGCCAATCTTCAGTCAGATGTGAATGTGTAATCTAACATTTTCAGTAAGAATAATGGACAAAAGGAATGCAAATACAAATACAATTTATTGAAATGTGAACCAAAAGTTAATCGAATGTTTTAAATAAAAAGCACATATGGACAGAAGGTGTAAACCTATTAAATGTATTAAACACATTTAGTCAAATAAAGTGACCGACTAGGCCTGTGCGGTTGGTATGAGCTTTGCCCAGCATGGGCTCCTTCATCAGCCCTGGTCCTCCTCGCAGAGGAAAGACCCTCAGTCCTCCTCGCAGAGGAAAGACCCTCAGTCCTCTCCAAACCAACAGACAGGACGTCCATCACATGGAGGTTTCTCCCTGAAGTCTCTGCTGCTCTCTGGACACCATGCTGTCTCAATTCGTCCACACTGAATATGAGATTGGGAAAATGAAAATAATAAATGCTTTAGACAATAAGAAACATAAAGTTGACTGTTGAGTTGCTCAGTTTTTTTAGATTGTCAATACTATTACTGTATAACTAATATCTCAGGTTAAGAGGCACATTCAAATAAAGATTGGTCTTTAAATACATTTTGTCTTTTGAATTGTTTGTCTAAAGTCAAGGATCTATAACTGGTACTTAGTTTTAATGATAGTCTGGTTATTATGCTGTTTGGAGGAGGCCTCACAGGTAAGAGCGCTAACTAGCTACCATCACATGTACCTTAGCTTGACTTAAATGTATTAAACGTATAGTTCAGTGATGGCAAAATATAAATAACTAATGTCATGCAAACATATTAATATTTGCTTGATTCCAGTGTTGAATTTAGCACAATTGCATACAAACGTTAAGGGGTTTTAAGATTCTGAAGTATTATGCTAAAAGCTCAATAACTTAGATTATTATTTATAGTTTTGCTGAATAGTTTCATGTCCGCTTACCTTAGAAACGTAAAATGCGACGGCAGCGTGCAGATGGGGAGCATGTTAGCTTAGCTTGGTAGCTTCAGCTAGCTCTGGAACTTCCAGCTCGGTGGCAGCAGGTCCCGCCTCGGCTCCGCCTCTTTGCCCTTATTTGGAGCAGGCTGGAGAAGGCGGGAGTTGAACTCTGGCGTCACTGTCGAGCCGTTAGTGGCCGACTCCGCCTACTAAGGGCTTCACGGCCACTCTGCAGAATCCTATGGGTGACGTCACGGACCCTACGTCCATTTATATATACAGTCTATGGGGGACCTAACTTCTTCTAGGGGGGTCCCCCGGGGGAAGATTTTGTTTTAAATGTTGAAGTTAAAAGCATCAATCTGGTGCACTTTGAGAGCAACATTAGGAGATCTATGGATACATCTCTCAACACCCAAGAACTGGAAGCAGATTTTCTTTTTATTTATGGATATTTTACAAACCACTCCCCTTTCAAACTGTATTCTTGTTTATTAATAACAACTTTTTTTTACTGTCATAGTATTTTATACCTGTTTACTTTATTCTCTTATTTGTTTATAACTATAATGATCATATAAAGATGTGCCGTGACTGGTGGTAGAAAAAGCTTCTTATATTCGTTAGCATAGCTAGCTAACCAGATGCTAATAACAGCAAAGTTATTGACTGTATGATCAGTATGACAGATGAACAGATCGCCACTGGGCTTTCAGCTAAAGACACAGCCACGCAAAAACTGGAGCATGTGGGTACTGCAATTTCTGGAAGTGGCGGAGCGGCGTTCTGGTGCTCTCCGTCAGAACTGCACCCCTGTCAGACGAGACATATACTACGTGATGACACGTTAGGCTCGTGTTGTGTTCATGGACCCTGACCATGATATGATGAATTGGAAATGGGGGACCCTGATGTAAACAAGACGAAAGTCTTTCTCTGGTCTGCATCCCCTTAACAATTGTATGTTTTGAGCTGTACTGTACTGTACCCAATATACAAGCTGTTAATAAACTTTTCAATCAATCAATCAATCAATCAATCAATCAAACCTTGGCCAGGAAAAACAGGCACTCGCCTGTTTAATTATTTTGCGGTCTAGATTTCTTTAATTTGTTTCTCGAGGTAAGAACCCCTGCAGTAGAGGCACAAAATACTGATATGAATCTGAAAATGAGCAGAATATGGCCTCTTTAAAACCTTGCACTAATGGTTGGGGTTAGGTGTGTCAGTCCACTGGTGGATGTGTTTAGGTACAAAGGAGCACACTTCCGACCACAAGGACAGAAGTGTGCTTTTCTGGTTCTTCATAATTATTCAAATAATCCCTTCTTTCATTTAAAAATGTCTCTTTAAAAAACATGTTTCTCTTGGCTTCACAGTATTATGGTCAACAGAACAGTAGCCTTGAGTGCTTTAACATTCATGAAAAAATGCAAGTGAAAGCAACAGACGTATGAATCGTGTTCCTTATAAATAAACATCCAAACATCAAACACTTATTTTTGCTCTACTCCAAATGAAAATGCACAGTCTCTGAATGCAAATATATATTATTTTTAAACCTAAGCATTTTACAAAATAAGAAACAGAAAGCTTAAAAGCGTAAATACTTCAAGTAAAACATATGAATCTTTTAGTGTTTTTTGTCCATCCTGGTCCAATTCTGTGTTTTAGAACATTGGTTATGGGAATGGAAACAATTTAAATTCCAATAAATATAATTAAATGATGCCATAATCAGATTAATATGGTGTGGATTTCAGTGAATCCATGATGTGCCAAGTATTGTACACCCACTATCAGTCATAAGTGAAAATAAATTAGTTTTCTTCCACTCTCAAGTTGTGAGTTGTTGACAACAAAACTTATGAAGCCATATTCATTTTGGGTGTGTAGGTGGGGTGGGGGCGATTAGCAGCTCTGTGCAATTAGTTATTACACTGAGGGGGAACAGAATCACATTCATCGTGATGGAGCCTCTTGAATTGTAATGAAGGAGGCCCCCTTGATAACCATGAATTCAGCAATTAAGGTTCTCATATAACATTCAAATTATGTGCATTTTAACGACGCGTTGTGCCACGGAAACACTCGCATCTTCCGCTAGTTTCAAGGAGCTTTGTTGCTTGCAAATGTAGGACTAATTAAGATAATTAAAGCTTTTGATGTTCCACATATAATCCAATCAATGTGCAGCAATTGAGAGGGAAAGCAAAAAAGAAATTGTAATGAATTTTAAGGCTTTGTCCTCCTCTGTTCCCTCGCAATAAAACAACTCAGATTAAATTTCTTTCAGTGAAACGGTTCTTACATTGTTTGGGAGGAAATTGGATTTTGTCTCACTCACATGTTAACTTTGAAGCTCAAAAGTAACCATGAAGAAACTCAAGTTTTTTTTCCTTAAAACTTTGTGTTCCTGAAAGTTATGCTAAGCACGTACTTTTCCTTGTGCCTTTTGACATACAGTTATACAAATACATGCGTTACTGAGAGCTGTCTGAGTCCACTATTTGGCCTCTGACAGGACAAAAAAAGCTAAAAGCTTGGCCATGAAAATCTACATTTTGTTTCTACAAGCAGAAAGTAATAGCTGCAAACACTAGGTTTCCCAATGTGTGCTTTTAACTCGAGGGTTTTGTCCCTGAAATGTCCTTATTTCCATTCCTACAAAAGACTTTGAGATATGACAGCTATTTTAAAGCAAGAAGCAATATCGCCTAGACATCAACTGCATGCATGTGCCTGCATTATGTATGATGTGTGTGTGAGAAAGGGAAAGTAAGACAGCGAGAGGAGGGCGGGAGTGCTCTCTTGCTGAGCTTTTATCATCCTTAAATGTACCAAAATGAGTCTTGGGGAAAACGAAGCTGTGTGGCTTTTGAAGAATTAATAAGCCCGTCTCATTTGGATGCGTCTGGCGTCTCGGACAGCCTGTGGAAGCCCCACTTCCACGCTTTCCTGACAGGGCCTTTGATGATCAGTGATAACGCACAGCGACTCCCAGGGAGCGAGGCATCCAACAATGAGGGAAGAGTCAGAGGAGACCAGCTTCACTGATCCTGCCTGAGCTTTATTATCTGGCCTCTCTCCAGCAAAGAGGTGCATTAGGTATTCCTGAGACAAAGCATTTGGGACAGAGTGTGGGCCTTTTGTTCGGTCCGTCTTGTCGAGGAAATCTCGTCCTTAGACAAAGGTTACTGGTTCATTCTCCTGCAGACAGTCTTTGCCCTGGTCAGTTGGACATTTTGTTAAACCCTTTTGGATAATATCCTTTTTATTGATATTTCCCAGAATAATTCAAAGTGTTATCATCTGCACAGCTTTTTAAATAATTGCCTTTAAGCTGCTCGAAAAACTACAAAGTCAAGAATGTGATATTATTAATAAGAGAATGTAACTTTCATTGGTTGTTTTTTTTTCATTTACGGTATAATTTGAGGTCCCTCTGCATTACATGTTGGTCTAAATGATAATCCATTCTCATGTCTCTTTAGTGCCACATTACTGCAGCATGAGGAAGTAGGAGTGATTAGTGCTATTGTGATAAAAGCTATCATTCAGAAAATGTGATGGAACCTGGTGATTCAGAGGATCCACAAATAGATTTCAGCAAACAAAATAATCGGGCTGGGGTGATATTGAAGCAGGTACGTAACTATGAGCCAGTGCAAGGCAATTTTCTACTCTGCTACTCATAACCCACAGAAAATGACAAAAAAGCACTGGCTGCCTTTGTTGAGGACAATTTTGTGATTATGGGGTTGATAGCTTTACTTCTACATCGCAGGCACATCTTTCCTTTTTGGGGCTTCTTTGGCAAGCTCTTTGTACAAGAAATGTCTCTCACTCACTGAAAAGTGCCCGACATCCTTTCATCCTATAAATATGGTACAGCACTTACTGATTTATGTATTTTGGGGAGGTAATTGGTAGCAAGGGGAAAAGGCACATTATTAAGAGGTATTGAAAGTCAGGATGTATTTGACCAATGGCAGGATAGGTTGGTATCGATTAAACACATCACCTGTGTGTTTATATGTATGCTTTTACAAACTGCATCCATTCATCATGCTATGAGTGACTGTTTGAACAATGTTTAACCTGTTAAACCCGGTAGCCCCCGCTGGCCTTTTTTTTTCACAAAACTGTGTCTCAGGGCTTCTTAACATTTAACAACCTATTAATGTGTCAAACCCACTTAACGGGAAGAAACTCAGCTAACTGACGATATGAACAACTTTTACCGAAACAAAACACAAGTCTAACGCCGAGCCTCTGAATTAGCCGTGAGGGAAAAAATGCTAATGCACTTAGCACAGAACTCACGGTAGAAATACTTTATTACGTATCGGATCTGCAAAAAGAAGATATCAGATTAAAGCTGAGATTCCACATATTCCAGAGGTATAAGTATCAGCACTGTGCGACCAAAACCCAGGCCAGCGAATGCAAAACCAGACAACACACCGCGTAGCTTTACGGAGCCAAATATGTATTACCTTTGCTGTTTTTCTGATCAAAAGTTGTGTTCAATGCAGAGGTCGCGTTAACCGAATATTTTCCGTCTATGACGGATTTTTTTTAACAATGACGGACAAATCTGAAAGCAGTCCGTCATTTTGACAGATTAGAACAAACTCGGAACAGCGCCAAAGTTCCCCCGCAGCGAGGCTCCGGTGTTATGCCGTGTTATGCATGCCCTCCAAAAAGGAAATCATACCGTTTCCAAACCTAACTGTGCCGTACGAATCATTGAAATGTCTGTGAGTTTTGGCTTGACGCTGTGCACGCTCCCGCGAGGTGCAGCAGCCATGCATAACACGGCGCATGTGAACTCTTCCCCCCGTTGACAGTTCACGAGCATGCTTCTCTTCCCCCCCCCGTCAGAGTTGTGTAAAGGCCGACGGGTAATTCTGGATTTTGACGGGCAGCGAAAAAGTCTAGCGCAACCTCTGGTTCAATGATATTAAAACGATAAAAACGCGGCTGAAGGTTAATCCAATGTCTCTGTGTCCCTTTGAAATGATTACTGATCATCATATTTATGGCTATAACCTAGTTTTCGTAACATAGCTTTTGGTTTGGGCAAGCTGCGTGCGCATCACTCTCACTCCTCAATGGTAATGTGTAGGTGGATTTAGGAGCTTCCCCTTTGATTCTATGGAAATCCTCCCAAATGACCCCAGAAGTGGTTTGTTTTTTGCTAAATCTCTCTAAAAAGGTCAAATGTCACTTGTTTTGCATCAATCTTGACACAGGGTACTTATTATATGTTATAGTTTGGATTACTAAAGCTTTTAGTCTACCATCCCATCATTCAAGGGTGGTTTTCACTATAAGTAATGTTTTTTATTTGGACGGACACAATCATTTACATTTTTTTACTATGTTAAATCTGAATTTACTTTAAAATAACAAAATTCTATATTGATTCTGACTTTTCTACATCCAGCTCACAGGTTTATCATTGAGAAAAGAGATTATTAATGTACCACTTTTAGAAGGGAAGATATGGTCATTTGTTCTGGGAATGTCATTTTCGAGCCTGAGACCTGAAAAACAGGCTCCGGGGTTAACAGGTTAACTTTCCAATGAATAATGGCAAAGGAGATATTCTGCTCATGTTCAGGTTCATATTGTATGTTGTGCCTCTACTGTGACATGTTTACATGCTTTAATGTGTAAAAGGTAGAGAAATAACACTTGAGATTGTATCCTTTGTAGACCATTTACATGCACATAATTGCGGTGTTATTTTTCCAAGGTCAATTGAAGAATGTGCACCTAATCTTTTGATCCTGTCAGAACCTGAGCAATAGTTGGTGGGAAAGTTCTTTGCATACATTTTTCCCTCACCTGAAACATACTTGTTACATCAAAACCAAAAACCTGACAGGCAGCCCCGGGGAAAGCTAACCTGTGACCCTGTTTTAATATGTTGCCACAGGCAATTTCTCTGCTGCAATAACGTGCTCTCACTCACTGACATGTGTAACCTGACAACTGATGAGAAGGCAAAGATAATGCAATACACCATGAGACATAGGAGATGGGTGGAGGTATACCGTACACAAGCCTTTGGGAACGTCCTTCTACTTAATAAAATATGTCTGTTGAACAGATTTGTACACATGGGACACTCTACATCAGGGGTCTCCAACCTTTCTTCATCTGAGAGCTACTTAGCAAAAATGGAAAGTGGCCATGAGCTACTTGCATCACATCGCTTACATGTAATCACATCGCCCTCATCAGTTGAATTAAGCTACTTTTGTACACGTGTGAAATTGCAAGACCCAAAGCTTATCGCAAATCTTTACTTCACATCAAGGTCCAAGAAAACGACAATTTGTCACTTCTTATTATGGCCCACTTAGTAAATACATCGCCTTAATCACCACCTTACAAGCATCTTATGGCACATGTGTAAAATAAGTGCATTCACTCTTTTTTACAGTCAGTGAGAGGAATGGCGCTGCATGGAGTCCACCATAGAGGTGTATGCTGGACCCACTTAGGTTCACTCTGAGTCATTTAAATGTTCATCAGTCAGTCTTGTTCTGTATTTAGATTTCATTCATGTCAGAAAAAGCTGCTTGTATGTAGAGCCAAATAAAGCAGACGTGTTCAGTGCTGCTTGGTGAATGTTCTTATAGTTTTCTGGGTCTACAAGGCTCCAGAAATGTTGTGTCACGATCTGTCTGTATTGTATTTTGTCTTGTCTTTTTCTGTCTTTTGTTTCATGTTTTATTTTGAAAGGTCTTCACCTCCGTTCTTGCCTGTTTCTGTCTGCGTTGTGTCTTGTTTAAATCTGTCTGTGGTTCCCTGTCGTTAGTTTCCCTGGTGTGTCTAATTTACCCGATTGTGTTCACCTGGTGTCCCTGTGTTTTCTCCTCCCTCCTCACCTGTGTCTTGTTTGTGTGATTAGTCTTGTGTGTATTTAAGTTCTGGTTTTTCTGTCTGTCTTTGTCGGTTCGTCTTGTGTCATGACTAGTTCTTCGGTGAGTGTTCTGTTTTGTCTTTGTTTATATCGCCTAGCCTTGAAATAAAGGAGTTTTTCAGTTGATATCTGCATTTGGGTCCTGCCTGCTTCACACACCGTAACATTAAAAATAAAACATGAAACAAAAGACAGAAAAAGACAAGACGAAATACAATACAGACAGATCGTGACATGTTGTGAGTTTTGCCGAGACTTAAGCTGAACATGATTTGGGAGATTTATAACCTCCATCTCCACAGGATTGACACTGAACAGTTTAGCCATCTTTTTCTTCTTCGTCTTGACATGAAATGATAAACCATAATAAATAAATTGTATAGGTCTAACCTCCCTATATCTGTGTGTGAAATTGTTCCATCCTCAGTGAATCAGTGATTAAGTGAATAATAAAGCTTCTATCAGGCTACTATCAGCCTGTCAATCATTATTTTTAGGGAGGGGGCGGGGTTTGGAGGAACAGAGGAGACGGTGATAGCGGAAGATTTTTTCCTCCTGCCTTCACAAACTTTACACAAGTAGGCTATTTATCAACTGAAAATAGCAAGAGGACATTCATACTCTGCAATCCAAGACCAAAAACCTGACATGGTGCTAACGGGAGTATTTTTAAAAACATAAATCCATGTGTGTCTGAGCCGCAGCGACACGGACTGAGTCAGGTGCATTTATTGTCGTCGGATTGTTTCTACACAGTCTGTGAACCGTGAGGGGCGAGCTACTGAAAAGATGTAAAGATGGCAAATCCGGATCCTTTTACGTCCTCTGAGTCAGTCATTGAAGAGATCCGGATCATACGAGTCATTTGAGTCATATGAGTCAGCATCACCAAGAGCGTAGAAACCGGTGAAACCGAAAAGTTGTTGCATTTCACGAGCATATTAAACTAACGTTACATTAACCTCCGCTACACAGTGTCTCTTGCTTTAATAAAAAATGTTGATCACAAAAAAAAAGTTCCCTTGATTCAGTGAGTCAGGATTTGGCGAATCTCAGTCTGCTGTTGACTCGTGCATGACGACGAGTCTGCTGGATCTCTGGATCTGCTGCTATACGGTTACGGCTCTGAGTCCGCACGAGTCTGCTGTGTTTTGCACAGTGAGTCAGGATTTGCAAATCTCTGAGTCTGCTGTTGACTCGTGCACAATAGCCGCGAGAAGTAGGGGTGCTGGAGGCCAATTTTGTCCGCACCCCCTAAGTAAAATGACTTCCCAGTTCCCGCGGCTATGCTCGTGCATGACGAGTCTGGATCTCTGGATCTGCTACGGTTACGGCTCTGAGTCCCCACGCGTCTGCAGGAAGTGAAGGAAGTTCCCTTGATTCAGTGAGTCAGGATTTACGAATCTGAGTCTGCTGTTGACTCGTGCATGATGAGTCTGCCTGGATCTGCTATACGGTTACGGCTCTGAGTCCGCACGAGTCTGCAGGAAGTTTCACTGATCCGCGTCCCCTCCCCTGAGCCAAACAATAACTTCTGGCAGCTATCCTACTTGCTAAAGGCTAGGCAGATGGACTGGGGTACGTTGTAATGTGATTTTACATGTTATAAGGAGAGTAGCGAGTGACGCAATTTATAGTTTTAATTTGTACATCACCAGGTGTAGGACTCAAAGGACTCGGGTTAATGGAGTGGGGAGACTCGTCACGACCAGCTCATTACTAGGATCCGGGTTAATGATCCGGATGAATCAGGACTTACCCATCTCTAAAAAGCTTCCCCGATCGACGTGTTGGAGACCCCTGCTCTACATAGTCAAATGCCATCCTACCTCATAATAACCACTGAGGTTGTAAGCAGAATCAACATGGCTTAAAGACTGGAGGATGGGAAGCCTTACTGAATGAGAGCATCGAGCAGGATATCGACATGGACAGCAAAATTAGAATTGATTTGCAGAGCAAAGGGGGCTGCTGTCTTGCAGAGGCAGCGGCTTCTGTGAATTCCTAATCCAGCGGTCTTTGAGGAAATCTTTGTAGCAGAACTGGTCTTTCCTGACAGACAGGCCTGCAGCCTCGCAGGCTGTGAGAAGATTCAACCCCTTTGAGATGTTTGCAGATCAAAGTTCGAATAGGATTCTGGGTTTTGAGCATTAAAATGGGGGAAATGATGTCATGATAAGGGATAAATCTCTGTTTTAATTAATTGCTTTGAGTCAATGTTATCTGCTGACTGTTTTCAGCGTGTTTGCTTTGAGTACGTATTTAAAAAGTCTCAATGTGAAGTCCGTTTGAGCTGCTGTGAATTGATGTAGGACGGAGATGTAGAACCGAGAAGCACATTGTTTTTAATCCCATGTCCCCTACAGTTTTAATTGGACAGCATGTCCACAACAGTTGACATAAATCCCAACACTGGTGCTTTAGTGGAAGGCTGCCGGAAGGCAGTGAAATCTAAACTGAAGTGACACTTACTGACTGGGCCAAGGAGAATGAGCTTTTCCTCGGGAAAGGGGATACCTTTCAAATGGCAGATTGACAGGTTGAGCAGTCAGAGGAGATGGAAAGCACTTGTAGCTGCTCGGACGCGCCGAGGGGTCAGAAGCCAGCGCTGGCAGCTTCGCCAGTGAGGCGGCGGGTTTTCCCTGTGACATTCTTGTCAAACGTTTGGCAGCAGGATCTCTCACAACAAACACAGCAGGACGCTGACGGTTAATCTAATTTCACCGGCCCCAATCTTGTGCATGGCCTCAGGGGAGCTGTTATGCCTCGACAACATGTTGGAAGGTTTGTAGACAGACATCTTGGATTCACTGTGTGCTTGGTAGGGGCTTCTTTGAGGGGAAAAGCTTTTTAGAGTAATACAAAGAGGTATATACTGTAGAAGAAGAAAAACTTCTCCTGTAATCTCTCTTGTATGTCATACTGCATTGATATGACGGAGGGAATTGCTTTTATCATCGAAACACCCAAAGAAAATACAGTGCAGAGAACAAATGACAAATGTCACTTAGAGCAGAATACAAAAGAACAACATACCCTCCGAGCTATTGGCAACCCTTAACCCAAGAAATGAATGTTTAAGCTTATAATTATTATTATTATAGAAGAAATAATTAGGCAATACTGTAGATTAATATCCCTTTATTTGTTTAAAGAGACTTATTTAACACCTCCTATTTAGAGAATCATCAATCCACATTTGTATTTTGACATTGAATCCAATGAATGTGCAATCTTTCAAATTGCTTTACAGTCTCTTTTAGCTCATTGTTTTAGGGTGTACGGCACATGTAATGTTTGTTTTAGTATCAATGCTCTCAATAAGTATCGCACCAAACAGCAATCAGACCTATTGGCAACTACATTTGGCTGCTCAATATAAAAAATGTGGGGGTGGAGACCAAAACGGAGCCAAAACTAGTGCGCACACTTGATATATATCCATCAGGTGTGCAGAAAAATGTTACAAATGTGATTATAAAATGACTATATTTGTGCTGGATGTAAGAAGTCAACTGTTGGCTAACACATTAACAACTTTACAAGTCACTCATGTCGGAGCTTTGTGTCTGTTAGCGTGTTGTCAAGCTCTTCTGCCACCACTTCACATGACCATTAAATATCTATACTCCTCATTAGTTAGTTATGGCAAAGCGACAACGAGCCAGTAATCACTCAGTTGTCATAATTGGGTCGCATAGCCCTTGGAGGCAGGGCAGAGGAAGTACATAAAGTAATTATGTTTTAGTTGACTTGATCGTCTGCTATTCCAGCAGAGCTGCCAGGGGATGTTTGATAAACAGCAATGAGACGTCTGCTCCAGGTTTTTTTGATACAGCTCTGCTTTACCAGCCTTCACTTTGAAATGAGCTGATAGCAAGGATGGATGTTGTCCTCATAATTTAAAAAGCTTCTACTAGGTTGTGTTCTTGACAGGATTTGCCTTGAAATTGTTCCCTTGGCAGTGCTCCAGTGGTTGAACACATATTGTTTATACGGCAAATACTATATATCTCCAATGTTTTGTTTTATCTTGTGGTGCTCTCACAGTTCAATGTTAAACAGGCAATACACAAGAAACAGAAGGATAATGGAGGGTAAGAGAATATTTGTCACTTCTAAAGTGAATTACTGACCTGATGAATAATGAATCGGGGACAGCAAAAGGAGGAAGTCTTTATCTATCATTGAACTTACAGTTTTATTATTGACCTTACATTTGAATTATAGCTCTAATGGAGTTGTTTTAAATGACTTTGGATTTGGAAATGAATATCCTAGAGAGCATGTATTTCCATCTACCATCCGTTGAGGGATATAAGAATTAATATGCATAACCGATGAACTCACAAAATCCCAAATTGGCATTTTAATGTTGATTATCTGCCGAGGGAGAGACAGCTCCCACGTGCAGCTGATCTTGCTGACTCGTGTATATCTACCAATAATAAGACTAGATGAAAAGCTGGAGGGGTACAAAGCAAATTCCTCGAAAGTGCTTAATTAAAAAAATTTAAGATTATAAGCAATTTTCAGCTTAAGAAACTCTTATTATTTAGAGAACCTCTGATAAACAAAATGTCAAGACACAACAGACTCTTTGCAACAGTTAGCAACTTGTAATAGTCTTCTGGGATCTAAACAACGTTTCCATTCATTCCAAGTCAAATGAGCTATTACAAAAGCATGGGCTACAACCGAGGCATTTAACAGCACAATTACATTCCAATGGCCTAGTATCTATTGAGCAATTAACCTTTGGTAAACCAATTATTATTTAGTATGTGATGATAAAAGTTAGGTCCTATAGGAGCCATGTCCCGTTTTAATAGACGGTCTTATGCCCTATAAAAGATGGAAATGTAGAGCCATTAGCTTAGCTCTGCTGAAACACTGCCAACTTGCTTCAGCCGTGAGTATTGATTAATTGGCACGGAACCGTCTCACCGTCTGGGTTTGGCGAGAAGGAGAGAACAAATGGATGAAAATGGATTAGGCGGACTAAGGAAAAGTCAGGGTGTCCAATCCATTGAGAGCTGGTGTAATGAACTGGGTGCGGACCAAGGTCTCTCCAATGGTCCGCATGGAGCCAGTAGCAAAGGACCTCTCTCACCTGTAAAGTCCGCCAACCAGCTGTTCCACTGCCCGTCCAATGCCATGTTATTGCTATCGGGAAAGGTTACCAAAGAAACTTGCATCAACTCACCCCAATCAACTCTACATTGCCATGAATTCCCCTCCCAACAATCATTCTAGCGGGTTTGACAGCTAACTGCACTGCCCATCTATTCACAGAGCATTGTGTAAATATATAATGCATTAACTGCCATTAGAGCGCCCTCTGTCATTTGAATGACATTGTAAATGGCTTTGTTGATTTGTCCCTGGAGGATCATTTGTCATTTTAGTTGTGACTTCAACAATCTGGACAATTCCCAGCCCGTTATATCCCTCATGGAACATGGAGCAGCTCAGCCATAAATTTATCACAGGCAATGCCATTACCTTTAGCTTGACGGCCCGCAAGCAACGGCAGTGCAATAATAGAGAATAGATTTTTATCCCGTATGGAGCCAAGGCTTTTGCTCATGCTTTATTTCCCCCTTCCAGCCTCTGAGATAAAGAGAAAATAAGGTATAGCCACTGAAGTGTTATACCTACCGTAAGAAAGGTTTTAAACTGACACTGGTATTGACTCAGAAGCCCCCTGGAGCATGCCTGTATATCAGATGCTGTGTCATAAATGAAGATCAACAATCCTGTTAACTTTCCCTTACAATAACCTGAAGGAAAACCAAATCAAGCGGCGCATTGATAAGTCTTGTAATTACATTTTCTGATGCGACACAATGAATCTCCTGTGAGAACATAGGAGAGATGATGAAAAGCGTCAGACGATGGATCTGATGTCGGGCTTTGGCAGCTCAACACATCTCTTGCAAATATTGGAATCCAGATATTTGATATGAGGGTAGATTTTTGACCCCTCTCCAATTGAAAATGATAATACAGCCTGGTCAACATTATTTCCCTGTGGGCCATGCTATCTACTTGAAATGCATTGTGTGTGAGATGTTATCCGGAATATTGATATGAGCGTTCATTGTGTACCAGTGACGGTAGAGTTGTTAATGAAAAAATCAGCGGGGCTTGTCAACTGTCATCACGACCAAATGAGGCGGTAAGAGGGGGGAGGAGGGGGCTTTTCTCTTTACACAAATATGTAGCCTGATAAGAATGTTTGTATTAAGAAAAACTCATAATGCTGATGTTTTTTTCTTGAAGCATTAGCAACGAGCGCTGTCAGCACCAATAGGAAACCCTATCAGAATGTTAATGTGATTCTGCTAAGGCACACATTTTCCTGCCAACACAAATTACAACATCTAAGCCGGATTAGGACACATCCTTTCATTACTTTATTTGATTTTCTGACTTCCTCTTTTCTCGTGCTTACATTTTTAGTCTGGCTTGCTAAAGGGCTTTAGATATGCAGTGATTAGACGATAGCGGCTAAACAAACTCGCTTCTGAGGACTTTTTATAGGTAAACATAGGGGAAGATACCACCATGAAACATTTCCTCTTGCAAATTAATGATCCTCTCATTGTTGTCCCTATCTGCTGCTTTTACTGCTATCCCTGTAGGGATGGGTACCGAGCCCCGGTATTAAACGGGCCCCGGCCGGGCTGAATTATTAAAGACCGTGGTACCGTTAAGCTCCGACGTTAGCGGTCTTTTTATCGGTACTGGAGACATGTAGAAAATATATGTCATATGTATTATTGCTACACAAACATTATATTGCAGTTTTAGTGTCACCAACTCCGTTTCTAATATGCAAAAAGACTGCAAAATGCTTCTATGATTATTTTTAGTATTTTCTATCTCTCTCCCCAGCCTGTTTGCGAGGGGGCGGGGCAGTTTACACACACGCAGCTGCTACATGCAGCAGCACACACGCACACACACTCACACACGGAGCAGATGGCGGAGAGAACGCGCTCCGAGGTGTGGTTAAACTTTACCGTCTCGTGCAATAAGTGTTTATCATGTAAGGGCAATACGAGCAATTTGTCTAAACATTTAGCAAAAGTGCTCCACATCCAGACGGAGGAATGCACCGGGTTCGACTGTCTTTCTATTAGCTCTGTAGCTCCATCCACGAGTAACGTTTCCACGTCAGGTGTTATGTATGCTAGCAGCAACACACGGAGTTAACTACATTATACAAACATGGGTTAATGATTAGAGGAAACTGAGTTATTTATTATGTTAAAGTTTCAGCTATTCTGTTCACAGTTCTGTCATCAGATTATTTAATACGATTTGTTAAAACGTTGTTGTTTCTTTTGATGTGAAATATTATGTATTTCATTTCAATAAAAAGCAATGTTAGTTTTGTTCACAATTCGTTTATTTAGCTTACCTTATTTATTTCTCCAAAAGAACCGATAAGAGTACCGTTAAAAGACCAGACCGATAAGCGGTCAATAAAAGTAGTAGTACCGTTAAAACCTTAACCCATCCCTATATCCCTGTGGTTCCAAATAGCACAATTCAGCTATATTTGTTTTGGGCAGGAGAGAAAATGACGTCCCCCCAGCAAAACCCCAATACCACAAAAATGTGCACTCTCTTTGTCACACTTCCAGCCGCTTTATTAGCATAGACTCATTTGTTTCCTATTAATTATGCATTAATGTCAAACCACTAATGAAGGCAAGGTCAAGGCATCAGGAGTGAATCTACCCAAAGGAGCTATTTGAAGAGAATTAATGCTGAAATATTTCTCACATTTGTGACTGGGCAGTGCGAACACCACGGGATGATGGGGAGCTTGTTAAAGGTTGCACAGAGCTACTGGCATCTCAGAGACTATTCCACCTTTCTTCCTTCCTTCTACCTCCCACATTTTATTTTTCTCGCAGTCCCTCTGGTCCTGAACTCAGTGCTGAGAAGCCCTAGCCTGAGAGCAGCACGACTCTCCCCCTTCCGACACCTCTACACCCTCATTATCGGCCACCATCTGCCCGACCTTAGCCTCACATCACTCCTTTACACCCAGCCATCCCATCAACACTCCGCTCTCACTCTCCACTGGCACCTTGGCTCACAAGCCTGCCACAGCTGTCATCTCTCTCCGAGTAACACATTTGTCCTCTTCGGCCGTGTTTTATGCTCTGTAATCCCTCTGTCTTGAGTCCCTCTTACATGAACAAGCTGTGTGTAAGCCACTCAAGCAGAAACACTGATCTCTGAAGTAGTCTCCAGACTTTTTGTCAACACACTTCGGAATGGATGCAAGTGGTGCTAACGGGCTCTGTGGAATAAGAGGTCGGATACGTTTAGTTTGTTTAGTTTAGTTGTTTATAGTGTCGTGGACAGTCCCCATTAATCAACAGCTGTTGTCCCCGGCCTGATGATAATAGACACCTTTTTAAAATCACAATGCATCAACAGCATTAGTTATAAAGAAAGGATGAAGTCAATTGCCCAATGCTGAAAAATAAATCTTGAAATGTTTTAAAGTTGGTGTTATGACCGGCTCGTAGGCCACAACGGAAAGATAACAAGACGTACACGAGTTTTCAAAAGCCACGGCACATTTATTGCGGTTGTTCAATATAATGCACAAGATGACGAGGGGAGAGGATCGCTGTGTTACTCCTCCTGCGGCCGGCTTGGAGAGAATCAGGGCCGCCATGTGACTCTGGGCAGCTGGGCTTAATAGCATCTCGACTCCGGCCAGGTGTCCGCGATAGCGCTGATTGGCCTCTTCAGCTCCACCCCACCGTAAGACCTGTAACACACCTGCACACAGGCTCTGGGGCCGTCACCGATGGCATGATAGTGAGTAGAGATCCAACACTTTTTGCAGTGTTGTCTCAGTCAACCTAAAGCGCTTCTTAAAAAAAAACATGAAAGTCAAATCTATTCCTCTGAGTTGTAGCCTCTGCAGTCACCACTGACCGAACTTCTGTGTGTCAGGGGTGTTGATGGCAGAGTACGTTTTGCTATCAGGCCTGTCTTCATGTTGTCTAAGACGTTGTCTGCTCAGAGAGCTTATAGGCAGAGCCGGGAGAGAATGGTGGGCTATAGCTGCTCGTCTTGACAGATAAACAGGATTTTGTGTCTGGCAAGCCGAAGATTGTCAGCTCCAATCTCTTAAGAGAATTACAACCGGCAGTCAATGCTGGGACACTGGCTCAACAGAAAGAGCATCAGACCAGTGTATTGATGAGTGGGAGATGTCGACTCCTTCATCACGATTGCACTGCATGGTTTATTCATGGCTAACAGTTCAAGGTTGCAAGATCTCTGTTATGCACTGGTGAAATGGCCTTGTAGCAATACACAATGTAAATGTCACCAGGTTTGTGTAAAAGCATAATAAATGTCGCTTGATTCAAGAACGGCTGACTCACAAGGCACCTGAGTGAATGCTTCATGATGTATGAGCTTTTTCATTTTCACATTTCATCTCTAGATTGCCTCTTGCATCTCTCGGCTCACTGTGTCTGTGCCACAGCGGTAGTGGGAGAACAAAGGCTTTAATTATGTGACGAGCATCAACATTTAACAAATACTACTCGCGGATGCTACTGTTCTCTCCCGGCTTGTGGGGGTCAAGCTTTTGACCTTTACGCTTTGAATGGAGCCCCGCAGGTCACATTTGTGTCTTTGTTAAATGTCAGCAGTTAGTGTCTCAAAGCGATGCCGGCAGTTTAAAGCATGGCAGCTGGATAAAAGCCACCGCTCTGCCATCTGGTGCGTCAACCAGGTTGGTATTTCCTTTTGTCATAGGGGCGGGTTCTCTGTGCTCTCTAAATCAATTGCAATGAGTGGGCTGTGTGACGCTTTGGCGTGGAGCAGCATCACCAAGAGATAAGGGGACTCAGATGTGACGGGCCATATTAACCAGCCAGCTCATTGTGGTGCCGCTCGTCTGCAGGAAGAAGCCCAGTGTCTAATTGAACAGTCTGCATTTCTGTTGACAACACTATCATTTCTACATATCCCCAAGGACAACACTCGGCTGGTTTTTTCTACCCGTGTGACGAGGTTCTCATGAAAATAATGTCCTTTTGTGAAGACAAGTTTTGGTTGATAAACATATACTTGAAGGAATGGTTTAAGGGGGAGAGGGTGCTTTGTAATATACAGGGGCCATGGATAGGGTTCATTGGATCGATGTCCATTTCTTTAGCCTAACCAAAACTCAGATGTTAATCTAATCTCATGTCTGACTGGGGGAGGGTGCACAACGTATAGAATGAATTACATAAGATGTCAAGAGGAACATGACTAAATAATTGAGTTACCTAAATGTGGAATGGCATTAATCGGATGGTGGCTATTAATAGAACGATCCAGCGGCAAAAACACGTGGGTTTGCTGTCCTGGCTCCAGGATGGTGGAATGAGCTCCCCATTGACATCAGGACGGCAGATAGCTTACACATCTTCCGGCGCAAACTGAAAACTCATCTCTTTCGACTCCACTTCGAGCGTTAGAACTATTAACAAAGCACTTTTATACTAATAAAGGACTGGCTTACCTAAAGCCAGTTGAGTAGCACTTGAAATGTTTGGCTCTATGAAACCTGATGTACTTATATGATTCTGTTTTCTTCAAGTTTGTGTCTTCCTGGTCGAATGTACTTATTGTAAGTCGCTTTGGACAAAAGCGTCAGCTAAATGTAATGTAATGTAATGTAAAACGAAGGTTGGGCCTACATTGGTTTACTCTACATTGACATAAATATCCACACTATGGTTTAGCCAGTGGTTTTGATTTCCAACATTAATGTGTGACCATCTTATCCGATCAATACTTATTATGTATTATATTATGTTTCATTTAAACAAGTTAGGGTTAGGGCTCCCTAGGGAGGTGTTCCAGGCACGTCCAGCTGGGAAGAGACCAAGGGGTAGACCTAGGACCAGGTGGAGGGATTATATCTCTTCGCTGGCCTGGGAGCGCCTTGGGATACCCCAGTCAGAGCTGGTTGATGTCACCAGGGAAAAGAAAGTTTGGGGCTCTCTGCTGGAACTGCTACCCCCGCGACCCGACCACGAATAAGCGGGAGAAGATGGATGGATGGGTTAGGGCTAGGGTTAGGGTTATTCTGAAGAAAGAAAGATTATTTTAAGTATATTGCTTTTGATGCATAAATATTCATTTTCTATCCAGCTAAACGTCTCACAACCCCTACATTGATCTTGCAAAATCCTTTAGAGTTGGACGAACAATGTACTGTACTTGACTAATGATACACTGTGGTCACGTTCCTTTACTTTTAATGTTTCTGCTAATTGAATAGTGACATTTATATCCCCTGTTCAAGGTACAGTTTATTAGCTAATGAATCTCATTTAAAATGCATATGATTGTAGTAAACAGATAACTGTGACATACTGTATTTTCATTTAATTACCGCTGATTGCAGTTAAAACAATCAAGCAAACCAAGGTAATGATCTCATCAAGCAAAGTCTTTTGTTAGAAGCACTCACTGATTCTCTGTTGGCATCCTGCTGCTGGCTCCTTAAGTTGTTAATTATTTTCAATCATATTTCACCTTTCAATTGAGCTACAATATAAGGGTATATGTTTGTTAGCTTAAAGATTTGAGTTCTATTTTCAACATAATGGACGGATCTGGAGGACGCATCATTTTCTGTCATCTAGTCTATAAACGTTATGTGTATACCAACAATTGATGTATTCAAATAATTCTGTGCTCAGCGGTTGTCAAAGTCAGGAATGAAAGCTATCAGACAACTGTGTCCAAAGCAATGTTTCAATATTTTGCATGCTCTGGCTCCCATATGGCGTGTTACATTTCCTCCTTGAAGAGCCCACCATGCGTATTATTGTGTTCTATTTTAAGAGACTCCCCACCATGCAGTGTGTCGAGTGAAATGTAGGGGTTTCACCGAGCGTCTGTGCCCACCAGCGCCAGCCACACAGCAGCTGTGACTGATAAAGCGGATCCTTTTCCACAAGGGAAAACTTGTTCTCTGCTCCTTCTCGAATCTCACCCAACAGCTCCTGTCCTGTCCCCGGGCACAAACGTCCAACTTCTAAATGCCAAGTCAGTCAGGAGTTATCGCTGCTATTTCCCTTGCGAAAAATGTCAGATGGATGGTGATTTTCTGCTTTATGATTTCACGGGAGTGGTGACCGTACACTGTGTGAGAGATACTCTGTCCTAGTTTGATAAGTAGGGCATAATAATGAAAATGGCTTTTGAAAAACTAAGGTAAAGCCTCATTTCAGCTCCGCTAGGTCAGCTGAAACGGCAAAGGACAATGTTTAGCACAGTGTTATAATCATTCTTATTCATTTTATTTCATCCTTATGCTCTTGAAATTGTGTGCAAACTTAATATGTTTGCATTTTGTCATAAATCTCATCTTAAATGTACTACAGCCCTCCATGGACATCCATCACTGACAGAACTGTGCTGCCTCTCATATTGTTAATTTGGGCAGTATTTCACAGCCAGCTAGACTCAAATGAGAGAGTGAGCAGGCCATGGCTCAGCGCCCATTGTCACTCATCCTGAACAAAAGGCAATAATCGCCCATGCATCTCGAATCTGAGCCTAGAATAAAACAAGGTGCGAAAATGAGCACCATTGCAGGATGAGAAAACGTGAAGAGACGCTCAATGAATCGCCTTACACACTTAGACCCCATTTACACGGGAACGTTTGCGTTTACGCACCGAATTCGTTTTCAAAAAAGTCTTCCGGTCACACGCATTTAACGTTCACACGAGACCACTGGAAACGCTGTAGTACATATGCCGGGCCTGTAAGTGGCGCTGTACTTCTGCCACAAAATACACCAAAAGCAGCAAAGAAGACCCCCGAGCATGGTTGCCATGGTTGCCCTTCTGTTTATTCTCCGCGGTGGATTTAGCAACATGTAGTTCATGTAGTTCTCCATGTCCACTTGTTGCTGATGGTTGTGGTAGAGGAGCTGTAGATTTTGCACTAACATCTGTAGCAGTAGCACTAGCTCACTGCTGTAGCATGGTCAGTAGCACTAGCTCACTGCTGTAGCATGGTCAGTAGCTACTGCTAGTGCTACTGACCATGCTACAGCAGTGAGCAGCAGAGGTGGGGAGAGGCGGGGCTATGGCTTCATCGTTATCAGGATATGATCGTATAGGGCGTACACACGGAGCCGTTTGCCCCCCCAGAGCGTTCCGGTTGCAGATCTATCCACCTTGGGACCCGTTATCGTTTGCGGGGTCCGTTTCCGCGTTTCCGTTACGGCCTCGTGTGAACGAACGGGCTCTACGAAAGAGAAAAGTTGCGGATACAACCGTTTGCGTTATCGTGTAAACAGCACATTAGCATCACTTAACATTCAACAAAAGGCAAGTCCAGCGACGTTAGGACACTGAAGACAACAGCACCGTTTTATTGTGATGGCAATAGAGAGTGGAGTGGTTGCAAAGTCAAGAGATCAAGCAGGGAGTGATTTGACTGTAGGTTGATGCAAAGTGTCACTGTAGAAGCTACTTAAAACTCTTACAGTGGGATTTCACCACCATTTGTCATATTTCCTTTTGAGCCACGAATGGAGCAGAAAGAAGAGGCTTAGTGGATATTTTTAGACTCTCTTTGATGCCTTATTAGCTGGACTGGAACGCTTTGACTCTCTTAAAAGCAAATATGAATATATCACAATGATGGCAAAGGGCCAAGAATAAATCACCATTTCTGTGACAATCAATTACAGAATGGAATTGAATGAGATGCCTTCACTGGAAGAAGAAAAAAATGATACATATAGGGATGTAGCTTGCCTAAAATAAAGATGAGAAGCAAGCGTCTTTGGGTTCAAGAAAAGCGCTATAGAAATAAAATGTATTATTATTATTAAATGAAATCTGCCAAATTACCTTGATCAAACTTGCCCTCTGAAAATGTCTGTTTACACTTTATTTCCAACATGTTAAAAAAGAAAACATATAAATCAATGTTAAGTGGTCGTTACTAACAAATTGATTATGTTTACTCGCATTACCTAATTGAGCACCAGTTGGAAAACATATTACCAAAGACTTATTTGCACTTTTTAGGATTCGGAAAGTGCACATTTGGACTCTGGGATTTCGATCTCGAAGTTTAGAAATGGATTCAGCCAGACTTGTGACGTACAATACACTTCTTGGTCCCCTTCTGCTACTGAATTATTTTACAAAACTGATCACTGTAACCCGAACCCTAACCCTAGCTTGCTAGATGCAAAATAAACATGAGATTTGACAGTGCTTCACAGGCGGACAGTTGGACACAATGACACTTGACATATTCCCTGTATGAACACGACCTCCTACTGTTGCTCCAACTGGGTGCTAAAGACAGCACAATGGAAACAGGGAAGTGATACCAGCTGGTCTGAGATTTGGTGGCATCCCGAACCCATTCTGTGAACCTTTAGACCAGGGGTCTGCAACCTTTTTGACCAAAAGAGCCATTTTTCTCCTTTTTCCTAAACATTTTTTTGTCTGGAGCCGCAAAACATATTTCATAGTTTTTTATTGTTATATCAGACAAAAACTACAGTTTTTTTGCATTTATTAGGCTATTTATTACATGATATAAAACTGTTAACCTCTAATAAGAAACAAAGAACTCTTATAAGGAGAATTACAAATAATACACAGGCCTACTTTAAAATAAATTAAACACAGCACTTGGGGAGTCCTCTGCACATTTGAAGGGGAAAAAAATATTATTAAAATGGGCCCACTTTGAAATAAATAAAACATATAGCTGCACCCTAAAAAGAGTTAAAGGTAGGGTAGGTAAGAATGGAGAAACCAGCTCGAGTGCGCTAGAATTTGAAAGTTCACAACCGGAAAAAATATGCCTCTTCTTTCAGACTTCCTCACAGAGTCCCTCCTCCAACACACACGAACGCGCACATGATCAATGAGGGCACGAGATACGTTTGTGCCCAGATGGAAGGCTGACAGGCAGGTAGGCCATCCAGTTACTTTAGCCGGCTCAGATGATTGGTCGTGCTTTTTACAGTACTACGGCTTCCAGAGATTATTTTTGTATGTATTTATTGTCAAAGCATTTAATATATTCATTGCTATCGGGACGTTAAGAGCATTCCATGGAATATAACAAAAAGTGTTTTCTGAAATAAATTACATACCCCATTGAATTATGACTGAAGATCGTCAGCTGTCTTCCTCTCCCGTGTTGTTCCTCGATACGTAAAGGCTGCACCACCGTTGACAACTTCTCTCTACATATCAAACATACCGGTAAACCAGCATCGTTTGCTGTGAAAGCATATAACTCTGTCCACACAGAATTAAACCCTGTGTTCCTCCGGTACTTTTCTTTGATTTATCCATAGTTCGCTCATCGAGCCGGGGGTCAGGTTATTCGCCTCCAAGAAAAGGCGCTCGCGAGGGACCGTAGCAGGATGTGACGCATATTTTAGTTGACCTAATTAAAACCGTTTTGTTTTTTATTTATGTGTCACAGTATCACCTCAAAATACAAGATACGAAACATTTTCAACCATGCAACAAAATATAAATAGTCCTACAAATACTTTTATTTTATTTCCTTCTTATTTTTGTCTAAGCTCAAGGGAGCCAGAGCAGAGGGCTTAAAGGGCCGCATGCGGCCCGTGGGCCGCGGGTTGCCGACCCCTGCTTTAGACCAACCCAAAGACATCCCCCCTGTTATTAATGCTCATGAATACTCTGTAAAACTCAAAGGACCTTTTTCATCTCGAGCTATTCATTTAGTTTGCCCGTACAGTGTTATTACCTCTCATCCTGCGAGTGTCTTACGGCCCATCCACACAGCGGCGTGCGTTGACGCTTCACCATTCACTTTGAATGGAGTGACGTCACTTTTCGCCGAACTGCATTGTGGGAAGCGGAGCGTTGCTGGCGTGGCTCGCTGCAAAAGTTGAGCAATGTTCAACTTTTGACGCCTCGGCAGAAGCGTCAGCCAATCGAATCATATGCCAGTACAAGCTCTAGCCAATCAAACCGCTGCTTGTGTGTCAGGGGCGGGAGATTCATGTGATTGGTTGTTGGTCGAGCTTCAGACACGCCCACCGGCAAGCTTCAACGCACGCCGCTGTGTGGACGGGCCGTTACTGAATACTAAGCGATGTGTGGTGAGTCCAGGTCGGACAAAACGACACGGGGTACCTTACCACCCAGTCACACTGATTGAGGCCCTGTCTCACTTTTCCTTTTTCTGGGGCAATCTTTCAAGACAATGTGAAGGCAACCCCATGGCCTCTTCAGCCCATTACCCACACATCCTCCCTTTTCTTTCTGCATGGTAGAAGAGGATGCAGCTCCTACACACTGTTAAACACAGATTGCACTTACACACGGGTCGCAAAAGCTCCATTAACTCCATGTGCCAAATACTGCGCACAGTAGGAGTCATGAATATTTGAAGAGAGCATCGTAAAGCTAGGAGATCTTTGAGCTCAACTCACTGGTCACCATGCATCTTTAATCGGGTCCGCCCCGCTTGTCCGACAACAGGAAAAAGACCCAGAGTTTGAGAAAGTAGCTGGCCCTGTCCTCCTTGATGAATAAGTAAACACACTCAACCAGGCAGAGATCCAGTCGGCAGGTTTTGAGTCGATAACAAGTTGATTTGTTTTCTTCTGAAAGCTGCATTGTTTACATGATACCGATTACCCCTCAAATTTGATCCATTTCTCAAGATTTTTCCCTGAGCTTTGACACAGCCTGGCTCTCTGGGCGACCACGTTCTGTTTCTCCTTTCAGCGTGTCCAAGCAGGAGCCACTTAAAGGTGATTTTCATGGTGCAATAAAAAATAAATTAGGTTGTGCCTGCACTAAGCTTCTGTTTATGAGGTTCTCATGAATATTTTCCATCTAAATTTGTGTCAATTTTAGAGCAGCTTCCTCCAATGGAGACAAACTTGATTTGCCTGAGTTATTGTATTATACATTGTGTACATCGGAGATTGCTCAGTGCTCAAGGTTATTTTCAATAACAGTTATTTTTAATGTTAATTCAGTTTTGTATAAACTCCTGAAAACAAAATATGTGCACTTCTGCTTGAGTAACAACAACATCGCTGCACTGCACTGTATATTGAGTTAAAAAGCACATTTTCTATACATCAAACATTGATAAGTGTCTTCAGTTTTCACAAAATCCAATCGGTTCCATTGCCTGCATGTCATCAAAACAATAAACAATAATGTTTACCAAATGGCTTTGTTGTACAACATACCCGCTTATTAAAATGGCATCTCATTAGAAGCGTTGAGCAGCCGTTTTACATGAGATTAATTGGGTTTTTTGAAAGCACTTTCTCTTCATTATCATTCTGTCTTGCAAATGGATTCACTGCAAAGGCAATGCATATTCATTTTACAGGAAGCTTGAAAATTGTTCGGAAATGAGCCAAAGGTGGAGCCGGGCTGGTGTGCCGACTTACGCTGAATAATAAACTCAAAGCCTCGGCTCTAGAGGTGAAAATGAACAGCTGTGTGTGCGGAATACATTTGGCTAAAAACACGACTCGATAAGATAATGTAGTTAACATGTTTAAGCCTTCAAAATTATTTACTTTTGGGCCTGACCTGTTTTTAATTACCATTTATTATTTAAAACATTGAAATAGTACACATTCAAACATGAACACTGAAAACGATGAACAGGATGTGTGTGTTTTTATTGCCCATGCTGCCAGGTGAAGATTTGGATGCAAGGCATCCTCTTGGCATCCTCTTCCACTCTCGTGGCATTAATAATGCACATAGACAAGCTTTCACTGGATTCTGATTTGCTTTCAAAAAGGTAGGAGGAAATGTGCAGCATACTCTCTTGATAGAAAGGTCTAATTGTACTTTCATGAAATGAGGATTCTCTCTCTTTTCTTTCTTTGACGCACTATTTTGTATGTGTAATGTGTATATTTCAACATCAGAGGAGCCCACTTGGCTAAAAGCCTGCCCGAGGCTGGGAACCAAAGAAAAAGTTTTCCTTTTTGCCAAGTTATGAACTCTTTTACCTGAGGCAGGATAAGGTACTTCAAAGGCAAAGGGCATCCTTTGTCAGCATCTCAAACTGACAGCATCAGATCCTACTCAAGAGTAATTGCAGACAACCACTATTCAAAAGAACCAGTCCCTTTGGCTACACATCCAGAAACAAGAGGCCCTATTTCTCTCAGCTGTAGCTCAGACGGATCCCTGATTATATCATCAAAAGAAAAATTCACAGTGGAGGGCTTTTGTTTTCAAAGAAGAGTAATTAAAAATATCTCGTCTACATTTAATTGTTAAGTGGACTAATTAAAATGTTGACATACTAGCATGTAGCAGTCATTACACATATGTAATACTAGAGAATATATGGTAGATTGTCACACCCGTTTTCTCTGCAGGGCACGTTTGTCCTCAACCGGAGTCTAATTGATTTTCTGGAGGACAAAGAGGCAGAATAAGACCTGGGAAATTAGCCAATGTCATCTTTGTGGAGACATTCTTTAGCTCTGAGCATAAATGTCACTGAACAGTAAAACACTCGTTAATTAAGTGTAATTGTATTATAGTTGGATCGGTGCCTCATTTAGTTCCATCTGATTATAGCAACTGCCACCACACTTTTAAATGCAAGTGATAGAAAAAAGCGATATAGACTCTGACGTTGTGTTATTATGTAACCATGAATCTAATCAGCCTCACTTTACGTCACACATAGGGCACCTGGCTGTGGCCCAGTGCAACCAATGGCCTTTATTGTTGGCCATTAAGCCGCTTCACAAGAAGAGATGGAAGTAAAAAGTGCAATTAAACAGACGTTTCTTGCCCCATGGCACTAAATGCCAATAATACATCTGCAGGTGGTTGATACCTCAGTGTTTTTCCCAAATGATGTTATAATTTAATAGGATGATTGATGGAATACTCATATTCTGACCAATGAACGGAGGGATTTGCTCCATAGTCTTTAATGTTGCTTTGCCAAGTGTTAGGGTTAGGGTTAGACTTCTCCTGTCCCATAGCACAATATTTCTATAATACATCTGCAGGGGTTGATAGAGATGATGATTGACAAGTTACTTAACAATATCATGCTTTAACAGGTTATTGTTCTTTGGATCAGAAATTCAACACCATGTAGTTTTGATACTTTCACATTTTCTTATAGAGGCGAAGTCCCGCCCATGGGACCTTATTTCGGAAAAATTATGTATTGAAGTCAATGGAGAGAGAAAGATTATCTCTCGACCCCGTTTGAATTGTGCCACGAATTACACATATGTTTGTCAATCTCAAAAAATAATTTCCACGTAAAACTGTTGAAATATAAGACTGAAAAATACGCCACTAGAAAGACTACAAATCCCAGAATCCCGGTCCCGCATGTGTTTGTGCAGCTCTCAACGTGCCCAGACTTGGAGTGATTTTCACCTCTTTTAATACTTTTCACCTCATTCTGAAAGGAAGAAGTGAAATGTTCCAACGTGACGGCCGTCTTGGTGTGTGGTGCGAGACGGGAGATGTAGTTCATTAAGCGTTTCACACCAAAAAAAAGTGTTACCTCATATTTTTACGACACATTTTAATTTTTTTGATTTGCAAAATTATCTTTGAAATTGACAAACATCATATGTGTAATTCATGGCACAATTCAAACGGGATCGAAAGATACTCTCTCTCCATTTACTTTTTCCGAAATAAGGTCCCATGGAGGTCCACCGGAAAGGGAGGGACTTCGCCTCTTGTTGTGACTCGACAGATATGTTAGGTTTAGTTATGTTTTTACTCTAGTTTTGTGTTTTGAACTTGTCACTTCCTGTTTTTATTTTGAAAGTAATCTTTCCTGTCATTCCAGATCCCACATTTCCTGCCTTTGTGTGTTTCCCGCCGTGAGATTGCTTGGCCCTGCCCTGATTGTTTTCACCTGTGCCCATCCCCCTCACCTATATATAGCCCTGGTGTTCCTTTGTTCCTTTGTCAGTTCGTTATGTTTGATGTCGTGAGCACCTAGGCCTTTTGACTCCTGATACCTACCTTGAGATTTATACCTTTTGCCAAGTGAGTTTTTGTGTTGCTGTACAAGTTAGTTTTGGCTGTTTAACTACTTTCTATTTTTTGAAAGTACGATTTAGTTTTTGTTATTAAAGAACATTCGATTTTTGGACAACTGTCTCCGAGTCCTGCTTTTGGGTCCTGCGTGTCAAGTGTCTCGGTTCATAACACCTCTCTATTTTTTGGCGGTAGAAATTAATTTACTGAATTACAATAAAGATATTGTTTAATTCCAGCACAATTAGAGGGGTGTTAAATTGTAGTAGCATTTTAATGAGAACCTCTGATCCAAATACCTCAGTGTTCTTCCCAAATGATGTTATAGATGAATAGGATGATTGATGGAAAACTCTGACCAATGAACGGAGGGATTTTCCCCATAGTCTTTACTGTTGCTTTGGCAAGGGTTAGGGTTAGACTTGTCCTGCCTCACAGCACAACAACTCCATAATGCATCTGCAGGGGTTTGATAGAATTGATGATTGATAAAAGTACTTCAACAATGTTCTTAAACAAGTGCTTTTAACTGTTTTGATTGTTTCTTATTTCTTGTCGAGACAAAAAAAAAACATTATAATTGAACTACAGTGAAGCTGCTCAATTGCAGCGTCATTAAAGGGGTGAGTTGCATTTTCATGAGAACCTGGGAGCTAATTTATGTCATCAGAACTACCACAGTGTTTTGCATAAACAAGGTTATAAAATAATGGGCTGCTGATGGAAAACTCAAGGTCTGAGCAATGACCGGAGGAAGTTGCTGAACACTGTAATGCTGCTGTGGCACAAACAGGGTCGTTAAGGGTGAATAAGAACAGGCTTAATTCCCAGAATAGCTCATTAATATAGTCCATGTGCTGTTGGAGATTCATGGGCGGTCAGACACAACAAACAGGAAGGTGAGATGGAAGGAAAAAACAAGTCTGCACTTTATCAATTTGTTGTAAATCTAACATTTTAAAGGATGTCTCTGATGTTCGTAGCAGATTTTGAATCCTAATGCAGTCCCAGCAGCCGAGCTAATCTTCCAAGCATGCATTACAGTGGTATCAAAGATTCTTTTGAAAGGGCTTTTTCATCCATGAAACGTTAGTTTTTGATTACCAAAGGAGAGGCTCAGCGAGGGCTGCCCAGTCCGGGGTATTGGAGATAAACGTCTTTTAGCGATCGGCCGTCACACATCCCCCATCAAATATTCATGCTTGAGACTTGGGAGAGTATTCTATATCCCTGCATCCTCCAAAGTCTCCCATCAGTCTAGTGCTGGGATAGGCAGTCGATGTCTCGGCAAAGAGACGCCTCCAGAAGAACGGCAGGAAACATGCGCTTCTCTTCTGAGGTATTGTGTGCTACATCTCATGTTCTCGTTGTTGCTCATTCTCCTGCATTTGGGAGGAAATCATTTGTGATCTCTGGGATTGTGAAGGTTGATTTTGAAATGTAAAACTTTAAAGATTACTTATATCTTGAGTTGAACTTTAAAGACGATCCACTTGCACAATGCATGAATGTTTGCCTCAAGAATTCATACAATGATATTACTATGTTCTACTAAAGCTAAAATAAAGGATGTTCAAGCTATTTATCTGAACTACCTTTTTTTTGCTTAGGCATGATTGCTGATTTTGCTATATAGACCAAAAGTGAGCTTAAAACCTTTAAAAAGGGTTAGGGTTTACAAACTAATCATGCAATCATTTTGTTTAAAGGAGCCCTATTATAATCCCTACAGGTGTAGATCAGTGTGTAGTGTCTCTACTTTAAAGAGTCCTCTCCTGCTGATGTTCAGGTGTATATCAGTATGTAGTGTCTCTACTTTAAAGAGTCCTCTCCTGCTGATGTTCAGGTGTATATTAGTATGTAGTGTCTCTATTTTAAAGAGTCCTCTCCTGCTGATGTCCAGGTGTATATCAGTATGTAGTGTCTCTACTTTAAAGAGTCCTCTCCTGCTGATGTTCAGGTGTATATCAGTATGTAGTGTCTCTACTTTAAAGAGTCCTCTCCTGCTGATGTTCAGGTGTATATTAGTATGTAGTGTCTCTATTTTAAAGAGTCCTCTCCTGCTGATGTCCAGGTGTATATCAGTATGTAGTGTCTCTACTTTAAAGAGTCCTCTCCTGCTGATGTTCAGGTGTATATCAGTATGTAGTGTCTCTACTTTAAAGAGTCCTCTCCTGCTGATGTTCAGGTGTATATCAGTATGTAGTGTCTCTACTTTAAAGAGTCCTCTCCTGCTGATGTTCAGGTGTAGATCAGTGTGTAGTGTCTCTACTTTAAAGAGTCCTCTCCTGCTGATGTTCAGGTGTAGATCAGTATGTAGTGTCTCTACTTTAAAGAGTCCTCTCCTGCTGATGTTCAGGTGTATATCAGTGTGTAGTGTGTCTCTACTTTAAAGAGTCCTCTCCTGCTGATGTTCAGGTGTAGATCAGTGTGTAGTGTCTCTACTTTAAAGAGTCCTCTCCTGCTGATGTTCAGGTGTATATCAGTATGTAGTGTCTCTACTTTAAAGAGTCCTCTCCTGCTGATGTTCAGGTGTATATCAGTATGTAGTGTCTCTACTTTAAAGAGTCCTCTCCTGCTGATGTTCAGGTGTATATCAGTATGTAGTGTCTCTACTTTAAAGAGTCCTCTCCTGCTGATGTTCAGGTGTATATCAGTATGTAGTGTCTCTACTTTAAAGAGTCCTCTCCTGTTGATTTTCAGGTGTATATCAGTATGTAGTGTCTCTACTTTAAAGAGTCCTCTCCTGCTGATGTTCAGGTGTATATCAGTATGTAGTGTCTCTACTTTAAAGAGTCCTCTCCTGCTGATGTTCAGGTGTATATCAGTATGTAGTGTCTCTACTTTAAAGAGTCCTCTCCTGCTGATGTTTAGGTGTATATCAGTATGTAGTGTCTCTACTTTAAAGAGTCCTCTCCTGCTGATGTTCAGGTGTATATCAGTATGTAGTGTCTCTATTTTAAAGAGTCCTCTCCTGCTGATGTTCAGGTGTATATCAGTATGTAGTGTCTCTACTTTAAAGAGTCCTCTCCTGCTGATGTTCAGGTGTATATCAGTATATAGTGTCTCTACTTTAAAGAGTCCTCTCCTGCTGATGTTCAGGTGTATATCAGTATGTAGAGTCTCTACTTTAAAGAGTCCTCTCCTGCTGATGTTCAGGTGTATATCAGTATGTAGTGGCTCTATTTTAAAGAGTCCTCTCCTGCTGATGTTCAGGTGTATATCAGTATGTAGTGTCTCTACTTTAAAGAGTCCTCTCCTGCTGATGTTCAGGTGTATATTAGTATGTAGTGTCTCTATTTTAAAGAGTCCTCTCCTGCTGATGTTCAGGTGTATATCAGTATGTAGTGTCTCTACTTTAAAGAGTCCTCTCCTGCTGATGTTCAGGTGTATATCAGTATGTAGTGTCTCTACTTTAAAGAGTCCTCTCCTGCTGATGTTCAGGTGTATATCAGTATGTAGTGTCTCTACTTTAAAGAGTCCTCTCCTGCTGATGTTCAGGTGTATATCAGCATGTAGTGTCTCTACTTTAAAGAGTCCTCTCCTGCTGATGTTCAGGTGTATATCAGTATGTAGTGTCTCTATTTTAAAGAGTCCTCTCCTGCTGATGTTCAGGTGTATATCAGTATGTAGTGTCTCTACTTTAAAGAGTCCTCTCCTGCTGATGTTCAGGTGTATATCAGTATGTAGTGTCTCTACTTTAAAGAGTCCTCTCCTGCTGATGTTCAGGTGTATATCAGTATGTAGTGTCTCTACTTTAAAGAGTCCTCTCCTGCTGATGTTCAGGTGTATATCAGTATGTAGTGTCTCTACTTTAAAGAGTCCTCTCCTGCTGATGTTCAGGTGTATATCAGTATGTAGTGTCTCTACATGTCTCCATGCTTTAATGTTCAAAAAGCTCTTTATTGTTCTCATACTGCCTGTGCTGCAGTACCTCTTTTCACCCTCTGTCTGAAACCAGAGCCCAGTCTGCTCTGATTGGTTAGCTGGCCGGCTCTGTTGTGATTGGTCAACTGCTTAGAGATGTCCGTCTCCTTAGCCTATCACGTGCAATGTGTAGGATGTAAGTTTTACATATTGATGTCATTATGTTACAGTTTTAGTTTGTGGGAGAGAAACTCGCGATGGGATCGGCAATAGATAGTTTTCTAGCAGGTGATATGTTGTTGAACTAGGGCTGTCCCGAATACCATTTTTTGGGCTCCGGATATTCGGTAGTAATCAGCAGCGAATATCCGAATATTCGGCCTGCGCGGGGGGGTGCGTAGTAATCAGCAGCGAACCGCTTCAACACGTGTATTTCGGTTTATTTACGGCATTCATTTTTGCTATTCTACGGTATTGTTGTTTTATAGTTATTTGTTAATGTAACCCAATTTGTGTTCTTTGAAATTGAAAAGGATATCGCATTGTGTTTGTTACTTTCGTTGCAGTTGCAATTATGTCTTAAGTGTAATTTGGCTTGGCTTCCTATTTTGTATGGACATGCTTTTATTTTGAAGGAGAGTTAGCGCTGTTGACATGAAGTTGTTGTTGCTATGGAAACAACGTGACGGAGATTAACGGAGAAAAAGTAATATCTACATATAAAGACGGAGAAAGTAAACAATAATGTTTATGGTTAAGTGTTAGCACCCCCCGAAGAGGCACAAGCTCTTATGTTGATATTAGAGTTTTCACTAAATTCAACAACAAAAAAACACAAATATCCGAATAACGAAATTGAAACCCGAATAGTACTCCAACGAACGAATATTCAGATATTCGGATATTCGGGTACAGCCCTATGTTGAACTATTAATTTACACGTTGTGGAAATGGCTGAGTAACACTACTAAACACGGACATCGAGCAGCAGTTTATCCAAATCACAGTAGGACTCCAGGAGAAACTAGTCCTGTGAACAAATATGGCTTACAGGTTTTTGGTACATTGTGTTACAGCAATTTTAAGAGTGCATTTTCCTAATTACTCCAAAGTTTTCCGACTAAAATGGAGGCTTAACCTTTAAATGTACCTCAGTATTTTTCAGCCGCTGCTATACCTGGTTGGGAGATTTCCCATTCAGCTCTCTGGCCGCCCACGCTCTGCTTGACCAAAAAGCTAATTCCCTAAGAGCACTTCAATGTATGTGCTGTCATACTGGGTGAAACTGGGCCATCTTATTGTGTCTCCAGTCCTCATTTCAAAACGGAGCCTTTTGAAAAGCCTGCCAGTGCCCCTTCCTCTCCCTCACTAAATGTGTATAGAGGAGATAGTGCATTCTCATGTTATCTGCCACCGGCCTCTTGCCCCTTTAGCCATTTCCTCATTTCACAGATTTGACCAGGAGGTGACCTTGGTTTTTTAAGTGCTTTAAAGCCAGAGCCAAGTCTCCTCTTCCCTTTTTCCCTTCTCACAAATGGAGACACAGAGAGAGAAGGAGAGAGAGAGGGAATTTCTTTCCAGCCTTTTCTTCAATGGCCTTTTCCCCCTTCTTTTTTTCTTCTCTCTGCCCTTAGCCACTGTCCAGTTTTTTTGTATAGAGTAGACAGTGATGACAGGCTGTTGTCTGCTAATTCAAGTGAGTCTGTGCTTTTGGCCTCGGGGGAGCAGCAGCGTATGTTTATGACACATGACGTCAGGCACAGAGGGCAGCCAGGGAGTTTGAAGTCGGGCAGTCTATTAGCCGAATGAGATAAAACAAAGAACTAATTGAATATCTTTTCTGCCCTAGAGAGTACTTCACAATATTCAAATACTAATCATCTTGTGTCTCAGATGTAGGTAATAATGTATATCCCCGGCCGCAGCTTTACCACCTCACACAAGCGATGGAGAAGAAGACCATACGCCTGTGTATAGGAGCTGTACACATGTCAAGTGTGTTTTCTAGTGGAAATTAGCAGCCTCCATTGCCGTCCCTCCCAAGTGCCCCCCTGGCAGAGCGCTAATCTGGGTCAAAGTGCTAACTGCTTAGAAGGGCCGTGGAGAAGCTCGGCCACGTATGATACATTTCTCAAACCACACATCCTTATTATGCACACCGCAGTCAGAATGTTGAAAGGCTTTAGTTTTTCCCTTTAACCTTAAACTTAAACATCCAGATAACTCTCTGAATACTTAAGTAGCAACCTCTGTTTCACATCGAGACTGTCAGTGACTGTTTCCATCAAGAGGCCGACAGCCAGAGCTACGGTGGCCGACAGGTGCAAACGTGCTACAGTGTCCCAAAACATTTCCATTGGGAGTAGCTTAAGAGATTATATAAAACACACATGCAAATCAGGAAACATAACCACAAGTACAAAGCATTTTGAAAACATTGACAAACGTGTGCATTATGCAGCACTTTTACTTAACGCTACACATGTTTCGTGAAGTCGGTGAAGATGTTTCTTCACTTGCATTTTTGTTCATACCTGTCGGCAACCATATGGATGTCTTTGATGAAGCAAGTACTGTGTATACTGCCACATCATCAGCATATTATGCCCTTTGATTTCTCTCATTGGTGTTTCATGATAAACACAGCTTTAATATCACTGATATCATTAAGGATTGGCTGTCGAGCGATGGCACGAGTCCATTCATAGCTATAAATGAGATGAGAAACGTTCCTTTTCTTTGCCAGACAAGTAGATATCAAATAGGGGAACAAAGTTGGAACTGTCTGAGGAAGCTCTTTACAATCTCGTTTTAATTATGGCCCAGGCTGGATGATCTATGCGAGTGTACCACGAAGACAAAAGGGCCTCAGCCGTTTGAATGTTTTGATGCTTGATTGCTATGAAGGTAGCACTTGCTCAGTGTTTCAAGAGAATCTACTCCAGCTTACACCTGTGCCTTTGCTGCTCTGAAAAAAACAAGCCCTAATGTTGATGAATTGAAAAGCTTTGTTGATGTCTCCAACATATGCTGGAAGGAGAACAATGCAATGTCCCGAGCTTATAAAAGGCAAGGATGCAGGATAGAAAAGGCAGTTTGGCGGTGCTTGGAAATATTCTTGTGTCATGTATTGTAGAGCCTGACAGGTTGAGACCATTTGGGGTTTCTTTTATGCTGCTAGGCCTTCTGGGAGAACAGCTGGATGTGCTGGATGTGTCACTGGACTGCTTATTTTCCCCTTGAGGGTCGCAGTGGTGGTAGCGGTGGCAGTTGGCGGTGGCTGGGGGAGGGTGGCGCACTTGGACAGTGTGTCTGTAGGGATTGCATCTCTCTCTCACACACACACACACACACACACACACACACACACACATACACATACACATACACATACACACACACATACACAGACACACACACACACTCTCCCTTCTACCGCAACCTCCACCACACCTCCTCCTCCTCCTCCTCCTCCCATTAGAGTGAGTGAGCTCAAGCTGCTGACAGCGGTGACAGGAGAGGCGATAGGGGAGGGGGGTGCTGCTGTTGACGAGGTGTACATCTGTTCTGATCCTCGCCTGTTCTCCGAAGTTTGACGCAGCTGGGATCGGCAGAGGTGGGAAGTAGTGGAGTACAAATACTTCGTTAAGTGCATTTTTGTGGTATCTGTGGTATTTTTCTGACCACTTTTTACTTTTACCTCTTACATTTTTAACACAAATACCTGTATTTTCAACTTCTTACATTTTCATATTGATTTCAACACGATCCGTGTATCCATCATTTCCTGAGGCCTGTACTACGAAGCCGGTTCAAGATAACCTGTATATGTTTGAGTTACCCGGCTTACCCAATCCAAAACAAACGCGCTCTCGCTAAGCGGTCCTACGAGGCTGGTTATCAACTCGGTAACTCAAGCCAGCTTTGCCCTATCTAGTTATGTGCGCGTTCACATAAAAGGGGCGGGGTTAGCAACATTTGACCAGTCACAAACATGGAGAAGCGTACTGACAGCGCAGCGTCATACTTCCTGAATGAAAATAAAACTATAATATTAAAGTTAAACTTTAAACATCCATGACTTAAACACTTTATCCAGGATCAAAGCCACAGAGCTGCACCTGCAAGGTGAATACAGCTGGTGACAGAACAAGTGTTTGAATGCGTACATTAACAGGTTTATGATATCACTGCCCCGTCTAAAACACGATCTGACTTTAATTACATTTGACTCCAGTGTTTCGTCAACTTAATGTGTTGCTTAAAATAATACTTCTGCATCCAGTATGTGACACTGTGAGGGTTGCACGGCCAGATACGGCTCAGCTGACTCAGATAAGGAAATATATGATACATTATGAAGTGATATGCTGCGGACTGTAGCCTACTTAATGTTACTTTGATCCGGTTACTTATGTTGAGGCAGATCTTTAAGTAAGCTTTCTTAACGCTAATGTTATATTAGTCAGATTGCTCTGAAGATGGGAGGTGATATTCTATTAATGTTCACGTTCACACAGTCGGTGATTTGTTCCGGCCGTCTTTCCTGCAATGGCAGTTTAAACAGTTTTTCCTTTCTCCTGTAATATGACTTGATCGCTTTAAACTCCGCACACTGAGCTCTGATTGAGCTCTTGTCCTGGAACCTAACCTGCTCCGGACCAGGCTAGCCGTTACCATGGAGATCTAGCCCGCTAAGAAGAGAACCAGCGTCGTAGGACCGGAAACCCAGAGTTTTCCCTGAAGTTAGCCCGCTAAGCGAAAATCCGGCTTCGTAGTACAGGCCTCTGGTCTTCTCTAAAGAAGAGGGACCAATGGAAACGTTGTCATGTTGCCGTTGTTCAGCATCGAAACATTCATTAGCTAACAATGACATTATTGTTCTATTAATATAAAGGGAGGTCAGGTACTCTTTAAAACAGCTGGTAGCTATGAGTACTTTCTACTGAAGTACATTTCGAAGCCCATACTTCCTTACTTTTACTTGAGTAAAGAAGTTCAGTCAGTACTTCTACTTTTACCAGAGTATTTTTAAACACGAGTATCTGTACTTCTACTTGAGTAAAGGATTGGTGTACCTTTGCCATCTCTGGCGATAGGGAAGGTGCTGCTGCTGTTGATGAGGTGAACATCTGTTCTGATCCTCGGTGAAACCGCCTGTCCTCTGAAGTTTGATGCAGCTGGGATCGGTAAAGCACGCCAGGTCTGGGGACTATTTAATAATCAGAAAAACCACTTGACAGATTACAAGCAAGAAAGTGAGCAAAATAAGAGTTTGTGTTGTTGCCTCAAATAATATGAAGACTACTTTTGTGGAGACGAGATCCCACCTCAACCATGATTGGCTGTTGTGACACATGGCTGATGGGAATGACATGGTGGATCCCCTAGTAACACAGCTTTCAGGCTTTAATTTACCACACAGTATGTTGATAACAGCCCCACTGACAATTCCCCATTGCATCCCCATAATTAAGATCATTTTCATGTTTCTATAAGGGGCGTGGATGTCTGACAAGGGTCGCTAAGTCTTTGTAGATGATAGATTCCTTTGTCTGGCACGCTGTTAGAATTTAGTAATTGGTCAACTGTTTGACCAATTTGAATTATTAACAAAACAGCCATTTCATAATAAAGGGATTTATTATTCAGCTCTGCGCCTCAATTTTGTTATCAACAAAAGCCTTTGTTACTCTAGGCTTTTTATCGAGACGGAAAATCCATTGAAAGTGGCTAAAGGCCTGACACAAAGCAACTGCTGAATCCCTGCAAATCTGCAGGCTTAATTGATTATTTGTGCAGAGCTGTATATCTGCAAGGTGCAGGATACCCAGGGGAAATAATGTAAAACAGATAACAAGATGAAATGAGGGAGAATTGCTTTCTGCTACCCATTTTATTCATCTTTGCCCCTTTTCTTATTCTCAATGAGTTTCCCATCTAGGTTTTCCCATTACAGGAACGCAGCTTCACATTTTGAAAACGCCGTGTCCTAAATGGAAAGTTGAGAGTTGATTCAAGAAGGCAAGAAAAGTGTTTGTTAAGAGGTTATTTTGATTTCTGAATAACACATGGAGGGACTCGATTGTGTGTGTACCTTAGATTCCCAAAGGAGAACTTTCCCATTTCAAATATTTTCTTCATTATTCTGCCTTTCTCTGCTCAAATGAATTAATTAATTACGACTACTGTATACAAACATTTATCTCAAAACGCAATCTATTCAGAATTATTCTGATTATATTTTCCCGGGTTACTCCCGCTACGTATTCTCCGAGGCATCCTTGTGAAAATATCTTTTAAAAAGGAGCAACCTTGAGAAGATGGGATGTGAAATGACTGTGGAAGTCGACTCATGTCTGATGCATGTCAGTGCCACGTGTTCCATCCTTACCCTTTTTCCATTTTCTCTGCTCCTCGCTCCCCTTTCAAAACACTTGAAAACAAATATTGGTATTATTGGCATGCAGGAGGGTCGCTTCAGCTCGGCAGCAATCAAGCCATTACAAATGGAAAGAGGATGGTAGGCCCTTTGTTTCGTTTTTTGTATGTTTTAGTTGTGATATAGAATTCTTGGCATTAGGTTGCACATCAGGCCAGACCATAATTGCCTTCTCCTCGCTGGGGAGCTCCTTGTTTTCCATTTGAAGTCTGCCTCTGTCAGATTTCACCATTAGAGAGAGGGGGTGTATAGCAGGGGGAAAGAAGACAATTCCTGGATCAGTCATCGCATACGAGCTGCCAGAGAGGCATGGAGGACGTTGAGGATGAATCCAGCTTGCCAAGGTACTTCTGGAACACAGAAAAAATGAAATATTGCTGAGAGAAAACTAGGTCCTACTTTATATAAAGTAGGACCTATATATATACTTTACTGTGTAATGAATCGATTATTTTTAAGACATTTTAAGAACAAAATATAAAGCATATTGTTTCTTTTTGTTGATAACCATGAATTGAAGCCATTTCATACAGTATGACTTCTGCAGGATATGCATGGTAGCATTACTGTACTGTGTATGTGTTTTCCAAAAAATAAAAATCCAATTCCTGAATTCAATGGCACTCATTTTTCATTTGTTTCATGTATAGTCTACACACAGCTCTTCACGTTATTTTCCAGTTCCCTTGTTTCTCGTTTCCACTCCCTGGTGTACTTCTCTTTCTGCACAGCAACACAATAACCCTCCGTGACGTCAAGTATTGATGGGTAGAAGATTTCCAGCTGAGAGCCATTTTCAAACCCCAAGGCACAAGTGATGGTTTGATAGAACCAGGTGATAGTTTCCTTAGAGGATTTCTAGAGGCTCTCTGGGCGTATTTTCTGCCTTTTCTCTTCCAGGAGCAACTGTAGTAACAATCCAAGACATGTCTGGCTCCAAGCAGGTTGTGGGGGTTTGTTTCATCCAAACTGGCATGAAAAAGATACAATGGACATATACCAAAATTAAATAGATAAGAAATATTGATGGATTTGAACTTTAAAGGTGGGGTAGGTCATTTTGGAGAAACCAGCTCGAGTGCGCTAGAATTTGAAAATACACAGCCGGAGAAAATCTGCCACTTCCTTACAGAGCCCCTCCTCCAACACACACGAACGCGCACATGACCAATGAGGGCACGAGATAAGTTTGTGCCCAGATGGAAGGCTGACAGGCAGGTAGGCCATCCAGTTACTTTAGCCGGGCCGGCTCAGATGATTGGTCGTGCTTTTTACAGCGCCACGGCTTCCACAGGTGATATTTTTTATAGATTTGTTGTCAAAGCACTTAAGATATTCATTGCTATCGGATGTTAAGAGCATTCCATGGAATATAACAAAACGTGTATCTCGAGCCGGTTTCTCAAACTTACCCACCCCACCTTTAAGTCACAAGAATGAATTCATTCATTCATACACTGAACAAAAATATAAACGCAACACTTTTGTTTTTGCTCCCATTTTTCATGAGATGAACTCAAAGATCTAAAACATTTTCTATATACACAAAATAACCATTTCTCTCAAATATTGTTCACAAATCTGAAAAAATCTGTGATAGTGAGCACTTCTCCTTTGCCGAGATAATCCATCCCACCTCACAGGTGTGGCATATCAAGATGCTGATTAGACAGCATGACTATTGCACAGGTGTGCCTTAGGCTGGCCACAATAAAAGGCCACTCTGAAACATGCAGTTTTTCTTTATTGGGTGGGTCCGAAAACCAGTCAGTATCTGGTGTGAGGGTTAGGGTTAGGGTAATGTTGTGAATCGAGTGGCCTGTGTTCGTCGTCCATAACATACGCCTGCCCATACCATAACCCCACCACCACCATGGCCCACTCGATTGTTGTTCAGTGTAGCATTCTATATCCATGTAAATTACTGCTTTATTTTATTGCTATTTATCTATATTTTATTACGGTGTCCTTAAAGATTTTTTGTTTTATATTAGATTTCTTGTTTCATATTTGATGTCTGCACCATGACATCAAGGAAAATTCCTTGTATGTGTGAACCTACCTGGCAATAAACCTGTTTCTGATTCTGAATGAAAATGTAAATACATTTGTGAGGTCCTTACAGCTACTACTCTTTGCCTTTGTCACAGTTTTGTTTCCACCAAGCTCCCTTTGTGTCAATCTGAGGGGATTTAACCTCTTACTGAGAGCACGGTTTTCAAGAGGAGTTTGGGACGGACAACTGATGCGAGTTAAGTGCACAGCGTGTTGCTGGGTGTAAGCGAGCAGAGAGGCAGCGGTGTGGTTTATTTGGTCCAGTTCACACACACAGTGCATAATGGATATTTAACAGCCCCCAGCCTGCTGGAAGTGTGCCGTGTCCTGGAATGGTGCTGGGGACATCTGACGGGAGTGTGTGACTGCCAGGATGACACACCCATTAAAAAACTCTTAGTCCATTTCACTGCTAGGGATTCATGCCACAAAAATGAACACAACAACACATACAGTACATCTGTGGATCCATACCGTCATCCGTGTACCTATTCTAGCACATTCCAAAAAGATACAGAAGACTGGAAATAGGGATGACGATGTTTTAGGTGTTCTGCCATGCATCTCAGTCACAGTTAAATCTAGGGTATGAGAAGCGAGCATGTTTCGCAGCTGTGCCTTTGGCAGGACGAGCATCTCATCCTCTTCCCGCTCTGAGCCCATACTGAATTATTGAAAAATAAGAAAGGCACCTTGCTTTGTCTTGTATCAATTCAATTCAATTCAAAACCTTTATTTATCCAGGTAAAATCCCATTGAGATGAATGATCTCTTTTTCAAGGGAGACCTGCAGCAGTAGGTTCCACAAGAAGACATAAAAACATAAACAACAGAACAACAAAAGGACATCATACAGCTAAATGTACAGGGATTACAATTTACATATTTAACCACAAGTACAGGTACCAACAGCATCTGATTTTGTAGCATCCAACCGAGCTTTAAAAACATGTAGTGGTACTTGGTATCACCAAAATTGACACCCAAAACTCAAATTTGAGTGACCAACTCCCCTCTTACACGAAGTAGAAAAGTTGTTCAATTGTAGCTCTCCTCGCTGGTTCTCACAAAGAAAACCATTTAGTGTTTCTTTTCTAGGTCAGGAGTCTCAACATAGCTTATGTTTGTGCAAAAGGAAAGAGCTGCTGCTGAGTTCTCACCAAAGGAAGTGAGGCAGGCGTGAGAAGCGGGCGTTACCTGAGCCCTGGTGTCAGGAGGACTCTTGTTCTTGAACCATCAGCTGATTGCAGCAAAGTGCCTCTAATGAGTCCTCTCATCATCATGCTGCACTCAGCGTTCTCCAGCAGAACACTGCAATTTACTGTCGACATGCCACACATATAATGGAGACGACGCCACATGTCCTGCTGTAGCCTGTACTCGGTAATCAGGACATTCTGTCTGCACGGACACACTGTTAACAAAGCTCACAAAGAAAGAAAGATTGGATATATTGGTAGCGATAAAAAACACTTGAATAGATAAATGTTCAGATTCTTATGTTTTTATTTCGAGAATGTCAGCTTATGTCATCTTATAGAAGATTTAGAGTCACACAAGTTTGAATTAACAGGTTGTGCTATGGTTCATCCCTCAAACCGTCAAACTGTTTAAGAAGTTTTATTGTTAGACGGAGGGCAAACTTGGAACCCATTGACTATTGGTACAAAAAACGATGAAGCCTCTCGGGGCAACGGGCAGTATCTAAAATGTTCTGGTCAGCCATCCAACATCTAAAATGGTAGTATTACTTAGCTGCAATATTGTGGTTTTGTGTACTATATTCTTGATTTAATTAAATTGTTGATTTGTGTCTTGCCAACATTGAATGTCAAGAATATTGAAAGAATATAAGACATCATGTTCACGACTTTACGATACAACCGAAGCCATTAAGTAGTTCACAACTAAAGCAGATGTGTACATTTACTGTATGTAGTAATGCTCATGTTGTAATTGTAGAGTCAGAAATATTTTCTTTTAAATGACGCATAACTGTTGGCCACATTATTTGTTTGTAGCCTTTATTTAACCAGGTGAAAGCCCCTTGAGATCAAAAGATCTTTTTTTCAAGGGTGACCATTATATCTCGCTGGGTAGAAAATTGCACAGAACAGGCTGCAATGGATGGATACAGTATGTTAAATTCAGTTTTCAAGTGTGCACAAAGAGGTATTGACTAGCCGAATCCCAGGTGAGGCTGACTCCTGGCGCGAGTGATCGATGTGTGTGTGGTCATTGAACTGAGCTTAGAGGTAGTTTGTATTCTATTAGGCACCTCTGGGGTTTTGCAGCAGTGGAACAAAAGCACATGCTGATGCCTAATTGCTGGCAAAGAAAAGAGCAATGCCATTGTTACATCTGTAGGCTTTTACTTCTGCTGCTTGTTCTCCTTCAGTCAGTCTCAGCTGTACAGTTGCTGTGAGGAGTTGTCAATCCCGTTGTGACCGAGGCTGATATGTTCTACCTCAAAGCTGTATATGTTATAGCTTTGCTTATAAACCCCCTGATATATATGCATTTAGCTCTCAGCACCTGAAAGACATTGTGATTTTCTTCTATGTTATCTCTGTTGGGGACAGAAACACTTCATGAGTAATTGAATGACGAGATAAAGTGATATGCATCAATTCAATGTATGTAATGATATGTAGCTTTATTGTTTTCCCCCCATATAATGTATATTACCTACATGAGATAGGAGCAAGAGCATATATCTATCTGTATGTACTTACAACTACATATCAGCATAAGTCGGACACTTATTCTCAAAATATTATGTAAATAGGTTGCAATATATTGCGTTATATTGTACAATAGGCGTCTTTTCAATTGATCAAGGCATCAAAGAGTTGTTTACAAGAAAGCTTTATTCAAATTTCAAGTTTTTGTCATCAAAGCTTTGAAGGACCTTGAAACCAGAAGGGATTTATTCCCCACATCAAACTTCTGCACCAGTAGAGAAACTGAATCATTGCTTTATCAAGCAAAACCACAAAAGATTAATTCAATTCATAATCATTGTTATACTCCATTTTGTCTCTTTCTTCTCATAGTTTTCCTTTTATATCTTTTTGTTTTCTTCTACGGACCAGAAGTCTGAAATAAAGTGAGCTGAAATGAAATAGAAAATTGGCTTTTCTCTTGAGTAATGGTGGCGTGTAACAAAAACAAGTAACAATTTCACAACAAAGAAAAGAAAGCTAGTTGCATAGAGAACGTAATCACCCTTCATCAGCAGCAGCTACACTACCAGTAAGGCTAGGGATTTGTTAAATGGTTGATATTTTTCATTATTATTGGCCTTGCAACTTTTGATTTTCATCAGTAATCCATTGTTTTGCCAGTCAATATCCTCTGTCTTGAAGTGCCCTTTGCTTTCCTCATACAGTAAGTGATTTGAATCAATCAGCCAAACAGCAGAGTTGGTCCACCTCTCTCCATGAAAAGGATAACAAAAAAATCACTATTAGGCACCATTACAAGTCCGTAGAAAAATAAATAGCATGCTCGTGGAAGATAATCACATTACATGTTACTTGTTAAACGCTTTCATCCAAAGCGACTTACATGCTCAATACTGTGGGCAATCCCCACAGGAGCAATTTGGGTGTCTTGCCCAGGGACACAACGACATGCTGACTGCAGTGGGGTTTGAACCTGTGACCCCCTGATCCGAAAACCAACGCACAATGCACTGCGCCACACACCTCCCATATCCCAATCACTTCATACATGGCCTAAAATGAATCCTCCCACAATCTGTAGATGCAGGGGTGTCCACACTTTTTCCACCGAGGGCCACATACAGAAAAATATACGAAGGGCTGGGCCGCTCACTAGAGGTATATCGCCTCATAAGTTAATTTATAAGTCAGCAAAATAAATCAAATGTAGGTCAATGGTGCTTAATAGTTGAATATGCTTTAAGAAAGACAACAGCCTACACAGCTCTCCAGAGGGATTCATTTATGTTGTTAGCAGCTTCTTCAAACAGAAGCCTCAGATTATAATAAGGAGGAAGGGTTTATTTCAAGCGTGTTGTGAAAATAAGTTATTGGACTTTTTTCTTTAACTGACTGAATACTGTGCAATATATTTTTTCATCTATATTTTAAGAAGTACGATACAAGACAAGCACACATTTCATCTGTGGTCCATACTCCATTTTTGTAATTGGCTAAAATTGCCCTCGGGCCGCATTTGGCCCCCAGGCCGTAGTTTGGACACCCCTGTGTTGATGCTTGATAAAAAAGACAATTGGCTAGCCGCGTTTCAAGCTGATGACATTCAAAGCAAGTGTTAATGTGTTGTTCTCATGTGCTTCTCATGCAGATCCCAGTGAGAGCGTGTTCATCATGAGGCTGGTGTGGAAGTCCCTGGACAAGATGAGGTGTCTGAGGAAACGCTCCACCATCCCCTTCCTCGGCTTCCTCATCACCTTCCTCCTCTTCCTCAACCTCTACATTGAAGATGGCTACGTGCTGGTTAGTATTTGTCTTTAGCAAGCATTTCCCAAATTGGACTTCTAAATGAACTTAGTATTGTATTCCTTCTTAATGTCGGAAGAACAAATCAAACCAAATATGCTCACTGTGTCCTTGTGTTAGTTTACCCAATCCCATGTTGTCCCTTTTGAAATTGCTTGTTTTAAAAGAAGCTAGTTTAAAATGTTCATAACGTGGACCCAAGTCGAAATCATCCCGCGATATATTTATTATTCATGATGCCATCAAAACGTTGTGATCGCAGTACATTAGCTGTGTTTGTTATTTAAATTATTAAGAAGTAGTTCACATCTTCAGCACTCTGGTGCTCTTCTCAAGTCCATTTACTCGGCTATGCAAACTGCCGAAGGGGGTTTTGAGAGTCCCTTTGTCTCCAAACATCCAGGGTTAGCTCCGTAACGTCTAAACACATATTGTCTCAAGTTTGTACAGGATGTTGGAGACAAGTTTAAGAAAATCCACCCATTTGAATTATTCACAGTAGAAATTGTAATTTTCAAGTAGACTTCCTGTCCCTTTCTCACAGTAGTAATGACAGCTTGAACATGTTTTCTTATTCTCCTTTGTTAATAATGCAATGTAATGTTTTTCATGCTGTGTTCCAGGAAGGAGATAAGAGGCAGCTCAGGGAAACATCCGTCCACCCGTCGAGCTCAGAGCGATACGTGCACACCTTCAGAGACCTGAGTAATTTCTCTGGAAGCATTAATGTCACGTATCGTTATCTCGCCGGCACGCCGTTGAACCGCAAGAGTACGTTTAGTGTTTGTTTAAAAAGACATTTACATTGACTGTTTTCATTACCTTTCGGAGAGTGGTTGTGAACAGGAGCTGAGAAGAACTAAAACTTAAAAATCTGTGACATGGGTTTTAAAGCATTGCAATAAAATAGAACTGCTCCACAGAGACCTTTTTACCTTGAAATTAAACACTACGCCTGTCTGTTCAAGTGTACCATGATTTAGTTCTTGAAGTTTTACCTTGAGAACAAAGCTCTAATTTAATGTTTAATACACAATGGACGAGAAAAGAAACGTATCACTGGCTATAACTATATCACAGAAATGAATATTTCTAATTGAGAAAAATGTGTTAATATTACCATAATAACTTTTAATGACTTTTTACAGTCTTCGTTAGTGAATGGGCTTCTCTGTGTTGGACTACGAAGGACCCTTGATTTGGCTAAAGGATTTGAAAGAACCTCTGTTTACATCATACATCATTTTTGTTCACAGAGTATCTCACCATTGGACTGTCATCAGTCAAAAGAAAAAGAGGAAACTACCTCCTGGAGACGATCAAATCCATCTTCGATCAGTCCAGCTACGAGGAGCTGAAAGAGATTGTGGTGGTGGTCCACCTGGCAGACTTTGACCTGGCCTGGTGTGAGAACCTGGTGCAGGAGATCACCAGGAAGTTTGCTCACCACATCATAGCGGGACGCCTGCTGGTGATCCAGGCCCCGGAGGAGTACTACCCCTCTCTGGACGGGCTGAAGAGGAACTACAACGACCCGGAGGACCGCGTCCGGTTCCGCTCCAAGCAGAACGTGGACTACGCTTTCCTCCTCAACTTCTGCACCAACCTGTCTCACTTCTACATGATGCTGGAGGACGACGTGCGCTGCTCCAGGAACTTCCTGACGGGGCTGAAGAAGGTGATCACCTCCAGAGAAGGGTCCTACTGGGTGATGCTGGAGTTCTCCAAGCTGGGCTACATCGGGAAGCTGTACCACTCCAGAGACCTGCCCCGCCTGGCTCACTTCCTGCTCATGTTCTACCAGGAGATGCCCTGCGACTGGCTGCTCATCCACTTCAGGGGTCTGCTGGCCCAGAAGGACGTGATCCGCTTCAAGCCCTCGCTGTTCCAGCACATGGGCTACTACTCCTCCTACAAAGGAGCGGAGAACAAGCTGAAGGACGACGACTTCGAGGAAGACTCCATAGACATTCCTGACAACCCTCCTGCCAGCCTTTACACAAACATCAACGTCTTTGAAAACTACGACGCCACCAAGGCTTACAGCACTGTGGACGAATACTTCTGGGGGAAGCCACCTTCCACAGGAGACTTCTTTGTCATAGTCTTTAATAAATCTACCAAAATTAGTAAAATCAAGATTGTCACTGGTTCTGATGACCGTCAAAATGACATTCTCCACCACGGAGCGCTGGAGGTAGGAGAGAAACTAGTAGGAACTAAAAAAGGGAAACAGTGTTCCTCTTATATCACATTGGGGGAGTTTAAAAATGGCAACATTGAGGTTCAAGACGTAGACCACAAAATTGCCTTTGACATTGAGTGTGTTCGTATTGTGGTGACAGCCAGTCAGAAAGAATGGCTCATTATTAGAAGTATAAGTTTATGGACTACACAACCCCCCAGCCAATAAGGACTGTACACAAAGACTCTTAGTATCTCATAGAGGTAAATGTTTTTGTTATTATTATTTACTAATTTATGTATTTCCAGGTTTATTTATTAATTTTGTACGTATTTATTGATACTAATTTTGATTGCAAATCACTATAGTTTTTTATACCTGCAAGTTGTTATCTTAGTGGAGTATCTTCCCAGTCAGGACTGTTCAGCTGACCTCAGAGTATTCATGAACGTATGTTTTCTTAAATGTTTACTTGTTTCGGATTTTGATAGCCTTGTTAAACATAGGGCTGGGCGATAATTCAGGGGTGTGTTTGACCAACTTTAAGGGATATCATATCGATAAAACGTAACATTCTTCTGTACAAATCCAGTGAAAAGACCAAATCCAACAATTAGTTCATCACTCAGAAGTATCTCCCTAGTCTAAAGTTGGATATATCTTATTCCTCTGTGGCATAGAGCTCCTTTGTTTTCGAAAAACTATTAAAGTCAGTGAGCCATACTGTTTCATTGGATGGCATGTTACAGTACTTCATTACAATAAACTTGGGCACTGTAGTTCATTTCGAGTCAGTCCCTCTTACACCGTCCTGCTGCTGTAAATACTCACTAGAGCACCAAACGTGTAATAATCCACAGCTGAAAATTGTTTTTAAAGATTTATGTTTTCAGTCGGAATAAAGGAGCTCGGGCTGAGGTCCATATGCAGGGTAGGAAAGTCAAAAACTACTGTAAGATACATTACCTTACATGTCAATTGTTAGACGCTTTTATCCAAAGCGACTAACATACTCAATACTTTGGGCAATCCCCACAGGAGGGGTGAAGTGTGTTGCCCAGGGACACAACGACATGCTGACTGCAGTGGGGTTTGAACCTATGCTCCCCTGATCCAAACACCAACGCACAACCCACTGCGCCACACGCCTCCCGAGTACAGAAAGATAATAATAATAATAATAATTTCAATTTATATAGCGCCTTTCACGAAACCCAAGGACGCTTTACAATGGGAAGTAACAAAACAAAAAGTAATAATAATCATACAGATACACAGGCTGAAGAAAACAAAACAGGAACAGGTTGCTGAGTACTGTATATTAGTTGAGGCCAAAGGCCTGAGTGAACAGATGGTGTTTGAGGTGTTTTTTGAAGGTGTCCAGAGTGTCTGCATTCCTGATTGCAGAGGGGAGAGAATTCCAGAGGGTGGGGGCTGCGACACTGAAGGCTCTGTTGCCAAATGTTTTCATCTTGGAGCGCTGGATGGAGAGCAGCCCTTTGTCAGAGGACCACAGGTGACGAGAGGGGGTGTAGGGCTGAAGGAAAGAAATAGATACAGAAAGACATTGCCTTTTTTGTCTTTTCATGGGAGTTGTAGAGAATGTAATCACCAAGGAAGGGATTAGGGTTAGGGTTAGCCCTTTCCTCCAATTCTTCTAAACTACATTTAAATACATAACAGTTAAAAAAGGTTTCCTTGCATTTAATGTGACTTTTGTCATTTTAAATAATGATACATCAGTATCCATATGTCAATATCATGGGTTTTCTTTCAACGATATCGCCCAGCCCTAGATAACATATTTGTAAGTCATTAGTAGAGTGCATTGAACCAATCATTTATGAATGTTTTTGAAGGCTGTTCAGAAAGGTGCTTCAAGTGAGGAATGAAGACAAATTTGACTTAGGGAACAGCAACCTACTGATTTTATACCGTTGTGTTAATTGTATTACAATTGAATGCCGTAGAACACAAAGGATAGTTAATATGAAGTGTACCTAAATTATTTTTCAGACTCTTGTTCTCCTTGAAAATACCATCCAATTAAAGCTATTGTGTCTTTGTACATTTGTCACGACTGATACTAAGCCTGCAAGTGTAGCTCCAGGATCTTTTCCGTGAGAATGTCCCCATTTGGCCCTTAATTATTTCCCAGGGAAGTAGCAGAGGTCAGTGTTGCCTTTAATATTCCTCATGTCACACTAACTTTTATTCAGTTTCAAATATTCTCTCCTGGTTTTAATCATCTTCTCGCTGTGTTTGAGCATGTGTGAGTGGGCCGAGCTCTTTTCCAGGCGCTGTACAGTTTGTTCTGTCAGGGCTGCTGACAGGAGAACAATGTTTGTTTTCTCCCGTCTTCTCCAAGAGCTGAGATTAGATTGCACACTGAAGAATGGGCAAGGTCTGCTCTTAGGTCTCTTGTTTTTTTCAACACAGCACAATTTCCCCCCAGTAAATTGGTCTGTGTTTGCCTCACTCTCTACACCAGCAAAACAACATCTCCCCTGAAGCTATAGGATCTCAATTAGCTCTTTCCCCGATGTTGCGCTCTCACTACTCCAATGTTTCTGCTCCTATATCGTTGCCTCTGTGATCTTTGCTCTCGCTTCATGCAGTCCGCTGCTTTAGGGAAACTTGCTTTTCCTTTGAAGATCCTTTACGAGTTTTCCACCTTGCTTTACGTTGTAATACAGCCAATGAGAATTAACGCTGCACGTGTTAACTCATCATCTCAGTGAGCCACGGAGCGATTCAGTGCCATGCTTTGATAAAACCCTCGTCATGTCCCATGTTTATTTGACCTATCAGTGACGGATTCTACTTTTGAATGCCATCGAGAAGCCGCTCACCAATGCAATAAAGAGGTGAATGTTTACACAACACTGATGTTTTTTAAAGAACATGAGGTGGAAGCAGAGCGTCATTAAGCATGCAGCGACAGTTTAATGACGCTTTGTTCAGCTTTCCTGTAGCGATAGCCACCTGCTCCGTGTTTTCCCTCAAGGTGTTGTTCAGTGTCACAGATCAAGACCTTTTGCAGATTGGCTTGTACCGCCACCTCAAACTCCTTCCTCAGCAAATCCCCCATGTGCTATCTGAAATGAAATTAGAATGCCCACCACCAACACCACAATATAGCTTATTGTTTTTCCTCTGCGTTTCCCTTGGAAAGTCGCTATTCATTTTGGTGAATGGTTCCGTGACCTGCATGGATCAGCTCCTTGGAGGGGGATGTTGTTTGAATGGATGACGCTCGGAAACACAATCTACAATGTGCTGTGTTATTCTTTACGACGCACACCATGGTGCCAATTTAGCCTAGTATTACCTGCTTATGAGCTATAAACACACGATGTCACCGCAGGGCATTTAGCTGTTTCACAAGTGTGATGGATGGCTTTGATCGGGCTTGTGTCCAAACAAGCTGGTAGTTTTCGAGGAGAAATTGCTGTGTGATCTTTATTTGAAACAAGATGGCAGCCAAAACAAGCAGCACCCTGCAGATTTATGGACAGATTTACATCCTGGGATCACAACAGAATCTGCATAAATTCCTTAACTGGATGTCAGCAAACTGCAGCGCACAGCACTCTTTGCTATTGGCAGCATGTTTTGAAACCACAATCCATACTGGGGCCTTGAGGGAACAGTGTGCACAGGATCAGTTGTTTGACTTAATACTGAAGGATGTATCTCCCTCTCTTGATTACCTACCGCTAATAAATGGCCATCCTCGCTGTACATTTGTCAAAAATCAAACACTACAGTAGTTAGATCTCTGTGAGAAAAAAGGGAACAGGGTTGTAAACCACTTGCAGGCATGTACATGTTTGTTTCATTATATTGGCTCTAAGTGTCCGATCCCCCAAAAGTTACAAGCAAATGATGAATGTGAATATGACATGTGGTTGGAGTTATATGAAATGTGAGCTGTCTTCCAGTGGAGCATGTACAAAGTGCATGAACAAAAATCTTTCAGTGGATAAAACAACTGCTTTTTTAGGTCAGGATGTCAATGAATTATTGTCCAGATTCTTCTAATTAAATTGTACTGGGTTTGTAGAAGCGTACCAATACTACCTTACAACTGGTCGGAGTTCACATGTGCTGTGTATTGTTAAGTGGAGCGAGTGTGTTACGATGTTGTTTCCGTGTCTGTTTTACTTTCCATCGTTCTCTAAATGGTACTGTATTGTAAGATGACATATATTTTTTTACACGTATCATTTCAAATGTTGTACTGTATATATTGTATTCGAAATTAAATTAGATTGAATGAATGCCGACTTTGTGGTGCATTGTGTGTAAGGAGCACAACATATTGTGACGGTGACCAACAGGTACAAACACAATGGACTAAAACACTTCCATTAGGAGAAATGCGCTGCAGTTTCAAAAACGATTTAAATAAAGAACACAAATATGCCAAAACATCTTCACCGACTTTCTAACACATAAGCAGCATTTTGAGAACATTCAACAACGTGTGCAAACAAAACATGCACAGTGTTACTTCAAGCACTTGATCAGCGGTTCCCAACCTTTTTCAACTCAGCGCCCACTTAGGAATCTAAAAAAGATATGCGGCCCACATTCAACCATAGCCTATACAATACGGAAGCTAAATAAAATTCTACTTTACTACTTTTTATTTTAATTAGAAAAGAATCTGGCCATCAATAACAAACAAACATTTTTATTACACGGTTTAGTTGAATACTCGATTCTGATTGGTCAATTCCGAACATGTGACACGTAGGTAATCCAGTAGTACAGACCGCTGTCAAGGACTGTAATGACTGTTGCTAAGGAGGATCAAGAAAAAAAAAGGAAAATCTTAATTTTTAAATGTTTCCACACAAATCATAATGTTTTGCAAATTATTTGGCGGCCCACTTGCAATGCCTTCGCGGACCACTAGGGTGCCGCGGCCCGCAGGTTGGCAACCGCTGCCCTATAAAAGAAATGCTACAAATACAAAACGCTTTGGCACATGTTTTATATGTTCACAATGTTTCTCCTACTGGAAGTGTTTGCACCTGTCGGCCATCGTACATGATAATTGGTTTGAATACCTTAAAGGCAAAAACAACATATATGACCCTCACTCAAAAATATTGTCTCTCTGTCTTGAACATGCTTTGTTTCACTGTTTAAAATGTTTATGAATAAAAGTAGAAAGTACAGCCTATATTTTAAATTGAAATGGGTAAAAAAAAAAACACAACTGACATTTGCAGTTCCTTGAAACTTGCAGCGAGAGCAACCCTGACTCAGATCTTACTGTAGCCAAAAGCCAAAGCCATATATTATTAATTGTAATATTCATATGTTTTTTTACGACTGCATATCTAATTAAGGTGTAGATGCAGCGTGGGGGAATACTATCCTCTTTTAAGAAACATGCCCTTTGTTATTTATCAAGAAGGTTGAAACATTCCTTATATAAGGCACCAGTGGCGGATTTAGGATTGTAGGAGATCCGGGGATTAGCCCAGGAGTTGTTGGGGGGGGGGTGCAGGGGTACAGTGCTACCCCTGCCTGGGGGTGGACCGAACATCCTTTAGGGGGGTCGTCGCCTCCTCTCGGGGGGTCCAGAGGCATGCTCCCCCAGGAAGATTTTTTTTAAATATTGAAGTTGAAAGCATCAATCTCGTGCACTTTGAGAGCAACATTAACCCTACCTTAATAACACCTTAAAGCGGACAAAAGGCACTGGAGAACACTCATTAACACCCTTTAATGAAGCAAACTAATGCCTTAACTCACTCAAATAGTCGTTTACTTATTAAGGTGAATGTGCGTAGAGTTTTAAAGGATGGTCTCACCTTGATTCTGGCGCATTGCTTATTGTTTTATAGATCTATTCTCATCCACCATCTTTGTTTGTGACGTAAAAAATGTGTAAGAGTCACGTTTCTGAATCGGACACTCTGAGTGGATGCAGTCACAGCCAATCGGAGTCTGATTCAGAGGGTTGCCTGTCAGTTCCGTTGTTATGTGTACTGAAACGAGAGCCGGTATAATTCCACGCGCGAAAACAAAATAAAAAATGGAATACGTTATTTTAGTGTCTTAAAAGTAGACTGAGGTATGAAGGGTTAACGTTACATCTTAGGATAATTGTTAGTCATGTTCTGTATACATACTAACATAAGGGTATACTTAGTGTGGTTACTCCATGTTTACTAGCTATAACATTAATGTCACATCACTCTTTTTCACTTCTTACTCAGTCAGCCAGAGGGCAGATATCACCATTAGATTAACAAACCTGAAACATCATCCATTTCTTGACTGCTGGTGATGACATTGTTGTCAGCTGCTGATACTGCTGCTGCTGCAGCTTGTGGCGCCGGCTGCTTCGATGACAATAACTTTCTAATATCCATAACTGTATAGGCTATTAGCTTAAAACTCGTCAGGCACTAGGAAGGATCACTTCTACTTCAGGGCAGGCTACGCAGTACGCAGGCTAATGTCCCGCAGCAGATGCCTCTCTGGTGGACTCCGGTACTGCACATTACTCCCGAGACGTTTTTAAAAATAAAATAAAAAATAAAAAAATTTTTTAAGTGAAACATACGGGGCTTTTTAGAAAACATCCGGGGCTTGAGCCCAAGTAGCCACCCCCTAGCGCCGCCACTGTAAGGCACGTTGAGACATCTGGAGCAAGGACAACAGACATGAAATCACTCTGGAAGATTGCAGCGTTTAAGTCATTTATTAAATGCAAGTTATTGTATACTTGTATTGCCTGTGTAACAAGTAAATTGTGTTTATAAATAGTGAATGCCCAGGTGTTATCACATATACGGAACGCTGAATTCAGGCTAACTTACTCTTCACAGTGATCACAGCCTCTCCAATTTGAATAGAGGACAACAATCTATGTCTTTTTGGCATTGGATTAAAAGAAACTATCCCTCAGTTATCCTAGCCAAAATAATTACCATTTTATGATTATTATTATTGTCCTGATCTATAATATGCTCAAACCTCTTAAGATTGCATTAACTGCAACAAGACATCATGTTTATAGGAAAAACTAACAATCACAGAATCTTAAATAAGGTATTCATTAATTGTATTTTAACGTCACCCTGCAAAACCTTTTTAAAAGTCATTTAGTTGACTGTTTTCTGTAAATCCATTGCTGAACTGTAAATAATCATGATTTACTAAAATGTTGACCAATTCATGCATAAATAGATAAACTGGGGTCAGCTACAGCCTTGAGCTAACTTAATTATACTTCACGGCAAAATTATACTTGACACTACCCAAGGCGGATACAAGCGGCCGAGATGGGTTTTCTCCGCAGGGTGGCTGGTGTCTCAGGGATAAGGTGAGAAGTTCAGTCATCCGGGAGGGACTCAGAGTTGAACCGCTCCTCCTTTGCGTCGAAAGGAGCCAGTTGAGGTGGTTCGGGCACCTAGTTAGGATGCCACCTGGGCGCCTCCCTAGGGAGGTGTTCCAGGCAAGTCCAGCTGGGAAGAGACCAAGGGGTAGACCTAGGACCAGGCGGAGGGATTATATCTCTTCGCTGGCCTGGGAGCGCCTTGGGATCCCCCAGTCAGAGCTGGTTGATGTGGGGAAAAGAAAGTTTGGAGCTCTCTGCTGGAACTGCTACCCCCGCGACCCGACCACGGATAAGCGGGAGAAGATGGATGGACTACCCAAGGCCTGATAGTTCTTTTTTTACAGCACTCGTGGGACATTCTTACAGCATGATCGTATTTCTTTGGAAACCTGAGCTTCATCTGTATCATTCATACGCAGACACTTGATACGGTAAGAAAACATTTAACATACAGGCAAAAACCTTAAAAGTTAAAAGAGCCTAAAGCTTAGTTTAATGATTTGTATTCCCAGGAGTCAAGAATTTACGTAAATAAATGGCTTATGTAAAATACGTTCAAGGAAGTGGTGAAAATCAAGCAAAAACAACAAGTGATTTGTACTAATTGAATGGGAACACACGGACCATAATCACTCCCAGGGTAACTTCAAATATTCTAGCTCAGTGTAACACTGAACTAGAATGGCCATCAATAACAAACAAACATTTTTATTACAGGGTTTAGTTGAATACTCGATTCTGATTGGTCAATTCAGAACATGTGACACGTTGGTAATCCAGTAGTACAGACCGCTGTCAAGGACTTTAATGACTGTTGCTAAGGAGGATCAAGAAAAAAAGGAAAATCTTAATTTTGAAATGTTTCCACACAAATCATAATGTTAGTTTAATGATTTGTATTCCCAGGAGTCAAGAATTTACATAAATAAATGGCTTATGTAAAAAACGTTCAAGGAAGTGGTGAAAACCAAGCAAAAACAACAAGTGATTTGTACGAATTTAATGGGAACACACAGACAATAATCACTCCCAGGGTAACTTCAAATATTCTAGCTCAGTGTTACACAGCACCATTTTTTAAATCCCAAAACTTAGATCCACAGCTTGATTATTTCTCTCTGTCACAGGGTTTCATAAAGCAGATCTTATTTCAGCTCAAAGGGGAGCATCATCTGTCTATTGAACAGATCGGCCGTTCACAGTGCCGCACTAATTGCAAAATGTATGTTTAATAAAGAGCATGTGGCACGTTGTCAATCGCAACAATGCATACTGTACATTGTAGGGATACAGAATAAAGAGTTTTTTTTTTTGTGTAATATGAGAAAATGTCATTATAACTTTAGAAGACAAGAAAGGAAAGGATCCGTGAACAGTCACATTAATTGAAGGTTCATTGACTTTTAAAATACAGGCTATTTTCCCTAATGGAGTCCAATTTGACACTTTCAGGCTTCCAGCAGAGACCCTGAGTGTTTAGTCACAGTCGTCCCCCTCCTCTCTCCATCTCCTGTCCTTCAAAGTCATCCAGAACCAAATGGAAGGTAAGCGTACATGACGGCTGGGCACCTGAGAAACCACAGCTAATGCATGCTATGAAAGAGCCTGGGTAGCAAGTACAAAACCAATACCCCACATAACTAACCTGCTCTGTGCACAGCATGAGACATCAGCCAATCAATTGCTGTGGTTGCCATGGTGCTGCTCACATGTAACTTCACCGAGGCCAAAACCCCACATGATGTACAGGCTGATATAGATTGTGTGGATTGCCTTATTTGCCTTTCATCTGCACTCTCCATCCTCTGGGAATTTTCCTCTGGTGTGGGATTTGTACTCGCTTTCACTCTCCGTCTATTAAGAAGCAGCAGCTGTGTGTGCTGCAAAAGAACAATGACCACATGCCCGCTTGATTTGATTTTCTCCTCTCAAGGTACAAGCGCAATATGTTTCCGAGCACAGTGTAGCATCAAAGCCTGTCAATAGGTTTTGATTAGTACATTTTGTGTCGCTTGGAGCCTTTCCAGCACCGACTCACATGAGCCAGGTGCACCGGCTGAGGTGGAGCTAAGCAGCGGAAATGGAGGTGGGGGTGATAAAAGACATGTTGGAAAAAGCTGAAAAGAAGTGCGATGAGGAGACGAATGGGTAAGTACAGGGATTTAAAAGTGTTGAAGCTGAAGGGAAGTTGAAGGCAGGGAAACGTGAAGCAGGTGCAAGTGACGAATGACTGGTAATAACTTGGCAAGGAACTTGTGATTGTGTGTCTCCCAGTGATGGAGGGGCCTCTCAGCATTCAGGTTTGCTCTCGGCTGTTGAGTCGATGGATACCTGAAGGCCCCAGCCAGCCGGCGCCGCTTGGTATTGAACCAGTTTCCTGATGGGAAGAGCAAAAGGATTGTTGTCTGCCAAATCTGCGATGGAAATGGCAGAAGGTGAGGATGAAAGCGCTTCAAGCATTTAATCATATTTTGTTCCTTTGTTTTGGGGCATCAGAAGGTAGAGCTGTCGTCAATCACTTTGGAGCATTGGTGGTTCGATCCCCAGACACTCTAGTCTAGTGTCTTTGGGCAAGACATCTTACCTCAACAAAATCCATCGCAATGGCGCATTCCAATATTGTATTTAAGTCAAAAATGTGTGTTATTGTCCTTTTTAAAGAAAATAACTCTTGGCTTTCAAATGACGACACTTTTATATTCAGACGATAAATACATTGCTGAGCTTGTAAACACAGGGTGTTAACTGCAGCGCTCCCCTTCCCTCCCTATAAGGAAAGACAGGCAATAACGCAGCAGGGTCTGGGACAGTGACATTTCCGTCTGATTACAAATAAAAGAATCATCTGAATTCAGAGGATAAATAAAGCGTTGAAGCTTTTAAAGGTATGATCAAGAGCGTCGATAAGAGCAACTTGACAGCACATTGGGACAGGCAGTGTAGTGTGTGTTATGTCTGTTAATACACACACACACACTCACACACACACTTTCTTCCGTGCACAAGACAAATATTCTTCAAATGAGTTAGCCTAATGAATAGATGCATGGATCTACTTGAAAGTTTCCTCCAGGCGGAGTTTTGCTCCCGCCTGAATTGCCTCCATTGGACTCTTTTTGGTTTACTTAAAACATGGTGACATCACTATGTAACACTGCTGCAGCACAGGCAGTATGAGAAACATAAAGAAACGTTTGAACATTAAAGCATGGAGACATGTCCCAGTAGAGGAAAAAATACAAATATGAACCTGGAATGTGTGTGAAAGGTAGTCCTCCTGAGCAGGTGAGCCTCTGCCTCTGTATAAGTGCGTGTGGATGGGTGCATGCGGACATCTATATAAATGCATATCAATTTAACATGGGATTCCAGGTCTTTGCAAACTAAATATATGCAAATTGAGTTCGAACATGTGGAGAATGGAGGATAGAGCTGGTCCATGCAGTAAAATAAAAGGACAATTTTAACTGTGTAGGTCACAAGTGTAATTACACGGGTTAAGCCACACTCTTATGGCATGGATGATCCATCGCAGTGGTGCAGACAACCTAAGAAATTCCTTTCATTTGCAGTGTTGAACATTAACAGTGAACCAGCCCAGCAGAACACTGTGTGCTTCACTTTAACTACTCCCATGGTATTTACAGGGTCTTCATGGGGAGTGCAGATAAAAGGAACAGTGCTGCAGGCGCTTTGGAGCCAGCTCCTTCCTCAGAGTAGATCGTCCCTACGGCAAATGAGGGTTTAATCGCTCCCAATTGCTTAGCCTCAAAAAGGTGTGACCCCCCCATCCCCCCTTATACCACCACCACCACCATCCTCGCATCTGTCTCTTGTTCTTGCCAGCCAACACATCTTGCCACAGGGAGATGTGCTGCCACTAGGTCCCTTCTTCCCTAAACCTCCACTGTCAGCTTTGTAATGCCTTCTTGCTACTGGGAGCAGGGGAAGGAGTAATCAAAACAATTACCTGAGTCCCGTTCTGTTTCATAGGAGACTTGTCTTTTTTCATGTGAATCTTCAGCCAGAATGAAACAGGTTGTGCCTTGGGGGCTTTGTGTGGAACATCACAAAGGCAGCAGCTGTCACAACACAAGAAAAGCTTTGGTTTCATGCTGGTTCTACCAGCAGGTTTATCGTTTGGCTCTTTCAACAATAGATACATGACCAATTAACAAAAAAATAAGGAGGGGGAAAACAATTTGTGGAGCGAAAGCAGCAGTCACCTTGATATGTTCACTAACAGTTACGCCGAGACGTCTTCTCATCAGAAACTGTGGAATATAGAGCAACCTGGATCAGAGTGTAGGAAACAAAACCGCCTCACTGCACATGTGTCACCGTTACCTCCAGGGATCTTTATCTATTTTCTGAAACAGAAAAAAGGAAAACGCCTGGATGCGAAGCTTACCTTACAGTGTGTCACGGGATGCGAAAGCTAAATAAAAAAAGCCAGGCAAAGTCTTTACAGATTAACCGAACCTTGACTTTGATGAGACAAAATGAGCTCACCACGAGACATAATGTGTTGCCTCCCCTCTGCCCCTCTGCTCATATCTATCCCCAACAGTAACTCTCATACTCCCGGGCGTGTCGTCCAAAATTGTAAAGGCCTTAATTAAAGATTAATGTCAGGGTTTCTTGCATGTGTCGCTTAGATAGCTCATTTCCCAAAGGCGAGTTGCTAAAACCCTCCCAGGCCGGACCCCAGATATTTCAGCTTTCAGAACAAAAGCTCTCAGCTCTGTGGCCAACACGAGCCTTTCAGCTGAAGGACAAGTAATAACAGCTCTGCTGCTGACTGCAACTGGGGGAGGTTGATTCATTTTAATTATCACAGGCAGGCACAGAGACACACTCAGCCAGTTGAAGGCCCGCCGCTCCGACTGCTTGTCCCTCCACCCCTCGCAACAATTACCGATGCTCTTCTTCTTCATGGAGCCTGTTTATAATGTCACAGCGTCGGGATCTGTCTCAGGGAATCAGCCTCGCTCTATAAGCCTCTCCACACAACGGAGGTGTAGATTAATGTTGTACACGCAGAGCCATTCAATGTATGTGTACTATGCATGTGTGTTCATGCTTTGTCAGCAGTTTCAAATAGATATAAATGACATCTGACCCACTACAGCGGAGTGCCAGCAGCGCTGTAAAGGGGCTTGTTGGCACATTATTCCTTCTCTCAAGGCCGACTCTCCCATGCACTCTAAAAACAAATGCTTTGGCTCAACAAAGAAAATCATTATTAATTAGTTTTTAGAGTGTGGAAAAGACAGTGACAGGTTAACCACAGACACATCAGCTTCCACCTTTATAATCAATATGATAAGGCTTGCAGTGACAGAGCATTGCATGGATGTTATTTAGCTCATTCTCACAGAGATGAAAAACAAGCCCACACTGAAGTGTCCAGTCCAGCAGATAGCAGAGACGAGGTTTCAAACACATGATATCTGCTCTGAAGGGAATGCTATCTGATCATTGCTTTATTTGCCTAACATCTCAGAAGCCAAAATGACTGTATCATAGGAAGTGCTGCCACTGGTGGGAGCAAATCTCCAACCTGACATTCTGGCAGTTTCAGACGTTGACTCGTTTTTGCCTGGAATTGATTTTGTCTTCTTCCACAGATGATGTCATCACAAGTCAAGACTGAGGTTGTTTTAGCAAGATAGCATAACTTAAAGTGTACTGAGATTGGTAGTGGAAGTAAACATAGAACCGATTTGATTGTTAAATGAGTAATAACATGACAGGATTTTACACAATGCAGGATGAGCTTTTCCATTGTGTTCCTCAGAGAGCATTATCACCGTTTCAGTATTGACAATTACCAAAGAAACAAAAGAGATACTGTGTTTAATTAATTCAAGACAAGTAATCAAGAAGATTTATTGCGACTGTACCTACTTGACCTCTGTAATGTGTTATCGTCTTACTGCCGATAACCAAGGCTATAAACCGCACAAAGTGACCACACACTCCTGGAGAAATGAAAGCTCCAGCTTACTGTGTGGAAATTGTGTTTGAATTTATTACAAACATTTACTATTTTGGCAGCCCACATGCTTGGTCTCGGTCCCGATGCTTCGAATACGGCCAGGGAACGCGTGTCATCACCTCCGCAACTGGCGTGGATGAATACAAAAGTGATATCACATGAAGAAGCCATTTCTTGAACAGTGTCAAGTTTTGAAATCTTCGCTATTCTAGTTACTTCGATGGTGCACAATGTGTACCTAAATTGCAATATGTGCTTATCCTCTGTGTCCTCTTCAATCAATCAATCAATCAATAGGATACGGCTGTAATAGGCCTAAGGCCTTTTAGTCGCTCATAAATAAATGAGTAGATCACTGATTCTTTATTTACTATGGATGCTGGCAACAGTCACATAGTCCAAAGTGAAGGTGATGTTTGACCAGTTGTGGTCGAGGCGGGATTTGAGACAGATAACCGTCTTGGATGTGACAACGCTTTCTGGCAGATCATTCCACAAGTCAACCACACGCAGGCTGAAGAAGTTGCGGTGGATAGCCAGTCTTGAGTACTGTTTCTTCAACTTGAGGCAGTGTCCACGAGTTATGGTGTGAAAATCCCGTTGTAGTGGGCATGATGTTTTGTAGATGTTGTGGAGATATTTGAAAACGTCGATCATATCTCCCCTCGCCCTTCTATAATTCATACTCGGGATTTTAAGACTTTGCAGTCGTTCTTGATATGGTAGGTCCTTTAGTTCTGGAACCAGCTTCGTTGCCCTTCTCTGTATTTTCTCGATGAGCTCAGCATCCTTTTTGTACATGGGGGACCAAGCGACATTCCCATACTCGAGGAGTGGCCGTACAAGAGAGAAACTACGTACTACGTCAGAGTCCAAATAAATGTATGATCTGCGGATCATTGCTAGGATACCATTCGCTTTGTTACTTGCCCGACGGATATGGTCACTAAATGTCAGGGTATTGTCAACATTCACACCAAGGTCCTTTTCATTCTGAGTCTCGGATAGGTTTATAGTGTTTGAATTATCACCCATATTATACTCATAGTTTTTATTCAGAAAACCTAAGTGCATTACTTTGCACTTTGCTGCATTGAATTTGAGCTGCCAACACTCGGACCATCTTTGTATTTCTCTGAGATCTTTAGTATCATCTGCAAACATCTGGACCCTGGAGCTCACATTATCGGGTAGGTCGTTGATATAGAGGACAAATAGTGCAGGACCCAGGACACTACCTTGTGGAATTCCACTGAGAACTGGGCACCATCCAGACGGTTTCCCGTTAACAAAAACTCTCTGTCGCCTGTTTTTGAGAAAGTCTGAGATCCAGGTGAGTATGTCTCCACAGTCTCTTGTGCTCATACAGTCAAACACACACCAACAGCCAAAGGATCCCAATAGAAAGAAGCTATATTATATCATATTTTCCTTTTCTGTATACAGTGAATACAACATTACATCAAAAACCATGTGAGGATGATGAGTTAAAACAATAATCAGTGGTTAGACAAGGCAAGGCAATTGTGGCGATTCAAAGTGCTTTACAGATTAAAAGCAAAAGACATTTAAGAACAAATATAGCATAAATACATTATTAAAAAAGCATTTAAAAACAGGCATAATAAGCAAAGGTAATGAAATAAAATAAATAAATAAACACAGCAGGTACAGAATACATCACTGAAAAGGCATACTGTAGTGTGAGTATGGGCAGCTCAATTCAAAGCAGTGGCAAATAGGTGCGTTTTTAGTCGGGATTTAAAAATAGGAAGTGTTTCGGCGGACGTGCACGATTTAGGCAGTTTGTTCCAAATTGTTGGGGCATAATAACTCAAATCTGCTTTTCCATGTTTAGTGGTTATTCTCGGAACAGAGAGCAGACCCAACCCAGAAGACCTGAGACTCCTGGATGCTTCATAGTGATGGAGGAGGTCGTCTATATATAGATTAGACAAGATTAGACATGTAAGTTGTTGGGGACAAAATCAGTTGTGTAACAAATGTCATTGTTCATGTGTTATACATTATAATGAGCTGTAATTAACAACCAAGATACACGTTTCAACTGACCTCTCTGACACTGAACATGCTTCTCCGTGTGTGTATAAGCACGCCTGCACAGTTGTGTTGACAGGGCTGCTTTCTTTAACAGATGTTGTCTACAACATTAATGTGTCCACTTCAGTTGAACCAACCAATCAGCTTGTTTGATGCACTGAGATTTACTAGATGTTTTTACCCCTAACATTTGTGTTTGTGTTTATCCCCGGAGATGTATCTTTGCTAAAATATTAAACACCACTATAGATATAGTAAACCCACTGTAAGACTTGAATTGCCTTTGTTGTTTCCCTGACTGTAAAGCCAGCCATCAGAGTAAACCTCAACCTTTTGAATCGATGACTAAACTACAGATGTGGTGATTCAGATCAAATTGCAGCGGACAACAAAGTCAGTTGTTAATTCGGATAGCAAACTCTGACGTTGACTGCTCTTGGAATTAAACCAGTTGAGTCTTAAGGCTCTTTTTAGTTTTACTTTATCTCTGTCTGCTGTCTAACTTAAGTAACCAGAGGCCACTTTTAACAGCTGACATTGACAGCCTAACCTGTGACAATAAACAGCTCCGACATTGCCAAAGGCGTCAGTAATGCTGCCCATATGTGAGGCCTAAGTACTTCCTCCACTGGCCCTGCCACAAGGTCGCACTTGATATGCCACTGTCCCATCCACACAATCAGATTCCTCACAAAAGGGAGCTAATCTCATTCCTTCACAAGCCATTATCTTGATCAGATTGGCTTTTTACGCAATTTGCAACGCTGTCCAGATGAGAGAATTACTTTCCTTTTCACAGGAGTGAAAACGCTCATCAGCATCCCAGAGAGAAGTTTCAAACTGTCAGCCAACATCCACCAACTCCAAATTGGAGTTAAATTGAAGAGGCGTCCGGCTGGAGAAAGGCCAAGACAAGCCGGCCGAGCCTCGCTGCAGCGGCAGATGTCGATGAAGGTTTTTAATGGAGTTTAATTAATTCACGCAGGGTATAATTTATCTCGTGGATGTGGGAGGCGTACTAAGTCTGAGCTTTTTCAGGGTCAGGAGAGTCGTTATATTGATAGACATCTGCTAAGGTGGCTGGCAAATTTACAAAAACTGACAGATCTGCTCTGATGGTGAGATAATGATACATTGCATTGCTCCAATGTGAGGCCTGTCGTGAAGCTCACATATGTTTCACCAATATTCTGCAAAGGGAAAGTGTTAAAGCGCTCAGCAAGTAAATAACTAGTCTTTAATTAGTTAAAAAACATGAATTGGTGCAATTATTGAATTCACATGGAAGTGTATGTTCAAATATATTTACATTACATGTCATTTGTTAGACGCTTTTATCCAAAGCGACTTCCATACTCAATACTGTGGGCAATCCCCACAGGAGCAATTTGGGGTGAAGTGTCTCAGGGACACAACGACATGCTGACTGCAGTGGGACTCGAACTTGCTATCCCCTGGTTCGAAGTCCAGCACACTTCCCACTGAGCCACAGCCTCCTAAAAGTCCATTCCATTTAGTTTTACTTTCATAAACTGTACATTTGTAATATGTTCCAATATTGAGGAGGATATAAAGATGAACAAAATGTGATTCACGGTTTCTCAGATAATCAAATGTAATACTATAGGCCTCGTTTTCTTCCATTTTTTGCAAAAATCATTAATTGAAATGAACTTGTTTGGTAAAAATGTAGTCAGCATTTCCAAGTCAAATGATCAGTCCTTTTCTTGATGACTTTGTCACTCAGTCCGCTGCACCACCTACAACGCTCTGATTGACTTGGATGTGTTTGTATCCTTCTAGGTGAATCGCTGTCAGTGAACACAACACCAGATCAATTGCAATTGCTAGAAATGATCCGAGGCGTCAGCCATTCAGAGGTCTGAGACCAAGCTAGAGTTAGTCTGCGTGTTTATAGATCTGTCAATCAATGCGAGACTGAACGCTGATTCCAATCTTGTTTTTTTTTATGTTAGTGGTGAAAGCAATCCTCATTGCTGTTGTTGTTTACATCTGCCTCAAGGATTGTGCATAGAGCGCTAGAAGCCAAGGATCATAATCACTAAAAGCTACAACCAAAGGGCCAACAACACTGTTTCTTCAAACCCTAACCCTAGGAACCAATCAGTCCAACTAGATGATCACCCAGAGTTGAACACATCCTCAAAATCAGGACTTCCCACCCTTGTGATATTTTCCATTGGCCTGAGCAATAGGAACCGGAAACCCAAAAAACACCATACGAGAAATCGCACCACCTTCCCCAACGCAGACATATACTTCTCCTTCCTGACATTTTTTCACACATCTCACCTCAACACAGCAACAAAATGCATCAACTCCAGAGTCAAACACTTTCCAAGATTCACAGCCAAGACAAATTCAACACAGAAGAGAATCATCTCACTTGGACCAGAACTACAGCCAGACACATATTCAGGAACTGGTGAAATCAACTCCAACTCCATGACGAATAACCACCCACTCACTCACTCACTCACTCACTCACTCACTCACTCACTCACTCACTCACTCACTCACTCACTCACTCACTCACTCACTCACTCACTCACTCACTCACTCACATGCATTTCCTGGAGACTTATCCTAACCTTAACCATAACCAACACATGCATAACCCTAACCCTTACCCTTAACCTTACCAAGTCTTCACCCTACAATTAATGATTCCCCTCATTTTTATTTTTATTTATTTTATTTAACCAGATAAAAGCATTGAGATAAAATCTCATTTGCAATGCTGACCTGGCCAAGAAGGCAGCAACGTTACACATAACAACACAGACATATAAAATGTCCAAGAACCTGGACCCGTATCCAGGCACTGGATCTGAGGTTGTGAGAGTCACAAACTGGAGCAAATCTGGCACAAATGTAGAGTGGAAGCTTACCTAAAATGACTTTATACATTAATCAAAACCAATGCTGCATCCTATGCATGCTAAGTGAGGACCATCCAGTTAGGCTATACAGTGAGCCATGATGAGTCCTATAGGGTGCATTTGATATATAACGCAGTGCAACATGGTAGAGTGGGTCAAGTTTGGCCAAAACAGTGGGACAGGACTCATGGGGACCTCCATCATAAGGGAGGCGAGTTCCCACACGTGACTGTGTAAACAGATGTAGGTCCCCACAAGTATAGTAATGCTAGGACACACACACACACACACACACACACACACACACACACACACACACACACAAACACACACACACACACACAGGTAGGCCAGTGCAAACTATTCCTAACCAGAAATCCTCAAACTCTAACCCTAAGTCCTAAACAGTGAATGATTGCCAAAAAATAGGAGATACAGGGCCCTGCGATTTAAGAACGTTGCCCACTCAGTTCTAAATTGAAATGCAAACATTAATCCCAGATAAGATGTCAATAAAGAGTTTTGAAATGATTTGTTTCAGTGATTATAATGTTGTGTTAAATGTCCATTAACTTGTTGATGTTGCAAATGTAGCTACTGTGATAAAGAAATAAATCAGACTTTATCTGCCAATAATATATTCATTGTATAATCTGTATATCAGCTCCTGTCCAATCAGGGTTTGGTATTTTGACTGTTAAGACTTCAGGTTAATCAATTCAGCAACTAACTGCAACTCTAATAACTGACATGGTTATTAGGAGCGTAAACTGTCTCCTATGACTTGACGATCATTGTTATCTCATTTCCTCCGTCTTCCGTCAAATGAAAGTTTCCTGAGCTTCGTTTAAGCAGCTTCAAGCGCTGGGCCTGATCCAAAGGAACAAAGTTATACTCCTCCTTGACATTGAAACTAATTAGAAATAGCCCGAGGCTTCACACTGTCACTCTTAAGTGGGAATCTTGGTATTCTAGATGGAAGAATGAATTAAATGTGAAACACTGCATTGTAGAATTAAGGTCAGAACACATTTTCTGTTTTGTTATGACCGGATATTATTTACACAGGGATAAGATTTAAATGTATTTTGGTGGAAGAAAAACAAAAGGTTATTATCTGAAGATATATAGTTTAGTTGTAGTGTTGTACTGCACTGCCACCTCCTGGTTTATAGCATACTTGTGTAAGACCTAACAAAAGAAAGTGGGTAAGTATTATTTAATGAAATGTCAGGATATGTTCTCTTTTATCCCACACACAAACACACATCTCTGTGCTCCTTTAATATCTGCTGCTGTGAAGCTAAATTACTTTATGAAAAGTGACTCACTGGATAGAGAATGAAAAATAAAACTCTTTGCTTTTGCCAAGTTTTATCGCATTGAAGTGAGATTTGTATTGCTGCTCACCTTCAAGTATATACTATCAAGACTTGTGGGGCCTATGGGAGTTTAACTGTGAGATGTTCAAGGGAAATCTTGTAGAAAATCATTCAACATTATTCCTGTGGACATTGTTTTCCCACTTGCATTTTCCTTTTGCCGTATCATGGTAATTGGTTGTGTAAAGCACCAAATATGTGAAAAATATGTAACACATGTAAACATCGGTTCGTTTTTTGGAGTGAAAGCTTTGCATTATTGCATTATTATAATAGAACTGCTCAATGAACAAAGCTGATTTGTCTGTAAATGGATGTGCATGAGGCAAATTAGTGAAAAGGTCTCCATCAGTCAAACTTATCCTCACTCAAATGCCAAATAGAGACATCATACGACTGCAGTTAATAATGACCTTTTCCTTGCATTGGAAATGTTTTCCAGGACTCTGATTACTTCCTCGTGTTATTTTGTTTCATGTTGACACAGGATGTCGATGGGAAAGAAAAGGTAGGATTAGAAAAGCTACACAAGATGTGTATTTGTCTTTACATGAAAACCACCGTCATTGCAAGATTATTTAAAGGTCCCATGTCATGCTTTTCTGGTTATTTACCATGTAAACGGTCTGCAGAGTCACAAACCCTCAAAGTACACCCTGTAGTGAGTAAAACTCTAACACAGAAAAGACCTGTCTGTGCTGCCCCAGAACGCCTCGTTGGACATTTCTCTTTTTCCATTGTTTCTTCCTGGGTACTGTGACGTGACCATGCCCAAAAGGACCAATCCGTGGAGCTCCTCACACACACACACACTCTCAGCGGCAAAACCGTGACGCGCTGGGGGGGGGGGGGTGTTGGTGTTAGTGGAGCCGCGTTTGGGGGTGCGGCCCCCTCAGCACCCCCCCTTCCCGCATCCATGGTGCTCAGGCTGAGTTCAGGCTGAGTTTTGCGATGTCTCGGTGTCTCGCAGACCCCACGCCGCAACCAGGAAACGACCCCAGTAATCCAGCTCACACTGTCCGCTCCTCGAGCCTCAAAGGGCGAAGCAGCGAGCCGCACAACGTCCCGCCAACACGGCACCCAGACCCCACGCAGCGTTCTCATCTGTTTGTCATTACTGGTGTCATTTTCTGGTTGCTAACAAACGCCATTGTAACACATAATCACTGATGTAACGGTGGTAGACTAATCAGAACAGAGTGGGCGAGCTGACCAATCAGAGCACAGCGAGCTCATAGGGAGGCGGGGGGGCAGGAGCCCCACCAAGCCGTTTAGGACAGAGAGTGAATACACATACTACACAGAGATGCTGTATGAGAAACCAATGTGAGTTTGGAACATTGAACAATGTAAATCTATTTTAGTAGACCTCAACAATGGAATTATGATCAGTAGAAATGCAGGTCTCCCTTGAAAAAGAGATCTATGATCTCAATGGGACCAATCTGGTTAAATAAAGGTTTGAAATGAAAATGAAATAAGAAATGGCCGTGACCTTTAAGCACATCTGACTGTTAAAACTGACCAAAGAAAACATTAGAGTTCCCCCGTTTCTGCGGTTCTTTGAGGAGATTCTGTTGCAAATTATCTCTATTTCTTTTTATAAACAGTTTTCTTTAGGGATACTTGTACGTATGTGACACTTTGCACTTATTCACACTGCGCAGTAAATCACACTAGTTAAACAACACTGCCATCCGCTGCCTGTGACGGGCACTTACACTGTTGGTGGTCCCTGACATGAAAGGAATAATAATAGAGGCTGCCTTTGGTATTTATTATACCTTTTCCTGCTTCACAGGTATAATTTGACACATTAAAGTTCAACAGCAGCCAACTGAAGTTGAAGCTATTAGTTACAAGGGTCTGACTCAAAGGCACCTAAGCTTTTTAATGTTGAGGGAACATTTAAACAGCAGGCTTGCAGTTAGGCTTTTGCAACCAGAGAAGATAAATGTCTGCTTGAAGTGAATAATAATCTGGAACAGTGACCGCTAAAGCTTATTTTATCTTTAAAATATCATTTGAGTTTGGGTGCTTCTGGACTACATACTTTCTCCACTCGACCCTCGATCTTTTAAGGCCATTTATTTTCTTTCATTCCCAAAAAAATGGAATTGAGACAGTATAAGCCACTGACACTTCAAAATCCAAATGTATCTCGCAGTGCTGAAAGATCAATTTAAAAATCTGTTTCTGAGATTTCTTCTGGCACCCCAATACAAAAGAGCTACATGTAATCTTCTTTTCTGGAGCTCAAAGATTCGAAGAAAATGAGTTTTTCTTGTAACCTTTTACTCCCAAATAAATAGTCCCACTGAAATCATTTCAAAGTCAGGACTGTGGATTATTGAGTGTAATAGTGTTTCTGGAGACACATAAAAAAAGACTTGGTAACTCAAGACCAAAACTGTCAGTTTTACTCGATACTACTTGAAATGTTTTTGTGGAATTGTGATGTACTGACCATCAACTGTAAATATAAAAGGTACTTACCCCGTGAGATGAATCCCTAATAGTACCTTGTGGATAATACAACTGGCTTTGATGCTTTGAAGAAGCCCTATTATGCTTTTGGGTTTTCCCTTTCCTGTAGTGTAGTGTGTCCCCATGTAACATTCACGCTTGTATTGGCTAGGGATCCAACACATTACGTGATAGGCTAAGGGGCGGGACATCTTTTGGACACTGGTGCAGGACTGAGAGGAGTTTGGTTTGATAAAAAGCTGAAATAGGTGTGAAATACGTAAAAAACGTCCTGTGTCTTAGTCTGGTTTCTCAGCACGATCATTAACAAAGCACTTATATACTAATAAAGGGCTGGCTTATCTAAAGCCAGTTGAGTAGCACTTGAAATGCTTTTGCTCTATGAAACCTGATGTACTTATATGACTCTGTTTTCTTCAAGTTTGTATTTTGTTGGTCGAACGCACTTATTGTAAGTCGCTTTGGATAAAAGCGTCAGCTAAATGCAATGTAATGTAATGTAATAATCACAGCAAGAATGAAATGCAGTTTTTGTCCTGCCTGATGTATCACTAAACACATCTAGGGACGTGTAACATACTTTAAGAGGTAGAAAAGCAGAAGTTATCTCGTGGCACCGATCATCTTGTTAGAGGAGTGGGCTTCAGAGAAAGCTGAAGAAACATCGATACAATTAAAACCGATGTACAACTCTCATTAAACACGGTTTAAGTGTCTGCTAAGGGGTTTTACTGTCCTTAAAAAAAAGTAAAATCCATCCTAATTGCCTTACCTGCTCAGAGACCAAAGGTGTAAATTGGTGTAGTAAAATTAACCATTTAGCAGAACGTTTTTCCTGAAGCTCACGAGTCACAGAGCGAGGATGTTCAAAGCGGGTTTCTCTGCACTTCATCCAAATCTTTGACTCAGGGTTAAAAGCTGAGTTTTAAAGGACAGAGAAGCACTTTGATTAGAAGATGAAACCACATTTGTATTAAAGGCCAAGACTCTCATTCGCTTCTACTAAACTTACTCGTTGCCGCTTTGAAACATTCTCACCACCGGAGCACACACTGACGGTATTAAGATTAAACAGTATGTGCTTCCTTTAAACATCCAGAAAACCACTCTTTGCTTTAATTCCCAAACTTGAATGCAGTATTGTAAATCAATGACTGGCAGCAGCTGCACGGCTCTTAAAGAAATACAGTAGAACATGCTACCAAACTTTTTTAACCAAAAAGTTAAAGGGGCCCTATCCTGCTCATTTTCAGGTCCATATTAGTGAGTGCCTCTACTGTGACATGTCTACATGCTTAAAAGTTCAGCACCTCTTTTAACCCTCTGTCTGAAACCAGAGCCCAGTCTGCTCTGAGTGGTTAGCTGGCCGGCTTTGTTGTGATTGGTCAACCGCTCAGAGATGTCCCGCCCCTTAGTCTATCATGTACAGGGATAGGCCAATAGAAGTGGGAATGTTACATATTGATATCACTATGTTTCGGAGGTTAAAAAAGGAGTCCAATGGAGGTGTTTCAGGCATGGGGGGGGGGTATGTGTCGGAGAGAAACTCCCTCTAGAAGGAACTTTAGGATTTTAGTCGTTGAACACCATGTATAGCACGAAAAACCTATAGAACACACTACAGGAAAGCATAATTGGGCCTCTTGCATTTTTCATAATGTGTGTCACTTCTGTACCTCTATACAATCAGCCCAATATTTTAACTGAAGACCTAATGAGAACAAATATATATTTGTATTTTAAAAAGACTTTCCTTAAACAGCTGTGTCCCTGTACTTTGTGTTAAAACTTCTAAAAAATACTGATCCTTTCCAGGCTTTTCCAGGCTTTTCCAGGCTTTTCCAGGCTTTTCCAGACTTTTCCAGGCTTTTCCAGGATGAATCTTTTAATCAGCGGATGAATACACATGTGCTGATTAATTGAACATCTCTGCTAGCAAGCTGAAATAAAAGATATTCACATCAAACTAGTTTTGTTTCATGAATTCTTTAATCATATCCTGAACAAAAAATAGACTCAGTGTGCAGTAAAGATATTGAGTAAATAAATATAGTTTCTCGGGGAAACGCCATTTGCTTGATGCTCAGGTTAAGTTTATTTTCAGGAGCTTTGCTTTTGAGGAGCAGGATACAGGCAGGCCTGAATGCCGGACATACAATCGAAGGGTCTGACTGAATCAAAACAACAATGGGAAAAGAAAAAACATTGCAGCCACAGAAAATTGGAGACAAATCACAATAACATCTTCACAGGTATCGTCTGGTCCCCTAAACCCATCTTCTCCGGTCAGTAAATTGAACTTCGTTTCAAGATGTACGGCCTCCGGGATTTGGTGGTGCGTGCGGCTTGCCTCTTCAGGATGTAAGGTGACTTTCGTTTCAGCGGGGTGTCACTGTTCTCCTCTAGATACTCTTGAGAGTCACGGAGTAGCTGTTAGGGCGAGAGAGACACGATGAGAGGAGGAAATGACACGCAAACATGTGTTTTGTTGCCAGGCGGCCAAGGTAATGGGAGCTGTGATTGAACGAGTGCTTCTCCTCTGTGCTTCCATGCATTGCAAAACAAGAGCTAATCTGCCGTCGCTGTGTAAGGATCATCAAAAACTGAAAGGCTGTTGTGTAAGGAGCTGATGGAGGACAGGAACAGGGAGCAATGAGGAGTGAGATACATAAGCGTTTAATGAGTTCATAGGATGGATGGACCTGTGTTTGTGTGAGTGTGTCTTTTATTTGATATCAGACAACACACGCTGTTACTGACTTTACTGGCTTGGTTATTTTAGTTTTGTCTGTGTGTGTGTGTGTGTGTGTGTGTGTGTGTGTGTGTGTGTGTGTGTGTGTGTGTGTGTGTGTGTGTGTGTGTGTGTGTGTGTGTGTGTGTGTGTGTGTGTGTGTGTGTGTGTGTGTGTGTGTGTGTGTGTGTGTGTGTGTGTGTGTGTGTGTGTGCACGGGTGGGTGTGTGTGTGTGCGGGTGTGTGTGTGTGTGTATGTCTCACCCTGTCCTCCCTCTGCAGAGCTCGGCAGATGTATTGCAGGTTGTACAGCTCCTCCCTCAGCTGCCCCCCCTCCTCTTCCTCCTGCTCCTCTTCCTCGCTGCTCATGACGCTCACCAGCCTGCACAGGTTGCCCAGCGACACGCGCCAGTAGGGGGCGCTCTGCTTATTCTGTTTCATCTGCAGAGAGGGAACAACAAAAATGGAGATGGATAAGGTTTCAAATCTAATTCAGGAAGTGATTGCTTTTCTAAATTCAAAGTAGGCAATAAATGTGATCGTTGTTTGAGGGGATGATTTAATTAAAGTTTCAATTAACTATGTGAACTTGGGTTCAGTGTAAATCGAACATGAAGACGTTTATTTGCTTATTAAATTAAAGTATAATTATTGCAATTTTATTTTCATCTTCGCTCTGCTCCGATCATTAGATCCAGGTTGGACACAATTATAAAAATATGTAAAAAGATATAATAATAATAATAATAATAAATAATATTTTTATAGCGCCTTTCAGGAAACCCAAGGTCGCTTTACAAGTCGGGTAGGGGGGGGGGGGGAGTAGGGGAAAAAAGGCAGACAGGTTAAGGGGGTGGGGGGGGGGGGGGAAGTAGTGGAAAAATAAACCTATTAAACTAACTATACAGTGGCGAAAGCCTTGGTAAAAAGGTGCGTTTTGAGGGCTTTTTTTGAAAATGTCCAGGGTTGGGGCGCTGCGGATTTCGGGGGGGAGAGAGTTCCAGAGGGTGGGGGATGCCACACTGAAGGCTCTGTCAGCAAAAGTCCGCAACCTGGTGCGGGGGGTGGAGAGGAGATCCTGTCCAGATATATAATTGATTCTAATCCAACAGACCTGCTATAATCTTAACATGTTTAAAAAACAATTATTTTCATTTAATTTCAAACCTTTATTTAATCAGATTGGTCCCTTGAGATCATAGATCTCTTTTTCAAGGGAGACCTGCAGATCTTTAAAATATGACATTTGTGGTAAGTGGTATTATGGAATTAGTTAAAATGTTATTAAATTCAACTTTATTGTCATTACATAAAGTAATGAGACAGAGAAATGTGGTTCAGCATTACATATCAGCACAAAGCGGTGAAGTGTATTTATGTATGAGATATGAAACATATTTTCAGTAAGACAGTATTACAGTGTGGGGTGTGGTATATTGTATTGAATGTATTAATATCTAATAAATGTTCGGGTGTATTCAGTCATATCTCCATGTGTTTATTCTGTGGAGATCATTCTTATTTAATACAAAGTTATCAATGATACATCCTTCACTATGTGGTCACGTCTGTATCTCCATATTCAAGGATGTTGATTTTCATTTCCTTTTTTTTTAACTCTAAATAATGTCTTTTATAACGTAAATAAGAATATAGAATAAGAATCTGTGTGTTTAAGATCATATGCAATGGATCAGCCTCCTTAAAGAGCAGCTTACCCAACACGATGCATTTTAGTGCTGCGCTTTAAATGCTGTTTTGGAGGATTTTCACACTGAGAACCATTTTACCCGCTGAGTGTTTACAGTTGAGGCAGTAAAAGCTTCTGCAATTCCCTTTAAGAGGCACTGAGGATGCATTTAAGCCCCCCTCTCCCCCCTCTTCTTTTACCCAGAGAGCGCTGATGCAGACTGCCACATGTTAAGACAGCAGTTAAGATATATGTGCACTATTCCCTAACCATTCTCAGGCACCAGACACCCAGAGTGATGTTTCAGTCACATCTAACCTCATCTCGCCGCCGCCTGTTTGTGTGGTTTGAGTGCTTTAAGATGGTGGAGGGCCCCTGCGCGTGGGAAGGCCATCTCACACACACTGCCGCAAAGACCACCGTGTGTCACTGAGGGTGAGAGAGAGAGTCAGGAGGCGAGGGGGTATTGTCACCTGTAAATGTCCAAAGCTCTCCAAGACTCGCTTTCGGTTATGAGCGTCAGAGGAATACAGTCCCATCTGATGTAATGACTTCAGACATGGTCAATACACGGTTTCTCGGAGGGGAAGACATTCAAAAGGAGACGTCCAGAAAACAACGCACAAGGGAACAAACAAAAGCAGCCAAGCGCCAATATTGTTCTTTTAACTCACATATATTTGACCGATTTACTTTCTTTACGGATTCAGCTTATAAGCCTAATAATAGGTAAACATTAACACATGATTATTACTATCCATAAAAGGTACATCAAATCAGATCCAACATTACCGCTGTGATGAATACATTAATCCATAATTAATCATAACCCATCATTTAATATACATGATTGTTAGATGCGCCCTTAAGTACTTTTACTTCTGGTACTGTTGTACCTTTCCTCAAGAAATGTTTTGAATGCAGGACTTGTAACAGAGTATTGTTACAATAAAGTATTTCAACATTTCTAAATATTTGAATAAACTCACACACTGCTGCAAAGACCTGAGGGTGAGAGAGAGAGTCAGGAGGCGAGGGGGTATTGTCGCCTCTAAGTTACTGTAAATGTCCAAAGCTCTCCAAGACTCGCTTCGGTCGCATCGGTTATGAGCGTCAGAGGAATACAGTCCCCTCTGATGTTGTAATGACTTCAAACATGGTCAATACACGGTTTCTCGGAGGAGAAGACATTCAAATCAAATCAAAATGTATTATAGCCCCAAAGGGCTGTGCAAAGCAAACAAAAGCCAAAACAAAATACAAACGTCATAGCATGAAAATGATAAAAACATTATACAACATTATACATCAACATAAGTATTGCCATGTGATAAAAGCATGTGACTGAAGTGATGGCAATGTAGATGGAAACTAGGTGATGGGAATGAGTTTACAAGGAAGACAGATGCGAAGAGATGGGTTTTGAGTTTGCTTTTAAAGGAGTCAACGGAAATAGCTTTCGCGGATCTGAAATCGAAGACAATTGAAAAGGAGACTTCCAGAAAGGGACCGAACATAAGAAGCCAAGGGGTTTTCATTCGAGTGGTCGGATGTGGTTTTAATGATCCTAAGAAGGTCACTTGAAGGATTGTTTCCATTTGTGGCGACATAGGGAACATCTCCTATTGTCCTGGTCGGTCAATAACTTTGAGGAGGGGGGATTCAGAGTTAATGTAGGGGTTCAAAATCCAAAAATTCTGTACGTGAAAAGCCACCAAAATGTTAAAAGTGCCGCAAAACTCAATCAGGAGCAACTTCGCAAAGGTCAATGTAACATTTGGGAGACTAACAGATTATTGCTATCGTTTTCAATAGAGAAATAAGAACTGGATAGGAAGTCTACTTCCTGCACGTAATCAGATGAAAAAGAAAACTGGACAAGCAGGTCTATCAATCTAGCTGCCTTGTAAAAAATAAATAGTTATGATAGCATATATTCTACCATACGGCACTTTCCAGACTCTTGAGCACTCCATCATTCATCCGGTAAGTTATGATTACAATCATCACCCCTGAGCTACCTTCATCAGCGATGAATCATGCCACTGATTTGTTACTGTCACGTCTCCGTAAGAGCATCACGGTTATTTATCGAATAGAAGGAGGTGGAGGATGCCTCGTTATTATTCTGTCAGGTCCATCTGAATCCAATTAGGCTCGGACATCTGTCTACTCGAGTCTCCAACTTCATCCCCAATATGTGCCTGGTCTTGAGCTCATATCACCAGATGAATGAGTTTAGAAATCACCAAGAGACAACTAAATAACTTTCCCTACCTTAGCATAAGCTCTTATTTACAGAAATGTAAACAAATATAAAGTGCCATCTAGTTTCCATTTAAAAAAAAGCAAGTTTATATGTGAGTTAGACACAAAAACGCAATAAAAAAGTGCAGCTATGAGTGAAACATGGATCCAGATTCCATGTTGTTGGTGTTTACCCTATTATAATTTATTTATTTATTTATGTATTATTGTGATGCTTTGAACTATTTATAGTGTAAATTGGAATTATCCACATCTGTGCTCCCGGGTGTATCTGTGTGTTTTCTTCTTGTATGTTCCTGCCTGTGTTCATGACATAAGCTGCTGCTCATAGCCAATTGCCCCTTGCGGGATTAATAAAGTTGTTGATTGATTGATTGATAAGAAGTGGGGCATTATTAAATATGGAAATAAGGATTTGATGTTTCTTAAATTGGTGGTAAACTTAGAAGTAGAACACATCCACACTGCTTGGATTAGGGTTAGAGAAAATTCTCTAAAGGTATATATTTCATCAGCATTTTATGAGTTTCAGGTTTGAAGGGTTACTAGTTGAACGCTGTGGACACTCAGTCTCTGAAATGACAGCTGCAAATAAAGTGGAACTTCTTACCCTGGAAGCGAAGAGGCTGCTGAGAATGTCCTCTTCCAGCGCTCGCTGATCCTGGTCCACGCCTGTCAGTTAGAGGAGAAACGGATATTTAACCTTCAACCAAATCTAATCATGAATCCTGAGATGGCTCCATAATAAATGTCAAGGAGATATGAAAGCTATTTTGTCTGCTGGTGTTAAGACTCTTCTTTGTGAGCTGAAGTCAAGAAGGGGTTGCAGCACTTATATCTCAAGCACTATTTTGTTGGTGTGTCAGTAGACAGTTTTAATCATTCAACAGGTGACACATTATTGATTTATGGGGCTCCCAGTGTGCCTTGAGATTGAAACAAAACACATTTACCCAATAAAGCTTTGTTAAACCAATCAACAGTATATCACCTTCAACCAAATCGTAAATCCTGAGATTGCTCCATAATATTCTCATTTGAATTTTAAGAATTGAAATGAGAAATACTCACTTTTTTTTACAGACTGACTGTTATTGGCTCATTGGACCAAAAGTTACATTGTTATATGCAGTATTTAGATTTTGATTCTTGAACAGTTCAATGTGACATGTTTTAATGTGACTAAATAAATGTATTTTGATTTGGCATCAATTTCAGAAATATTAAACACTATGGTTCACTCTGCTGTGTTGAATTCTTTGGGTTTCTATTTTGTATAAAAGGGGGTTCAAATGTTTTTCTAATATTTAAATTGTGAATCATTACATTGGATAACTGAGTGAACGGGGTTTATTGAGCCTAAAAGAGGAGGGAATCCTGAATTAATAAGTCACAATTTGTGCCGAAATTAAGAAGAATAAAAGACTTGATGAAAAATAGAACCCACTCACAAAATTACCCTCCTTAAGTAAGCCAGAAAATTGTGTAACTATCTCAAGAATACATCATTTTGGCCGCCAGGGTGTTTAAGGATTTAATCTGTAAAATAAAACTCAGAAAACAAGAATGTTGTGTAGAAGTATTGCCGTGAAAATTCTGTTTAAAACAGATTTCCATTATTAAGAATATGCAACCTTTTGCAACATCAACAAAAAAGGCCACCTGTTGCATTCAGTATGTTCCTACACTTGTTCCACAATTCAGTGTCATGGCTTTCCCCCTATTTTGTTCCTATGAATGAAGACAGTGACTGATCGTGAAACCAAAACACAATGCATACATATATAAAACCTTGAGAGAGCCCCGGAGCTTACCTGTACAAAGTCCACCACATGTGAAACAGAGGAGAAGCATACACGCCAACTGAGCCTGCATCTTGATGTGAAAACTACTCAAACCAAACGACAAAAAGGATCCCGCAGAGAAGAATTCACCTGAGGAAGAGTCTAGTCCATAAGGTTAAAGGTCAGACAGCTAAAGAGTCTGGAGTTGGATGAGATGCTGCTGCGTCCTCTTCTTTTTCTTCTCCTCCAGCTCCTAAAATGCTTCCCCTTCCTTGCAGTTTTTCTGGTTGGTTGTGAAATGCAGTGGGCTCCATTCCCTCAGCTTATAAGGATCAGGCTCTCTCTCTCCTCATCTCCACCCCCACCTTCCCACCCACAAACACACTTCATCCAACCATCCTCCCAACAGTCTCTTCATACTCTCTCCAGTGTCATCGTTCCTTCAGACGTCACTTTTGCATCACAAGGCGAAAGCTTTTTGCGTCAATCTATGGGAGATTGGTTTACATTTCCTCACGATTGCACATTGAAGTATGTTTTGCAGGAGTGATGTGGGAAAATGCACGTCAGAGATTCCTTCTTTTGCCATTATTTGAAAAGTTGTTTTCCATCACGTCTTTTGCTTTTTCTTGCAAATAAGGGCCAGCTAAAGATATGAAGGGTGTTGTTAAGTAACCAGTTAGTAATATCTGGAAATGTAATCTTATTTTAAAGTAGAATTGTTCCATCTTCACATCTTCTTGAACAAATAACTTTTAGATCTGACTAAAAGTTATTTTGTTTTTTAACACAAAGATTAAAGTCGGAATTGTGAGATTCAGATTTTTTTGCAGAATTCTGTCTTTAATCTCATTATTCTTACTTTTTTCTCAGAATTCTGACTTTATCTCAGAAGAGTGACTTTAATCTCAGGATAAAAATTATAATAATTTCGGTGAGATCTCCAAATAAATGTATTTCAAGGTATAAAGACACACCTTCAATATTTGCTTAAAGGTGGTGTAGGTAAGTTTGAGAAACCGGCTCGAGATACACTTGTTGTTATATTCCATGGAATGCTCTTAACATCCCGATAGCAATGAATATCTGAAGTGCTTTGACAAAAAATCCATTAAAAAATGTCCTCTGTGGAAGCCGTGGCGCTGTAAAAAGCACGACCAATCATTTGAGCCGGCCCGGCTAAAATAACTGGATGGCCTACCTGCCTGTCAGCCTTCCATCTGGGCACAAACTTATCTCGTGCCCTCATTGGTAATTTTTTTCGGCTGTGTATTTTCAAATTCTAGCGCACTCGAGCTGGTTTCTCCAAAATTACCTACCCCACCTTTAAGGTTCAAATCTAAATCTTGAATTTGGAACCAGTTTTAAAACAATCAAAAAAACGATCTGCTCCACGAAAGGATTTATCTCTTAGCTACTGCAAAGAAAGGAAGAAAGAAAGGGAAGTATCAACAGCTCCTTTACAACACCCAAGTGTAATAAAATGAATGTGCTGACCATTTAATACTGGCCTCAACCCTTAAAATAATGCTTTTGTCTTATGGCTTTCTCGTACAAATATCTTAAATGTTGTGTTAGTTACGGAGTCCCACAGGGATTACGTTTAGATCCTCTTAGATTTTGTTCACATATCTGCTAAATCACAGTTAAATCTAATAGGGATACAATTTGTGCAATATCTGCGTATATAGTAATATCACATTAGAGACTTTAAAGTGGCTCAGTCAGTAGGGGCTCAGACTGTGAGTCGTAGGGTCGCCGGTTCAAGTCCCCGACCAGACCTAAAATATGGAGTGTGGACTGCTACTTGGAGAGGTCCCAGTTCACCTCCTGCCCTGCCGTGGTCCCTTCCCCCCTCACTCCCATTACTCCCCAGGCGCTGTGCAATAGCTGCCCACTGCTCCTAGTGCTAGACTCCTGGTAACTAGGATGGGTTAAAAGCAGAGAACACATTTCACTGTGTGCTGTGGTTTCATCCCTCCCATTCTATCTATTCTATCTGCTGTCTGATTCAAGTGTTACAGTTGGACTTTATATGAACAAAAATGTAAGTATTTGCTCAAGTACAATTCCAAGCTTTTATACTACACTAAAGCCAATATTGTACTTTTAATTCACATATTTGACCAATTTACTTACTGTACAGATTCAGCTTATTAGACTATATAAATAAAATTTAAAAAACATCAACATATGATTATTACTATCCATACAAAGTATGTCAAATCTGATCCAACATTACCCACTGTGAGATAAACACATACATCCATCATTAATCATAACCCATCATTATACAGTACTCTTAGATACGCCCTTACGCATAACAAGTACTGTACTTTTACTTCTGGTAACAATACTGTTGTACTTTTCCTTAACCCTTAGATGCCCGAGTGACTGGACCCTACACTCTTCCGTCAAAAAGGACCCGTATTAGAATAATATGTGTTTTTATGCCATTTTTGTCATTTTGGTTAAGAAAAATCACTTGTATAATATTTAGTATTATATTTTGGTTCACACTAGAAATATTTTATATTACATTTTTCACTATTTAGAATTTTTTATTTTTTTTTTACATTTTGAATAGAAAATGAAATTCCATAGTAATGCATGCGGGTCATTTTTGACCCACTTATGGAAGCTTGGGGTAGTAATACAAACACTACAATTTCTTAAAATGTATAGAATTTAAATAAAAAATGTGAATGGTATGATATCCAAAACATGTTTTTTGAGGAATAGCTGGAATATGAAATGATAAAAAAATGTAATTACAGGGTCAAAAAAGACCCACTTATGCATCTAAGGGTTCAGAACGATTTGGAATACAGGACTTTTATTTGTAACAGAGTATTGATGCAATAAAGTATTGCAACTTTTCTAAATATTTGAATAATTTGTCCTTATAAACTTTTATGAATGTTTCACTTAAAGGTGGGGTAGGTACACTTACCTACCCCTAAACAAATAGGATAAAATCATATTGAACTACTTATTTTAGTTTTTATCCCCAATGTTTTATCGTTTTTACTGAACAGTGTTTAGTTTAGTTCATTTGTTTATAGTGTCGTTGACAGTCCCCATTGATCAACTGTCAAAACAGTAAATGGGGCAGCTTTAGCCAACATTGCTAATTTCCAGCTGTTGTCCCCGGCCAGATGACATTAGACACCCTTGAAAACACAATACATCAACAGCATTAGTTATAAAGAAAGGATGAAAGACAAGTAGATAGAGGCGGAAGTTTAAACTACACTTTAAACTAGTGTGTCAGGCTGTCCCTGCAGGTGGAAGGGGGCAGAGACACACCAATATCTGTCAGTATGGAAACACCTCCCTCCCTCTTTCGGTGGGGCGTTCAGAGTTGCACTCTTCAACTTTTCAGGATCTCTGCTCAAAGTGTCCCGCGTCCTGCCATGCGGGGACTGTAACGCTTTTTTCGGATTGCTGCTGTGTTTTGTGGCGCTGCTGAGACATGGCTCCGTTTGGAAAAAACTTCCTGAAAGCTCGTCAGAAAAACAGGTAATTTGGCGAGATTTAAGTTTCTAGACGGGAAACCTGTTGAGTGTGAGTTTTTCTTACCGAGTTCTGTCATTTGGAAGTAGTTGAGGAGGGAGAGATTACGCACAACGCAGTGCGCATCGATTAAGGGGTGAGCTGCACAAGAGGGGCAAATGAGGCTAAACTTTAAAGGCAGTTTAGTTTTTCACATCCGAGTCATATGTCTAGTTATACAGTACATGCAATCAAAGTAAGCAAATAGTTACACGTTGATACTGTGGGACATCAAATACACCCAAGTGCATCATTAAATAACATTAGAAACCACAGGGGAATACGAAAAACCTCCCAGGAATATTAAGTGATAACAAAAGTCCAATGCAATGTATTTAAATATCTTGTTTATCAGCATAAACCCAACATATATTCCGTTTTATTATGATGTAAAAGAGAAAAGCAACACATCTACATTTTAATGGCCGAAAACAGCATTTCCTGCCGTGATTAGCATGAACAACAACTTCTAAAGCTAAACATTTACTAGTAAAATAGTTGACAACTTCAATGTTTTCTCATAAATTAAATCAATTAGTGTTTTAATCACTGAAGCCGTATTGTATCAACCAGGAAGTAGTGTGTGTGTGTGTGTGTGTGTGTGTGTGTGTGTGTGTGTGTGTGTGTGTGTGTGTGTGTGTGTGTGTGGTGTGTGTGTGTGTGTGTGTGTGTGTGTGTGTGTGTGTGTGTGTGTGTGTGTGTGTGGGTGTGGTGTGTGTGTGTGTGTGTGTGTGTGTGTGTGTGTGTGTGTGTGTGTGTGTGTGTGTGTGTGTGTGTGTGTGTGTGTGTGTGTGTGTGTGTGTGTGTGTGTGTGTGTGTGTGTGTGTGTGTGTGTGTGTGTGTGGTACTTGTCAAAGTACACTGTACTGAACATAAAACTACAGGACCTTTTCTTGCTCTGTAATTATGTCAAAGATGTTTTAATACACATTTCATCTAGGACACCAGACCAAAAGAAAATTCACACTTCAGGTGGAGAGAGATTGTGTCATCAACACTTGTATAATTCGCTTCAGCAATTCCCTTTACTGGATATATCGGCCTTTTGATGCTCCTGCTGGGATCAGCTCTAAAAAGATTGGGAAATTAAATGTCACTTGGTAGACGCTTTTATCCAAAGCGACTTACATACTCAATACTGTGCAATTTGGGGTGAAGTGTCTTGCCCAGGGACACAACGACATGCTGACTGCAGTGGGACTTGAACCTGTGACCCCCTGATGCGAACACCAACGCACAACCCACTGCGCCACAGCCTCCCTAAATGTTCTGAAACACAATCTGTCCTCTGTTTTTGTCACTTAAATTCTATTTGAGTTCTTGAATGCAGACTTTTGTTGTGTAGAGTTGGTAAACTGTTAGAGTAATTAGGTCATGATCCAATCCGTACAGAGTGCAGTCCAAGCCAAGTCTGGATCAGAAAGGTTTCAATTATGGGTAAAGAACTTTTTTACATTAGCTTCACTCATGAAGACTTCTTTACCACCAAACTCAGCGGGAAGGGTTTGGATTAAGTTCAGAAATAAAACGAACGTTTAAACTAAATTGCTGTTAAGTTGTTTGACAGTGGCACCCACAGATGTATTTTCACATCACACACAGCGCTGAGATTAAATATCTTTGATAACTTCAAACAGTCTCACTGAGGCTGTCTCCAGTCGATGTCTTCCTTTTTTCATGTTGTGTAGTAATTACTCTAGCGGCACCTATAATTACCTCAAGTGTTTAGATCTGTAGATATGTCAAACGCTTGATTTCGGAGCTGCAAAGGAATGACAAGATGATGTGGAGTCCGTTGTCTAACTTTTCAGTCGGGGAGTCCTGTGTGTCACACTGGTGTCTTTTAGTGAACCAGCACGTACAGTTCTCAAATGCTTTGAAATTAAATGGTTGCCAGCCAGTGACAAGTGTGACCAGAGCAATGCAGCAGCATGACAGTGATGTGCACCGGACCAATTAGCCGCCAAAATTGTTTGGTTAACAAATCAGCAGGCCACAGCAAACAATAAAATGATCGTAATTGTGTTGGAAAGAGGGTGAGCCATTTATCTTCACTGAGCAATAGCTCATTTGGTGATTCGCAGACATGCATGGGGGGAGGGGGAGGGGAAATAAGAGGGGTGGGTGGTATCACAGAGGAAGGGGAAGAGGAGGACAGGGGTGTGTTGTGTCTCTGTTCACAGATGCCTATCAGAGTGGGAGAGTCATCCCAGAGATCAACATATTGAGATAGAAAAAGTGATGTTATTTCCTCCTGGTCCCTCATCCTCTTTCTGATAAGAGAGGGAGGACGGATCTCCTGTCTACTATCTGCTCCACTACATTCTCTGTGTAAACAAACCACCCAGCGGAAACACCATTTAAACACTTTGCTATACATCTATCTTGTTTTGAGAAGGAACATTGGGATTTGAGCCTTTGCAGACATTTCACATGCACAACAACCTTTAAAACAGACTACAGCACATGTGTCAAACTCAAGGCCCGGGGGCCAAATCAGGCCCTTGGTGGATTTAATTTCGGCCCGCAGGATAATTTCTAATTACTATTAGATCTGGCCCGTCGGTATATTGCACGCACCCCTTCACTCCATCCTGAGGGTCTCCTCAGCTCAGAGCCTGAGCCCAAACATTGATGAACTTGCACCCAAGATGAGATGCCAAGTATCTGAGCTAGCATCACAGAGCAGCACACTGAGTTCAATGGATGTTTCCTTCTGCACTTTCTCTCTCACGACAGCAGGGCATGTTTGGTTTTCTCTTTGAGGGAAATAGTTTTGTTGAAGCTGTTGTTGGCCTGTGGAGAAATGTACTCATAAGAAATGACTCTGGAAAAGCTGCAGATAGAGCCATAAGAAATGAATGCAACTGATTATTTAATGTTGTTTTTATAGGCAATAATTTAAGCTTTGTTAGTTCCAGGTTTAATATGTGCAATAAGTTCATTTCAATAAGTTCTGTAATAAACATTGAACCAGTCCGGCCCTCGACTAGTACCCATTTCTTTATTTTGGCCCACTGTGTATTTGAGTTTGACCCCCCTGCACTAGAGGAAAGGGAAAACCCCAAAAAGCATAATAGGGCCTCTTTAAACTAATATTGTGCTTCTATGAAAGTGAATGGCAGTCTGTTGGTCCACCACTTTGGTCCAAACTAATATATATCAACAACTATTTGATAGATGAGCTCAAACACCTTCAGTGATCCCTTGACTTTTGTTCTAGTAGTTCTAACATGTCATCTGTGGTTTTATGTGAAATGTCTCAACAGCCAAAAGATTGTGAAGCAATTTTGTACAAAACATTAATTTTTCCCTCAGGGTGAATTGCGACATAACTGTCCTACGGTTACATTTGTATCAGCATGTCAAAACACGTACGCCGAGTTCAAGTCTCACAGAGCATATTTGTAACCTCTTAGTTTAGTTTTACAATATTTTTTTTAATTGCTCTGAACACCACAAACATATTCCCAATGACTTTGATTGTCTTGTAGCTGGCAGCGGACATTTTAGATATACTGTAGTTATCCGAAAATGTGAGAAAAAACAGGAAAAGCTTCCAAAACTAGTTGTAAATAAGAAAATATGTTTGTGTGTTTGTGTGAACCAACCCTTTATACAACTCGCCTCAGGAATGATTTACAGTCATCATGTTTTTCTTCAATTATAATCTACAATTGCAGTGTTTGTTTTACAGCTAACCTATCATTTCACCACCACAAGCTAAATGTTTATTCCATCACAAGAAAAATCCAATCCTGTTGACCTAAAGGGCTACAGGTTAAATTCTATGATATGCTATCCGACCTTTGTTTCTGTTTAAAATATCTGCATCATATAATCTTATCACAATTGATCTGAGAAGACACGCTGAGACACTGGACAACTGTAAACCTGTCATTTGTTATGACTTGTTCAAACCGCCAGCATGCAGTCCTCTGCGGTAACTTGTGGCTTGCAAATGTATTACACAAAAGGGATTTGTTCATGTCTACAAGGTTGTCATTACGAGTATTATAATAGGTGAGAGCAATGCCACCATGGTGGAGCTGTAACGTAGTCATCCTACGCAGAAACGTATGCGGAAAAATGATATCATTTGAATGTGGTTTTTCCTGTCTCACTCTGGATCTTAGCTTGTAAATTCAAACTGAGGTCAAACGGCTTCGCTCAAGTTTCCTGGGTTCACTCAAGTGTGAGAAGTTGAGGTGTAACCCGTCCTTTGTTAGCATGCATCCTTACTTTGACTATAACTTTATAAGTAAGCATTTCTATTAATCTTTGTTATTCAATCGGCATCATTTCAGATTTGTCTTTGTCATTTGTTTCCCTATACGGGCGCCCTCACTCGTTGCGCCTGGTTCCACAGCGTAATCCCAAACTATGAATATAAAATGGCTCCCAAAGTGTCAGCCCTTATGAACACTCAGTATTAGCTGTGATGCAATCAGCCCACTGATGCATGCAGTATCTGTGTTTGTCCTGGCAGAGTGTTGACTAGATAACGTTAGAGGGGATATTTGCACTGCCAAACACTGACGCCAACTGTCTCAATAAAATGTTTGTCCTCTGAAAATAAACATTGATAACGTGAGAGATGCTAGTGCACATCATGTTTTTTTAACGCTGAAAGATTCTCATTGGTCGACGGAGGTAATGAGAAAACGTAGCAGTCATCTAAAGAAATAAACCAGAGGCCATGTTATGAAGCCTAGCATTCTTGGAAACACCTCAAAATGTGGCATTTAGTTACTCCAGCATTCACAGCCAAACTAGCCTTCAGCTACATTGATAAACTAGCTAGCCTGCTGACAATCTACTATCATGAAAGTCATGTTCATGAATGAATGAAACGTTTTATTCCTTTTTGTTTGTCCCTCATAGTTAACCACTTCGCTTACTTGTGCTTCCCACGAAAGACACATGTAATAATTGACAAGTCACAGCAGCAGCTTATTTTTAGCACTGCTAAACATTATGTGTAACTCCAGACATAGATTTGTCAACACTTGTTCACATTCACGTGGAGCTGAAAACGGACCATAGTGACCACCGGTATGAAATCCATTTTTCCCCTTCCTCCCTCTGTCTATTGAACTGTGGTGGCAGGATGTTGTGTGAGCGTTGGTGATTGTGACCCAGGACAAATGCAGGTGTTTCCCTGCCTGCTGTACCCTCTTCCTGCACAGCTGAGGGCTTGGGTCATGCTTTCTGAAATATCCAATTGTCTGTTTATTCACCTGCGGGTTCAGATATGACCACAGACACATGTTATCACATGTTTAGGCCAGTGTAGTGTAGGGCTGCTCAATTAATCATATTTTAATCGCAATTACGATTATGGCTTGCAACGATTACAAAAACAACGTAATTGAAATAAAACGATTATTTTTTTATTATTGGTTTTTCAGTTGAATTATACTTAAAGTTCAGAGTCATCAACTGTTTTTTTCTCCAATAAATTGATGTTTTCAAAGTAAATGGATAATCGTTTTTAATAATCGTGATATCAATTATTGACCCAAATAATAGAGATTATGATTTTTGCCATAATCGAGCAGCCCTAGTGTGTGTACTTCACATTGATCCAGTGATGTTTATCGGCTATGTGTTGCCTCTCCTGTCCTCCTTTTGCCTTCCTTTTGCCTCATGTATTCTTTCACCAATCTTCTATCCATTTATTGCAATGTAGCACATCAATAGTTTTTGGCTTTTCACGCCTTGAAACAAAGCCCTTTATAGTTTGTATTCCTCATTACAGCTATCCACAGGTGGGAAGATTATAAAATAACCTTCATTGTGATTGTTAATGCAGCCTTTTAAATGGTGTAGCTAAAAACTCAAATGTAACATATTAAATCAGTAAGTGTATTATGTATGTCCCACTTAGTTGAGTGCAATTATAGAGAAGGATATGCTACTCTATGATGAAGTACTAAACTACCTCATCTGTAACATGCAGTTGTGTATCAGCATAATAAGTCAATTTAATTGCAAACGTGACTTGGGAAAAGTTTCACCTTATTTGACTTGTTAACCTCTTTATATTGTTTAACTTTATACATTTTGAAGAGGTAAAACAATTCACATTAAAAACTCAGATACAGTAATAAGGAAATATTCAGTCTTTATAGTAGACTTTTCTTTTTTCTTATCCTCGTCATCATTTCTAGAAATCTAACTTGTATCGAGATCACAGGGTTCTTATGACATTGTATGGATGATGTAATTATTGAGGGTTGCAGAGCTGTTATGATTGATTGCATTATATTCTACAGGTGTGGTCCTCCCACTGTTTCCCTCCTGAGCAGATTAAGCGTTTTCAGGGTTTCCATCATGACTCAGTTGTAGTTTAAAACTCTGCGGTTAAAGTTGCTGGGGTTGTTGTCTTTGATCGCTTGAGGCTTGCTAGATTTGTTTGTCCAACGCATAGCTCAGGTATTTGCTCTGCCTCGCTCTTCTCCAAGGGTCTCCATAACCATTAACCAGCCTGTTGCATTGTTGCAAACGTATCGCATTCCTGAGACCTTATTCACCGCCAGTTTCAACAATGCACCAGTTGTGTGTTTTCATGCCGTGTGGGAACCAAAACACACTGATATCAGACTGTAAAATCAGCAAAGTGAGATAAATTCAGCATTTAAGTTTCCCCCTTTGAATACTTCTTAATACATCTCACTTGCCTGTGTTGGCATGCCGTATCTGATCTTCAGGGGATGTGTATTTCTGTCCACCCTCGTGACGATCAGTGGATAATGTGGGCTCAGTCAGCCAAGGTTATCTCCACAGATAAAGACACAGGAGTAACCTGATGCAAGGTTCAGGTCTGAAACCATTACTGCATACCAAGGGGAAGAGCAACACCTAACGATAATTAGAGTTGTAGTCACCCGAACCCTAATGATTGTAAATGTGCTGTATCTTCCAATAATCTTTGAGCTGAAATACCAACTGGAAACTATTGGCTAAACAAACTTGTGGCCTTGTGGTTTCTTTCCACTTTGGTCCGATAATGTGAACAACCATCTTGCTGAGCTTCAGATAAACTCCCCCCGTCGATTTTCTGAGTGAAATCCCTTTTTTGGACTGCTTATGAAAGTCCTCATTAACCAGGATTACATGCACTTTAATCTGATTTATTACTGTTAGCAGTTTCATGTATTGCCTGTTTGGAGGGGGGGGGGGAAGGAATGTTGGCCTGCGGTTTTGCAACCAGTCTGCAGTTCCCTGAAAGAGGGAGAGTTTAAGTCTTCGTCTCTTGGTGATATCATAAGACTAATCCGTCTCTGGTTTCTTTGAGATTGAACTGTCTGTAATTATGGGAGTATTAAGTGTCGCTTCTTTTTGTTTTCAGAGTAGGCTTTCACTTTAAATGTGAGACAGAAACTTGGCAGCTACAACACATCAGAGTTAACCTAATTAATCACTTAAACATGTTATATTTTATATAAATAATAACACGATACATCATTGTTTATCTTGGAATCAAATAGAAAAGCCTCCAAAAGTTATCTACTTATTTGATTACTTGTTCATGTTGTGAGCTGCATTGCCGGTGGATATCATAGATATTGTGTCCCGGATATTGCTGGCAGTTCATTAAGTACGTAAAAAATCCATATCGTCATATAGGTACATTTTTTAGCAAGTTCATGGTCCAGATGAAAAGGTAATGGGGTTAAATATCTAAAAACTCAACCAATAAATGATAATCTGTGACGATGAGTCCGTCTCACATAATCAAACCGGGAAGCACAAATGTAGTTTTCTACTCTTTGACCTGATAGAGAACCATCAAAGTAAGATATATTTAAGAAAATATACTACACACTAACACTAAGTGTTGTCTAAATCATGAATATGCGTGGAGTGTACTTAAAACTGCGGCTGTGTAACTTCGGTTTACAACTAGTGAATCATTTGAACAGAACATTGTGTAAAATAAGTTATATATAAATATAATTAACAAAGTTATGCAAAACCAATTTGATTGTGTCTGTCAGATGACTTTTGTTGCATGTCATCCCCTCTCTGTACCCCCTCCTTTCCTGTCATCTCTTATGTCTGCTATCTGAAGAAAGGTAAACAAGAGACGCACTACATTTAGCTTAACGATAATGTTAGCATGCTAATACACTAACACTGACCAACATGCTGGTGTTAAGCAGGTATATATTTACTATGTTCACCACTTTAGATTTGTCTGTTAGCATTCTAGCATTTAGTAAAGAATAGTGAGGCTGACTGCTAAATGCTAAATGGACTGTACTTATATAGCGCTTTATCCAGTCTTTAAGACCCCTCAAAGCGCTTTACATACTACATGTCATTCACCCATTCACACCCATTCATACAGAGCAGTACCACTTGCTCTAGGACCTAACATTCACACACATTCACACACCGTTGGCCATCGGGAGCAACTCAGGGTTAAGTATCTTGCCCAAAGATACATCGACATGTTGACTGCACGGGCTGGGATCGAACCCACAACCTTCTGGTTGAAAGACGGCCACACTCCCTCGCAGCCACAGTCGCCCTATATCATTCAATTTGCTGATATTTGGTCATAAAAGTACCAGATTGAATGCGATCCATTGGTCATTAGTCCGGACATTTCGCTACAAAATATCAACCTTGTGGTTTTAAAAGTCAGGGCATTACCAAAATAAGTAGGCTTTTTTCTCTCGGGGCATGAACATCTGTAAATAACTTTCTTGTGAATCCATCCAATGGTTGTTATGTATGTCAGTCTGTGTCGACCAATCAAGAATCAGAGCAACATTACTATTTGTTGCGCTATTACGACGTAGAATACCCGGCGTAATATAATATACTTTAAAAGCAAATTTGTTTTACATTTGAGTGTTTGTGAAGACAAGATGGATGAAAATGATGATTTCTTAAAATGTTTTTTATTCAACAATGTTTTGGCTTTATTATACAAATGAAAGCAAAGAGGCAGACTGGAATTGGGAGAAGAACGAAGGGGTTATGACATTACAAAAAAGGCTCCCTAAAATCTGCTGTATATGTTAATACTTCAAAATGTCAAGATTGCTAAACCCATTGTTTATCTGTTTCTTTAGGACAAAAGATGCCGAACTTGTGGAAGGAAAGGAGATTCAGGTTACAGTCTGCAAAGAGGAGAAGGTTGTCTGTGGAGTAACCAAACACACAACATGTGAAGATTTGATTCAGGCGCTGCTGGAAGACCACAAGTCAATCCCAGAGAGCAAGAGGCTCCTGCACGGGGAACCCAAAGACTTCTGTCTGGTGGAGCGCTGGAAGGGTTTTGAGAGAGCCTTGCCTCCTCTCACCAGAATCCTGAGACTCTGGTACGCCTGGGGTGACCAGAGACCCTTCATCCAGTTTACTCTGGTCAAAATAAGCGATTTTGTGCCTCAGCCCGCCAAGAAGGCTGGAAAGCCAAAGGGCGCCAAGCCAAAGCGATGGGAGCACGGTCAGTTCACCCAGCCTCTGCCGGTGGAGAGGCAGAAGCGCCTGGTCAAGAAAGCTTTCCGGAAACTGGAGAAAATTCACAAGGAGAGCAAGAGTTCCCCGGGTTCTGACGAGGTCGACCGGATGGTGCAGCTCATTCTCAACCAAGACCACACCATCCGGGAGCAGATCCAGCGCATCAGGGATCTGGATTTGGACGTCGAGCAGTTTGAGGTGCAGAAGGAAGCCGAGAGTTCATCGGCTCAGGCTTCAAGTCAGAGTTTGGAGGCACACAGTGAGGAGCAGCTGCAGGAGTACCTGTACACGAGCGATGGGGTGGAACAGCTTGATCTGCAGATTCAAAGGCACCAGGACCTCATCCTCCAGCTGTCCCGGGACATTGACTCTGAGCTAAGGAGGGCCGACTTCCCTCTGAGCCAATATGAGGACAGCGAACAGGAAGGAGCCGCGGCTGCTTCCTGGATCCCCTCGGACACCGACGAATCGTTCTACACAGCTGAACTCGAGAGGTTGCAGGATGAAGTGAAACACAGCCTCTTCACCGGCGTTGCCCTTCACAACCAAACTGCAGAAATAGACAAGCAGCTGAAGTGCTTTGACGCTACGCTGGTCTCCAAGGATCAGGAATGCTGGCAGCTGGCTGCTCAGCTGAGCTCAATGCAAATTGGGGACGGAAGAAAAGAGGAGGAGTCCAGTGTCGCCCCTCTGAAAAGTGAGACTCAGTGCAGCGTCTCTCAGACAGTGAAACTCAAACACAGCCTGTCCCCTCTAGACATTACAGACACAGACTCAGACACTGGGATTAGCTCCACACACAGCCAGGACTCGCTGTCACCGTGTCTGGACTTCCCTCCCCCCCTCGACACAGACGTTTGAACAACCCAGTTGACCCTGCAGTTTATTGTTCTGTATGCACTAACCCCAGTGTGTGCCTGACGTGTGTTATCATTACATTCATGGAACAGGGCGAAGCAACGTTTTCTTCTCAACGATCCCGGACTATTATTTAGGAAACACGAAGGTAATTCAGCTGGAAACATTTAGATCAGACAGAAAATGATTGAGCAACTTTGGTGACAGTCGTTTTTAATGAAATGTGTAAAAGATGTTTGGTATCGGCTTCTCAGATGTAAGTTCATGTGGATTTGTTATCAAGGTATTGCAAATATTGTTTGTGTTTTAGGCGGCTGGTCTACTAAATATTGTACGGGAGCGGATTAGGGCCGCAACAAAGGACAGAATTCTGTAATTAAAGTCAGATTCGAACATTTTTTTTATTAACATCTGTAAAAACATGAAAATAATTGATAAATTATTATTCTTTATGGTCAGCCGTATTTATCGACAATGCTATTTTCTTAGCAAACTATGATTAGGCCTCTGATTCTGATGTAATGAAAACATGCAAGGGGACACACTGGAGTTATGTGTGTCCATTACTTTTGATGTTGGCTGGGTTTCCAGACTTGTAAGTGTACATTTGTTCACCAAAAAAGCAAAGACTACTTCCTAGGTATAACCATCCTTAAGGTGTATTACGCTTAGTTACGTAAGCATTGTTTTTATAACACTCAATAATGGCGAATGTATGCTTTTTTCCCTTTTGTATGTTTTAAGCTATTAATGAAGCTGCACTTCTTCGTACACACGTATAAGTCTATTAACAATGTTTTATATTAAAACAGATAGATGTCTTGGATGTAGAATTGAAGATGTGTAAGAAACATTACATTCCTCCTGACTACACTGTAAATACACTGCTGTATCCGCTATAAATGATTGTTTTTTATGACACAGGCACGATGTGTAAAGACAAATTGATAAAAAAATAAATATTTATTTAGAGATGAGATATTATTACTATGACTGTTTAAACTCGGGGGCAATAATCTCTATCTGTCACTTACCAAGACTTTGTATTAAGGGCCATTATGACACAAATGTCTGGACAATATCTGTTCAAACACACAAATGATGTAAGAGTTAAATGTGCATTTCAGCTTTCGTAATAAACACTAATACTGTAAATGTTGCAAAGAGTAATCACTCGGTATTGTTACTTATGATTTCTTCCAAGTTAGCAAATATGAATTATTGCCATCTACAAGAAGGTACAGGGTCTCATGATTCAATTATGGTTCCCTCAAGTACTCTTTTGTGCAGCTGTCAATCCTAAAATTCAATACAGAGTTTAATGACATTACATGTTATTTGTTAGATGCTTTTAAACAAAGCCTCCTAGGTCAAATGTACTTAAAATGGTCTTAAACATATTATCCTTAGTGATTGTTATATTAGAGAGGCCTTATTGTGCTTTTTGGGGGTTTCCCTGTCCTGTCGTGTGTTATATAGGTTTCTGTGCATGTAAATGGTCTGCAAAGGCCAAAATCCCAAAGTTCCCCCCAGAGGGAGTTTCTCTCCCAAACACTCCCTGCCTGAAATGCCTCCATTGGACTCCTTTGTTTACTTCTGTAACATAATGACATCACTATATAACACTTAGGCTTCACATTGTGGGTGATAGAGATGTGTCAGAAAATGCCCCGCCTCTTAGTCGAAGTGGTTGACCAATCACAACAGAGCCGGCCAGCTAACCAATCAGAGCAGACTGGGCTCTGGTTTCAGACAGAGGGTGAAAAGAGGTGCTGCAGCACAGGCAGTATGAGACAAATAAAGAGCTTTTTGAACATTAAAGCATGGAGACATGTAGAGACACTACATACTGATATACACCTGAACATCAGCAGGAGAGGACTCTTTAAAGTAGAGACACTACATACTGATATACACCTGAACATCAGCAGGAGAGGACTCTTTAAAGTAGAGACACTACATACTGATATACACCTGAACATCAGCAGGAGAGGACTCTTTAAAGTAGAGACACTACATACTGATATACACCTGAACATCAGCAGGAGAGGACTCTTTAAAGTAGAGACACTACATACTGATATACACCTGAACATCAGCAGAGAGGACTCTTTAAAGTAGAGACACTACATACTGATATACACCTGAACATCAGCAGGAGAGGACTCTTTAAAGTAGAGACACTACATACTGATATACACCTGAACATCAGCAGGAGAGGACTCTTTAAAGTAGAGACACTACATACTGATATACACCTGAACATCAGCAGGAGAGGACTCTTTAAAGTAGAGACACTACATACTGATATACACCTGAACATCAGCAGGAGAGGACTCTTTAAAGTAGAGACACTACATACTGATATACACCTGACATCAGCAGGAGAGGACTCTTTAAAGTAGAGACACTACATACTGATATACACCTGAACATCAGCAGGAGAGGACTCTTTAAAGTAGAGACACTGCATACTGATATACACCTGAACATCAGCAGGAGAGGACTCTTTAAAGTAGAGACACTACATACTGACATACACCTGAACATCAGCAGGAGAGGACTCTTTAAAGTAGAGACACTACATACTGATATGTACCTGAACATCAGCAGGAGAGGACTCTTTAAAGTAGAAACACTACATACTGATATACACCTGAACATCAGCAGGAGAGGACTCTTTAAAGTAGAGACACTACATACTGATATACACCTGAACATCAGCAGGAGAGGACTCTTTAAAGTAGAGACACTACATACTGACATACACCTGAACATCAGCAGGAGAGGACTCTTTAAAGTAGAAACACTACATACTGATATACACCTGAACATCAGCAGGAGAGGACTCTTTAAAGTAGAAACACTACATACTGATATACACCTGAACATCAGCAGGAGAGGACTCTTTAAAGTAGAGACACTACATACTGATATACACCTGAACATCAGCAGGAGAGGACTCTTTAAAGTAGAGACACTACATACTGATATACACCTGAACATCAGCAGGAGAGGACTCTTTAAAGTAGAGACACTACATACTGATATACACCTGAACATCAGCAGGAGAGGACTCTTTAAAGTAGAGACACTACATACTGATATACACCTGAACATCAGCAGGAGAGGACTCTTTAAAGTAGACACTACATACTGATATACACCTGAACATCAGCAGGAGAGCACTCTTTAAAGTAGAGACACTACATACTGATATACACCTGGACATCAGCAGGAGAGGACTCTTTAAAGTAGAGACACTACATACTGATATACACCTGGACATCAGCAGGAGAGGACCCTTTAAAGTAGAGACACTACATACTGATATACACCTGAACATCAGCAGGAGAGGACTCTTTAAAGTAGAGACACTACATACTGATATACACCTGAACATCAGCAGGAGAGGACTCTTTAAAGTAGAGACACTACATACTGATATACACTTGAACATCAGCAGGAGAGGACTCTTTAAAGTAGAGACACTACATACTGATATACACCTGAACATCAGCAGGAGAGGACTCTTTAAAGTAGAGACACTACATACTGATATACACCTGAACATCAGCAAGAGAGGACTCTTTAAAGTAGAGACACTACATACTGATATACACCTGAACATCAGCAGGAGAGGACTCTTTAAAGTAGAGACACTATAGACTGATATACACCTGAACATCAGCAGGAGAGGACTCTTTAAAGTAGAGACACTACATACTGATATACACCTGAACATCAGCAGGAGAGGACTCTTTAAAGTAGAGACAATACATACTGATATACACCTGAACATCAGCAGGAGAGGACTCTTTAAAGTAGAGACACTACATACTGATATACACCTGAACATCAGCAGGAGAGGACTCTTTAAAGTAGAGACACTACATACTGATATACACCTGAACATCAGCAGGAGAGGACTCTTTAAAGTAGAGACACTACATACTGATATACACCTGAACATCTTTAAATGTTGTCTCCATGTTTCTTGTCTTATATATTTGTCCTTGTTGATGTTGCAAATGGAGCTGATGTGAAGCAAGCTAAAATTCACACATCAATGCTGCTGTTCTAGAAGGAGTCAATGCTAAAACAAAGGACAAAACAAGTCAAGGTGACAAACTGTATAGATTCCTCAAAGCCTTGAGTCACCAGACAGAAATGACCCAGCTAGTAAGAGCCCTCTTCCAGTCACTGCAGCATATAATCAGACAAGATGGTCGCCAGGCAGCCACAAACAACAGCGAGCCCTCTCCTGTTGTCCAGGTCCTGCTGACAGACTAACACTTTGTACTCGGCTGGCTGCTGGAGAAGTAGAGGATATCTATTTCACATACTAATTGCTTGAACCCCCCCTTCTTCGTCCTCCTTCACCGCTTCTAGCCACTAAGTAACTCCACCAAGCATGAAAGGCCACAGATCTTGTGAACAATCTTGCACCAATGCCTCCCACTTTTTGATGTTAAAATATGCAAAAAGTACCAAAATAAACCCCTTTTCCATTACGGTACTTTTCACTAACAGGTATGCACCAGGCTGGAATAAATGGGGCATTTCATAGAGTTTATATTCTAATGCAAATCAGACCTGTCTTGAGTTGGTGAAAATGTTAAAGGAAAGGAATGTTGAATAACTGAGTCTGTAGTTCAAGAGAGGACTCCTCTCAGTTAGCCTCATTATTTTATGACAGACGTGTTGAGGCACCTGCCGCTCTCAAATGGAAATACGTAATGAAACTAGCGGGGGACTCAAGGAGCACAGACCTCAGCGAAAATCGTATCCAAGAGAAAATAATGTGTGTGTCCGCCCCTTGATTTGGAACGGCTTCAAAATGTAATCGGTTCTCCCTTGACATATGCATAATTCTTCTTAAAGAGTTTCATGAAAACCAGGCAAGTAATTCTTCTGAACAACTGCCAACAAGTAACAAACCAACAAATTGGATTTAACCCCCCTTGGCTGATATTTAAATGTAGATGTACCTACATATTGAACAATATAAAGTCAGTGCATCTTTTGTATTTAATACAACGCCATCACTACTCTAACCCCCGACTGTATTGGTCACACACTTATTCACCCATCAATACTTTAATTTCAGCAACAACTTTCAAACAGAAAGCCAACTTCAAATCTACAATCCAAGCGATAAGAAAACAACTCCAGGCTTTCCATAAAAAACGGATCAACTAACTAATCAACATGACTTATTAAGGACTTTTTCATGCTTTTTTTCACCATGGAAAAACACAAAAGTAGATTAACTAAGGGTTTACATTTACAATCTTTTGGCAGATTATAAAAGACCTAGAAACAGTCTTTAGGCAAGGCAAGTTTATTTATATAGTACCTTTCAACACAAGGCAATTCAAAGTGCTTTACAAAAAATGAAAGACATTAAGAAAATGGCATTTAAAAATCATTCATTAAAAAGAAAAGCTAATAAAATAAACATTAAAAGAAAAAAATACATGGATCAAAGTTACAGTGCAGTTTAAGATGTGAATAGTTCAATTAAAAGCAGCGACAAAAAGAAAAGTCTTCTTGCTGGATTTAAAAGTAGTCAGAGTTGCAGCGGACCTGCAGGTTTCTGGGAGTTTGTTCCAGATATTTGGAGCTTAATAACTAAACGCTGCTTTACTCTAAGACATGACAATTACATTCTCAAGTGTATCAGAGTCTTTGGAGTAGTCTGGTTATACTTTGTCCCCAAATAAAAATGCAGTCTCTGTGTTACAGAGTGACTTCATTTCCAGAGAGGCTGGGTAATGTTTGCTTCTTCACGCTGCCGCAGACCAGCAATTCAAACACTTGCCAACTCGCAAGTGTGTTAGCAGACAACAATAATTACACTGACCAAAATGCCAATTAGACTGACTGCAAACCTGTCTATGTTCAGCCCTCACAGTTACCATGACTGGGCAGCTTGAGTAAACCATCATTTGTTTTCAGCTGCACTTCAGGTGCTGACGATGAAGGCCGTCATTTAAACATCTGTGCATTGACCCAGAAACACACTTTAACATGTGTAACACCAAACACAGTATATGGACCATGTATGACTTGTTTATCTGTGTTTTTTTGTCATCTTAAATGCACCCATTTATTTTTGCACAGACCTTTGGAGGAAGCCGAGAGTCAGGAAGACGTGACGTGAAGCTATACTCTACCTACAACCTTGTTCAATCTTGTTGGGAAGGTTTCGCCAGGGAGGGGAAAGAATAATCGGCTATTTACACATTTCAGCAACCTTTTTTTCGCACCATTTTTGCACAATTTTGATGCAAAGAAAAACTATTTTGTCTGAGGCTATAAGTGTTAGATCCTAGTCCACACAGCTGTGAATAGATCTACCAATGTATGTCCCTATTTATAATTATTATAAAATCATTATGGTCTTGTCTTAGTCAAATAAAAGCATACATTTTGTAGTATGGTTTTAGCACGTTTTTCTTTTAAACTAGTTTGATACGTTAATGCTGTACGGTCCAGTTCATCTTATTCATGGGAGTTTACGAAAATATTTGTAAGGAATAGTTTCAATACCAAAATTAACCAACCTTAAATATAACTGAACTCTCTTATAATTGAAGATCTTATATATGAATATATTTCATCAACCAATGACATTGGATTGTTTGAAAAGCAATTTGCAAGCTATTATTTTGAAGAAGATCTATTATTTAAAACACATTTAAGGCTACTAGACATTTGGAAAGCTGCATGATGTCCAGAACTACTGACCAAATTCAATGTTAAGGTGTATGGACAACAGTTAGACAAGACAGCAAAAGTTGCCTCGGAGTAATCAGAGTATTTCAAAACTTTTGAAAGGCTCGGTCGGCATAATCACACATACTCAAAAGAGACACACAGCACATTGTGCATGCGCCAGAATCTGCTCTGCATCTGTTCCCACAACACACCTGACAGTAAATCTCATTTGATTACCTGTGATTATTTTATGTTTATGCCAAACAAGAATCTTTCCAATCCTTGTTGCATCAATTAAATGAACCTTCTTCTGCCACCATTTACGGAACTGAAGCGCTGATTTGTTGACAGCGAGTTCAGAATGACACAAAAGCAGCATCACATTAGATTAGTTTAATGATGTTCATGCGGTGACCCTGCAGTACTCCCACCCGCCATATTTGCATCAAAGTTGGACGAGTCAGGACTTGTGAAAGCGGTTCAAGGGCCTCGGGTTTAATTTCCTCAATCAAAGAACATTTGGAGTGCCATCCCATATAAGAGGAATGAATCATTTGATAAAAGAGATCCAAGAAGCAATAAACTGTCCCTGCTGCTGCCAGGCGGCGACAAGAGAGCAAACACGGAGGGGGGGGGGGGGGGGGGGGGTATGCGTGCGTGTGCGTGTGTGTGTGTGGAAACCTGCTGGCTTCTGTTTTAAAGACGGGGATTTTTTTAATAATATGATCTTGGCTGTGTGGTTTCTTACATAAAATGTTTTTATTTGCATTTATAAATCCACAAATGCTCCGTGTGCAAACACTTCAAATGTGTGCTTGTTAGCACTTCAAACGTTTGCTTGTAAACCCTCAAACCAGCTCCTTTCCTGCCAGCTTTATAAACACGTTTTAATTTAGAAGTGACGGAGCGTCCACACAGCAGCGTGCGTTGACGCTTGGCGGTGGGAGTTTTGCCCGTGTGAACGCAAACCGAACCTTCTGAAAAATGAAAGAATGTAACAAACTCTCGTCTGGTGCGCACCAGAAAACGGACTATTAGGTGTGAATGCACCCTAAAGATTTGAGCAAACATATATGATGACATTATTTGAGACAAAACTGAACTAGACGTGGTTTAATTCCTTTATCAGAGCCATGGTTGCTCTAATGGTTAACCAGTTGTGAACATGTTGAAGAGGCCCTATTATGTTTAGGGGGTTTTCCTTTTCCTGCAGTGTGTTATATGTGTGCATGTAAATGGACTGCAAAGGTTAAAATCCCAAAGAGGGAGTTTCTCTCCCACACACTCTAGCTTTTTGAACATTAAAGCATAGCAAAATGGTCACAGTAGACTAGAGGCACATGTAAACCTGAAAATAATCATAATAAGTGCCTTTCTCAGAATAGGAGGACGCTCTTGGCATCAGTTGTTTCATCTCCGAAAATTGATTGTAATTGATTGACTCTAAATTGATAAAATCGTTTGTGTTTTCTTTATTTCAATATCCATATCTGAGTAACACGACATCAGAAGACAATAAAAGGCCACTTTCATTTTCAAAGTTGCCGATAATAGTCGTGACATCTGTGTGGACTCCAATCAATGGCTCCATCTCCTCCAAGTTTATTGGTTAACTATTAAGCCTTGATGACCTTTTAAAGTTCGATCTTTTTAATGTCATAACTATTAAAATATGACTCATTTAGTTTAAAAGCCATGATCATCAATCTATCAAGTCTTTACAGGAGGTGTGGAGTTTGAAGTGAAGGGTAAAGAGAAAAAGGAACTAAAATATGCTTTACGGGAAGTGTAATATTGTGTACGTTTTAATCCATATTTGGAATACATTTTAGTCTTATTGAACTGTTTTCCAGCCGTATTTAATCATCCGAGTATAATCTTAATTTAACAGGAATTGGTTACTCATGTACTAAGTACAATTTTAGATATTTGTATTTTAATGTAATGTTACTTTTTACTTTCAATCGACCACCCTTCAGGAGCCAATATTGTACTTTTTACTCCACTACATTATCTGACAGCTTAAGTTACTTTAAAGATTCAGATTATTAGGGTATATAAAATATAAATACATAAATAAATAAAAATGGTCATATATTTATTGGTTAACATATCCAGCAGCAGTAAACACCGCTTAGAGATGTCCCGCCCCTTAGCCTATAATGTACAATGTGTTGGAGTGCTAGCCAATAGAAGTGTGAGTGTTACAAAGTGATGTTACTATATTCTGGAAGTAAACAAAGTCCAATCAATGTGTCTTAGGCAGTGGGGAGTGTTTTTAACATTTTGTATTGATACTTTTACTTAAAGGTGTGGTAGGTAATTTTGGAGAAACCAGCTTGAGTGCGCTAGAATTTGAAAATACACAGCCGGAACAACTCTGCCCCTTCCTTCAGACTTCCTCACAGAGCCCCTCCTCCAACACACACGAACGCGCACATGACCAATGAGGGCACGAGATAAGTTTGTGCACAGATGGAAGGCTGACAGGCAGGTAGGCCATCCAGTTACTTTAGCCGGGCCGGCTCAGATCATTGGTCGTGCTTTTTACAGCGCCACGGCTTCCACAGATGATATTTTTTAATGGATTTTTTGTCAAAGCACTTCAGATATTCATTGCTATCAGGATGTTAAGAGCATTCCATGGAATATAACTAAAAGTGTATCTCGAGCCGGTTTCTCAAACTTACCTACCCCACCTTTAAGAGAACCCGAATGACCACAATAAAAAATGTAATCCCTTAAATCATTCTGTTAAAATGTTCCTTTTAAATTCATTCAGCATCAACAGGTAGAAAGGAAGGTAGGAAAGTCTAACGAGTCACACTGCAGTCGTCTCACCTCTTTGACTTCCCCAGGAAACACACACACCCTGAAGTCAATTCCACACACAGCAGGCTGCGTGAAGATGATGGTGATGGAGCGTCGGTGACCCTGAGGAGTGCCAGGAGCCCACCGTTTCCTCCCACCTTTCTCCGATTGGCCGACTGTGCCGCTCTGATTAGCTACTTAAGTAAACATGGAATTCGTTGATGTCGCCTCACCTCTTCACAAACCTCCAACCTGCCCTCTACACTCCTCGACACTTCTTCTCTCTTCACTCCCTAGCGTAGGACTCCTGATTGCGTGTGTTTTCTTTCACACTGCGTAATCAGCTGCTGAGTCGTGACCTTACCATATTGAGAAAGAGCTTAAATTCACCAGGGGTCACAAAAAACCTGCAGAGGAAACAATTATATTTAAATTGCAAGTATTTCTATAGCTTGGGTATATTTCCGTGACGTTTCTTCTGATGGGAATTGGATTACTTTGTCAACAGAGAGGAGCAACAGCCTATTTCTTTCTCATGACATTACATTAATGATTAATTTCTCGTATGAAAGCTGCTTTGAGAAGTCTACTTTAGCCGTCATCCAATTAGTGCTGTTTTTTATCATAAGAGCATTGATGATTGGAATTTGAAGAGTGTTTGCAGTCAGTGTAATCTAGCTAATAACACTGCAGTACATCTGGTCTCTCTCATGGACCAATGTCCAAAGCAGATACTCAAAAGTCAAATGTAACTTTATATATAAGTTGACATCCTTTTAACCAAAATGATTTGGATTTAGGAAGCATTCTTCAAGTTTATTTACATGTTACTACAAACCATGGACTAATCATCAAGTCGTGTATTAGTATTTACAGTCTCTTGTTCCATAGGTTTGACACAATAATCCACAATATATATTTGCCCTTACATATAATATGTCCAAGAGGAAGTAATCAAAGAAGTCCCAAAGAGTCCAATGGAGGTGTTTCAGTTACAGTTCTTCAACTTTGGGATTTTAGCCTCTGCAGACCATTTACATGCACCAAAACCTATAACACACTACAAGAAAGGTGAAACCCCCAAATCGCATAATAGGGACCCTTTGTTGTGGTTTTACAAGTTCCTGACCTGCACGTCTTCCTGCAGCTTGCAAAGACACACTTCTTATACATTACTAAAATGAAACACAACACATGTTAACAGCAACTTAGCCATTAAAATAATGTGAAAACTCTTCTACTTTGAAGATAACGCTTTGGCTCACAGCAGGTTTAAAGTGGCAGACTCCTGACGAGCGGCACACTCTGTGTTAGATCTGCTGCTCCTTTGATGGCGGGCAAGAGGCTCTCCTGTTTCCTGAGCCATGTCGCGGTTGGATGGCAGCACTAATCTAGACGCACTTCCCCTCCAGAGCTGCCACTTTGAAGACCCCGGTTTGTTTGTGAGATGAATATGATTCGGGGTCTAATTTCCAGGGAGGGGTCCTGTCATTGTCGCCAACACACCCAACGAGGCTGCACATACATACATGCGAGATAGCACACACACACACACACATACACACACACACACACACACACACACACACACACACACACACACACACACACACACACACACACACACACACACACACACACACACACACACACACACACACACACACACACACACACACACACACACACACACACACACACACACACACACACACACACACACACACACACACACACCACACACACACACAATCAAAACAGAAAACACCCCTATTTACCACCTGCAGCCAGTGTGTCGTTCACCATGTTGCTAGGTAACTGAAAGCACACTCAGCTCCATCTCTATATTGTTTTAAAAGGTGCAAAAGCCCAATGGAAAAAGCTAACAAACTTTATTTGAGGGTGCATTCATTGTAACAGAATTTTTGTTGTGCTCCTCGTTGTCCATCATGAGGTAGCAACTCAGAAGGTATTTTTCTTATACTTTATATTCCAGTTTATCATAAAAATGTAATATATATATATATATATGCTGACATGGCATGACAGTGGAAAATGTTTAAGGCAAACTGAGATATGATTTTGAAGATACTATACTGTTGGGAAAATACTGAATGTACTCTTTCAAGGACATGATAACGAAAGCCCAAGAGTATAACAGTGTATATGGCAAGATGAGAGAAGCATGACACACTGTTTAGGGCATATGATAGCTATGTGATTAACATGATGATTCAGCCTCTATGGAGATAGTCATATGACTGTCATGTTTATTGTTTACGCAGGCCTAATCTGAGTAAAACATTGAACACTGCTTTGAACCGGTATTCCTCCATCTTGTGACTGTAACGCCCTCTCTTGGATATCAGCATGTGAAGGACACTGTTCAGGAACTAGTTGATGCTCTGTATGTGATGACTACTTCCATTCTGGAGAGGATCACAGATACATGGATCCTGAGATTGAAGCTCAAGCCGGTGACGAATACGATGTTTCTAACATATACCAATAATGCCCTCTTATGAACATGGCCGCTGTGTTTTGAGTTGTTCATGTTGTCGTTTTTCCTGCTGTAGTTTTTTTACATTTTGTGTTAGATTTTAGTTTTATTCCTCGATACATTCAACAAAACATCATCCAATTGTTAACTTGTGACTTTATATAACCTCAAACAAACCAACAACTCAATACATATTTAAATATTAAACAAAAAAACAAATCCATACTCCATGCTGTCAATCATGAGTCAGGATTGATTTATTTTCTACTTGTTTTTTTAAGAAGATTTTTGATTTATTAGATGTACTCCTGGTTATCATGAAGATGCAATATTATCTAAGCGGAATTTCTCTAAGATGAGATGCGCCAACCAAGTAGGAAATGTTTAAAGTAAACCATATGATTTCAATTTGTGTATATAACCTCTTACATATTTTAACCATCGCTACTGAAATGTAGTTAGTTTTCTTATTTTGTCATTTCTTTTGTATGTTTGTTTTCTTTCTCTGTACATCCGACACTATTTCAAATATAGCCTAAAACAAACACAAACCATATGAATATTTACATAATAAAGAAAATTAGTAGCCAAAGCCAATTATGAGTTTTGACTTTAGATATCCATGAAGATGCGATTTATTCTGAAATGGGTTTTGCAGAGATGACATGTCTGGAACTCATCTCCTATTTTTATATAAACAGTATTTTGCAGACTCTGCTTTCCCCTCTCTTCCTCTTGACAGGTTGCATTGGATTTACAGCAGAGATTGAGCTTGTGTTGACTCTGAAACAAAGAGCGCTGCATTCCTGTGGCTCTGGACGTATGAAAGTGAGGCTGGGGTCTCTCCGTGGCCCCTGTGCACTCATGGGTAGTGGCTTCCTGCGATGCTTCCTGTCAGAAAGGGCTTTCAGGGCGGCAGCTATAGCCTTGTGGGAGGAATGTGAAAGATACCAAATGGATGAGTTGGTTACAGACCTTGGCTCGCAAGTATTTGCACTTTTATGGTTTGTTATTGTCTGGAGATGAGCACAACCGGTGGGAAAACGCTGTGAATGTCAGAAAGGTTTATGTATTATTTCAAACAAAAGGTGTTCAGTGTCTTACACAGGAAGCTTGAAAACCTGAGGCTCACACTTATATTATATCTAAAAAGTAGTAGGCTACTATTACTGCGAACCTTCAAAGATATGGTACGATCGTCTGGGAAACATGGCCATAACAACGGCAATAATATAGGCTGTACTTTATTCTTAAGATTGAGCTAAGCAGGAAAAAGTCTGGAAATCAGTTCTCACAGAACTCACGAAGGAGCCTGCGAGCTAGTTCAGGCAGTCAACTCGAGCACCAATGATACATTAACACGTGATGCGTCTCTCTTACAACCAACCAAACACAATCTCCTTAACTTGCCGCTGTAGTGCCGTGAAAAGAGAGTCGGAGGCGGTGTATTAAGAATGGAGTTCCAATCTTTATTATCCATTACTATCAGAGAGGTTAACACATGCACTGCTCTGCCTGATGAGCTAGCAGGAATGGCAGCTAAAGCTACAGGTGTTCCCCACTAAAGGGTCCGTGTGGCAACACAATAAGCAAGGTGAATTATGTCCAATAACGTGTCACCACACAAGCCCCCCCAGAATTCACACATAAACAAAATCAGCATGGCGGGGAGGAACGACACGCCGACCCCTACGACTCCTGAGCATGGGAGTCGGAAGAGTGACTTCCGCCTGTGCGGCCCCCGGAAGGGGAGGGACCGGAACAACAGGTCTTAAATCCGTGACAGGGGACGAGGCCGGGGGGCGGCCCCGTCGCGGAGGTCGAACCAGCACCACAGGCTGGTCCAAGTCCAGGTGAGCAGCCTTCACCCGGTCCACCGAGACGTGCTCGGCCTTGCCACCCAGGTCGACCACCAGGTGCTTGTCCCCGTGCTCCAAGACCCGGAAAGGCCCATCATAAGGGGGCTGCAGGGGGCCTCTGTGCGCATCGTGCCGGATGAACACGTGCTCCGCCGAGCGGAGCTCTGCGGGAACCTGGGACACCCGAGTACCGTGCTGAGTAGTAGGGATCGTTACAAAGGCCTCAGCGGCGTCCTGCAGGAAAGCCCTCTGGGCCGACGCCGACCAGGGAGCCGATGCGTTAGGGAGGAAATCCCCTGGAACTCTCAACGGCTGCCCGTAAACCATCTCAGCCGTAGAGCACTGCAGGTCTTCTTTAGGCGCAGTCCTCAGGCCCAGCATCACCCAGGGCAGCTTGTCGACCCAATTCCCGTCCTTAAGGCCGGATTTGAGGGCCGGCTTTGAGGGCCGCCTTCATGGAGCGATGGAAGCGCTCGCAGAGGCCGTTAGCCTGAGGGTGGTAAGCGGTAGTCCTGTGCAGCTTAACCCCCAAACCGCCTGCCACGGCGTTCCAGAGTTCGGACGTGAACTGAGAGCTCCTGTCTGAGGAAATGTCCGACGGGGTGCCAAAATGACACACCCACGTTGCAATGAAGGCCCGGGCAACGTCCGCGGCCGACGTCGAAACGAGCGGGACCGCCTCCGGCCAACGGGTCGTCCTGTCCACCATGGTGAGGAGGTAGGAAAAGCCCTGAGAGGAGGGCAATGGACCAACCAGGTCGATGTTGATGTGGTCAAACCTCCTCTCAGGCACCAGGAAACGCTCCAAAGGGGCCTTCGTGTGGCGGTGCACCTTAGCGCGCTGACAAGCCACGCACTCACCAGCCCAAGTCCTCACGTCCTTTTTCAGCCCATGCCAGACGAACTTCGCGGCCACCAAGCGCACCGAAGGCTTAACGCCGGGTGTGACAGTCCGTGCACTGCCTCGAACACAGAGCGCCTCCAGCTGGCGGGAACGACTGGCCGCGACAGGCCTGTGGAGACGTCACACAGGAGGGTAACGCCCGCGTCGCCGAACACCACGTCCTCCAAGCGCAGCCCCGCGCCCTCCACTTTCAGAGCCTGGACGCCGGGGTCTGTGACCTGGTCCGCCGCCATGCAGGTATAGTCCAGGCCCAACTGGACGGCTCCGATGACGACTCTGGAGAGGCAATCTGCAACCAGGTTCGACTTGCCAGCCACGTGCTTAATGTCTGTGGTGAACTCAGAGATGTAGGAAAGCTGCCGCTGCTGACGTGCCGACCAAGGCTCCGCCACTTTAGACATGGCGAAAGTGAGTGGCTTGTGGTCGACAAACGCCGTAAACTCCCGGCCTTCCAGCATGAAACGGAAGTGCCGCACGGCCAAATAAAGACCCAGGAGCTCACGGTCAAAAGCGCTGTACCTGCGTTCTCTGGGCGTCAGCTGGCGGCTGAAAAAGGCGAGCGGCTGCCAAGCGCCCTTCACCCACTGCTCGTGCACCACGCCGACCGCGTAGTCCGACGCGTCCGTGGTGATGGAGATGGGAGCCGTAGATGATGGGTGTGCCAGCAAAGCCGCCTGAGCCAACGCGGTCTTGACCTCAGCAAAAGCGACGTCCGCCTCTGCAGGCCAGTCGATCGCCTGGACGGGGGTCTTGCCCTTCAATGCTTCATACAGCGGCCGCATGATGTGTGCGGCCCGGGCGATGAAACGGTGGTAGAAGGTCACCATCCCCAGAAACTCACGGAGCGACCGGGCTGTGAGCGGGCGAGGAAAAGCCGCAACGGCCTCCACCTTCGCCGGCAGAGGTGCCGCACCGCCCTTGGTGACACGGTGCCCCAGAAAATCAATGTCAGACACCCCGAACTGGCACTTTGCAGGATTGATGATTAATCCGTGTTCGTTGAGCCGCGTGAAAAGGGCTCGGAGGTGGGACAGGTGCTCCTGCACTGAAGCGCTGGCGACGAGTATGTCGTCGAGGTAGACAAACACAAACGGCAGGTCCCGCAGCACCGAATCCATCAGGCGCTGGAACGTCTGAGCAGCATTCTTGAGTCCAAAAGGCATCCGCAGGAACTCAAAAAGTCCAAAAGACGTTATCACTGCTGTCTTGGGAATGTCCGGAGGGTGCATGGGCACCTGGTGGTATCCACGCACCAGGTCCACCTTGGAAAACACCCCCGTACCGGCCAGATGCGCCGAAAAGTCCTGAATGTGCGGCACCGGATAGCGGTCAGGCGTAGTGGCGTCGTTGAGTCGGCGGTAATCCCCGCACGGGCGGAACCCGCCGTTCGGTTTGGGGACGACGTGCAGGGGAGAAGCCCAAGGACTGTCGGAGCGGACAATGCCCAGGCGCTCCATGGTTGCGAACTCCGCCCTCGCTACAGCCAGCTTAGAAGGGTTCAACCGCCGGGCCCTGGCGTACACAGGAGGCCCCTCGGTAGTGACGTGGTGCTCCACGCCATGCTTAGTGGTAAGCACAGAGAAGGTGGGCAGCGACAGGTCTGGAAACTCGGCCAACAGTCTGAGAAACGTGTCTGCCCCCGACAGCGAGCCCGATATGCTGCGCTGCCAAGTGTGCACACGAGGGAAGAAAACGTTAAGGCATCAACCAAACGCCTATTCTTAACGTCCACTAAGAGTCCATGAGCACACAAAAAATCCGCTCCGAGGAGGGGAAAAGAAATGTCCACTGTCACAAAATCCCAGCTGAAACGCTGTCCTCCGATGCACAAACACATAGGCCTCACGCCGTACGTGCGAATGGGACCACCGTTAGCCGTCGTCAATCGCGGTCCGTGCCCACCCCGGGTGACGTCTTCACTCGACGCTGGAACTACGCTCCGTTGAGCGCCCGTGTCACACAGAAACAGGCTCCCCGAAACGCTGTCGCTGACGAAGAGGCAGTGTTGCCAACTCCATAGTAAGGAAAGTAGCTATTAGCTGTCCTGGAAGTCGCCAGAAGTCGCTAAATGACGTCATCGCCTAATTTGCATAGGGGAGTACAAAAAACGTTCCCAACCCTTCAAGGATCAAAACTTGAAACCACCGGAGTTAAATCCAGACGACAGTAGATCAGAAATGTCTTTGCCTTTTGAGTATGTTTTGGGGTTTTAACATGACAGTTTGGCATAGAAATCCCCCTTACAATAAAGGCAGTATGCCCGTGTGTCATCTCCAATAAATGGCTTCAACCATCCTTTATACTCAGGGTTTGATCCCCACTCCTTTCTGTATTTTTGAGAATACAATTTAGACTGTGCCATGATGTTTAGCTTGTCACAGAGAGGCACACACACAGTGGACGAGGTGATTGAGTGACTGAGGCTGTGTGAGGCAAAGCAAAGCAAAGGCAGTTATTTATTATAGTGTGAAAGTGAGTGAAGAAACATTTACATTCAACATTTAAATCCCGCTCAAAACCAGGACGGCTTGGCAGTTGGCGCATGCGCAATTCATTTGCAGTCTCGACGCAGGGGAGTGTGGTTGTCTCCTCTCTGCTCTGACTGCAGCTGCGGCCAGACAACTGTCAGTCTGAGCGCCTGTGAGTACTATGGGAGGGAGGCGGGGCTCACGGCAGCACCCGCGGCTCGTTAACTGCAGAACAATACGTGAGTCTCCAAACACCAGAAAAGTCCCTAATAACACCATTATAAATCGTTAGATCAGTTGTTAGTCGCTTTTGACACAAATAAGTAGCCGGAGGGTTTGGAAAGCCGTGAAATTTAACGAGAAAATCGCCAAGTTGGCAACACTGCAAAGAGGAGCCTGCACGTGCCGCCGACGCTCGGGGCCACTACTGAGCGCCGGCCCCTTCGTTTCCCGGGGGTTTGTAGCTGCACGGGGCGATGCATTTCTTCGCCATTGTCCCGAAACGTGCGTGGTAAAAGCACTCTCCGGTGTCTCCACGCCGGCTCGATACAGCCGTGTCCTGCCTCCGCCACGCTTTCTTGACTGCAGATGGGCCGCTGAGCGTCGCGGCTAACGTCTCTGCACCGGGCTGTTGTGTAGCCAGGAAAAAACGATCTGCTTCCTCAGCCAAGGCACGGGGCTCCGCGACAGGCGTGTTGGCCAGCGCCGTCTGGACCCGGGGAGGCAAGTGACGCAGGAAAATCTCCGTGAATAATATCCGGGGATCTTCCCCCCCTAGCAGATTTAGCATTTTCTCCATTAGCTGGGAAGGCTTGCTGTCTCCTAGGCCTTGAATGTCAAGTAATTGGCGGGCCCTCTCCTTAGCAGATAAGCTAAATGTCTTAAGGAGAAGGGCCTTAATCGCCTCATATTTGCCATGGTGTGGGGGGGCTGCGATGAATCCCACCAACCTGGACGACGTGGAGCTCCCCAGCGCTGCTACATGGTAGTATTTCAGGTCCCCGTCGCGGACCTGTCGGCAGGCGAAATGTGCCTCCACGTGTGCGAACCATGCCTCCGCGGCGTGCTCCCGGAATTCCGGCAGCTTTATGAAAACATCGCGCTCAGCCATGTTCGTTCATTTTCCGGAAACTTTCTCGGAAAAGTCAGGGTCACCAGTGCAGTGCCGTGAAAAGAGAGTCGGAGGCGGTGTATTAAGAATGGAGTTCCAATCTTTATTATCCATTACTATCAGAGAGGTTAACACATGCACTGCTCTGCCTGATGAGCTAGCAGGAATGGCAGCTAGGGGTGGGCGGATCGATCCCAAAATATCGATACCTCCGATATTACGTTACGTTTCAAAATATCGATACTCGAGCCAATAGGATCGATACTGTTATGCTTTTTTTCTCGTCTCCTCTACTCGTCAATTTCTTCAAAAAACTATGTGCAGACGAACACAAGTATATGCTCTTTTCTTCTCTCTCCACTGCTGTCCTCTTCTCCTCGAGGCTCCCTGCCTGAACGCCGATTATCAAGCTGACTGACAGCAGCCAGCAGGGCAGGACAGCAGCAGCCAGCGACTCGCGAGTGCAACACACACACGCGCATGATGGCTGAGAGAAAGAGCAGCGTTGTGTGGAGCAATTTCACAACTAGCCATTAAAACTTAGCGAACTGTGATGTGTGCAAGAAGACAGTTCGCTACTTTGGCCACTTTGTATTGTTATTTTTCATGTTTGCGCTTTAAATTTGCAAAAGTAAAACGTGTATTTGTCTATAAAAACTGTCCTGTCTTTATTCATGAAAATGAATTCAGATTTAGTCTATTTATGATGATTTCAGTTCAAAAATCATGTCATGCAGCTCTCCCCTATATGAAAGTACATAAGACGCTTTTCATTAAAAAAAGTATCGGTATCGATATCGGTATCGGCGATACTGGCCCTGAAATACTTGGTATCGGATCGAATCCAGATTTTGTGGTATCGCCCACCCCTAATGGCAGCTAAAGTTACAGGTGTTCCCCACTAAAGGGTCCGTGTGGCAACACAATAAGCAAGGTGAAATATGTCCAATAACGTGTCACCACACCGCTCTATTTAAGCTGCCAGGTCTGCCTGCCTCTGCCTCGCTATGCTGCGGCTCTGTCACATTGCTGATGCGTTCACGTGCTGCGTGCCTGCCTCACCACCACCCCAGCTCCACCCCAGCCTCCACCTGTAGGCTCGGGGGATAGTTATCTAATCATCACTCAATGTTCTATGTAAATCTGTGGAGTGATGAGGCCCGAGCCTAGACGCCAAACTCAACTATATGCTGCTTATAATAAACATATTAAGAACACGTGAGTTGTCTGACTGAAATACAAATACAAATTAAATATGTACTTGTGGAAATAAATGTCACAAATGCCTTCACAATGACACAATTCCCCTTTTGTTATAGGTACTGTATAAATGTAACAACATGTAATAATAAGTAGTGTACAACATTTCAAGATATTCTATCTGATGATTGTTGAGATATTTAAATCCTTTGTAAAACTGTAAACATACTATGCATTTTGTCCTGGTTAAATCTACTTCAGACTTGAAGGGCGAACTACTTGAGGTGGTAGCCGGCGGCACAGGAAGTGGTGTATTTGTGCAGAAAAAGAGGACAATGGAGCCTGGCTGTATAGGAGGAGGGGGGGGGGTGCTGTAAATCAGCCATTTCAACAGAGACTCCCACTTAAGCACTACAGGGTAGTGTATTTATGTGAAACCTTTGAAATGTGTTCTCGGAAAAAAGGTATACTGTAGAGCAGTGGTTCCCAAACTTTTTTTGCCCAAGGCACACCAAAGGACAAGTAAAAATCTCAAGGCACACCTATTGTGCAAAATAGCCCTTATAACACGTGTTATCACTCATATCATGTAAAATATCTGTAAATGTGCATAATTATTTACTAATGCCAAATAAAATGTGACAAAGACAACTATATTACTCATGAAATATTTCTTAACGAAATATTTCAGAATTTTTTTTTTTTATCCTTGGTGGCACTGAGGAGAGGGCCACTCGCAAGTCCTGTTCAACAGAGAGCCGTGAGTCCCGTGACCTCCTGTTGTTCTTCATGTAAATCAGAGTAGAGAACGCCAACTCCAGAGATGGGGTTACTATCTTTTTTGTATATATTACATATTACTTTTTAAAAAGTAATATATTACACTACTTCGTTACTATCTACATAAAGTAACTCGTTACTTTACTCGCCGAGCACGTACGAACTTGCGCATGCCTGAGTGGCAATAACTCTCCTTACCAGCAGGCGGCGGTAGTGTGTATTTGTCATTCAAAACAGGCAACAACCGGAAAACAGAGAAGAAGAAGAGACGACGTGATATAAACAAACAACAAATAGCTGTGCGGTAGCTTCACCTTAGCATGTGTTCGTTGCAGGTGCTTGTTGAGGTTTGACCACGTGGTGTTTCCAGCAGTGGATAACAGCTTCTGGCCTGGACACAGTTTGCACCTCACCGTCACATTCCTGTCTATTCTTCGGACGAACTCAAAATAATGGGCATATACCTCCACCCCTCCATATGATTTTTGTGTAGTTGTATATTGCAATAATAAGGTATGGTTGTCACAAAATCCCACGGCACAACCGGACTTGCCTCACGGCACACCAGTATGCCGCGGCACACCGTTTGGGAACCACTGCTGTAGAGGTACAGGGGTAATGTGTTTTCAATTCTCTATCAACACTGAGACCAACACACATTGCACAAAACATGGCCTGGATCAGAATGCACTTTAGAAAGTATATATTCTGCTGATGTTCAGGTGTATATCAGTATGTAGTGTCTCTACTTTAAAGAGTCCTCTCCTGCTGATGTTCAGGTGTATATCAGTATGTAGTGTCTCTACTTTAAAGAGTCCTCTCCTGCTGATGTTCAGGTGTATATCAGTCTGTAGTGTCTCTACTTTAAAGAGTCCTCTCCTGCTGATGTTCAGGTGTATATCAGTCTATAGTGTCTCTACTTTAAAGAGTCCTCTCCTGCTGATGTTCAGGTGTATATCAGTATGTAGTGTCTCTACTTTAAAGAGTCCTCTCCTGCTGATGTTCAGGTTCATATCAGTATGTAGTGTCTCTACTTTAAAGAGTCCTCTCCTGCTGATGTTCAGGTGTATATCAGTCTATAGTGTCTCTACTTTAAAGAGTCCTCTCCTGCTGATGTTCAGGTGTATATCAGTATGTAGTGTCTCTACTTTAAAGAGTGCTCTCCTGCTGATGTTCAGGTGTATATCAGTATGTAGTGTCTCTACTTTAAAGAGTCCTCTCCTGCTGATGTTCAGGTGTATATCAGTATGTAGTGTCTCTACTTTAAAGAGTCCTCTCCTGCTGATGTTCAGGTGTATATCAGTATGTAGTGTCTCTACTTTAAAGAGTCCTCTCCTGCTGATGTTCAGGTGTATATCAGTATGTAGAGTCTCTACTTTAAAGAGTCCTCTCCTGCTGATGTTCAGGTGTATATCAGTATGTAGTGTCTCTACTTTAAAGAGTGCTCTCCTGCTGATGTTCAGGTGTATATCAGTATGTAGTGTCTCTACTTTAAAGAGTCCTCTCCTGCTGATGTTCAGGTGTATATCAGTATGTAGTGTCTACTTTAAAGAGTCCTCTCCTGCTGATGTTCAGGTGTATATCAGCATGTAGTGTCTCTACTTTAAAGAGTCCTCTCCTGCTGATGTTCAGGTGTATATCAGTATGTAGTGTCTCTACTTTAAAGAGTCCTCTCCTGCTGATGTTCAGGTTCATATCAGTATGTAGTGTCTCTACTTTAAAGAGTCCTCTCCTGCTGATGTTCAGGTGTATATCAGTCTATAGTGTCTCTACTTTAAAGAGTCCTCTCCTGCTGATGTTCAGGTGTATATCAGTATGTAGTGTCTCTACTTTAAAGAGTGCTCTCCTGCTGATGTTCAGGTGTATATCAGTATGTAGTGTCTCTACTTTAAAGAGTCCTCTCCTGCTGATGTTCAGGTGTATATCAGTATGTAGTGTCTCTACTTTAAAGAGTGCTCTCCTGCTGATGTTCAGGTGTATATCAGTATGTAGTGTCTCTACTTTAAAGAGTGCTCTCCTGCTGATGTTCAGGTGTATATCAGTATGTAGTGTCTCTACTTTAAAGAGTCCTCTCCTGCTGATGTTCAGGTGTATATCAGTATGTAGTGTCTACTTTAAAGAGTCCTCTCCTGCTGATGTTCAGGTGTATATCAGCATGTAGTGTCTCTACTTTAAAGAGTCCTCTCCTGCTGATGTTCAGGTGTATATCAGTATGTAGTGTCTCTACTGGGACATGTCTCCATGCTTTAATGTTCAAAAAGCTCTTTATTTTTCTCATACTGCCTGTGCTGCAGCACCTCTTTTCACCCTCTGTCTGAAACCAGAGCCCAGTCTGCTCTGATTGGTTAGCTGGCCAGCTCTGTTGTGATTGGTCAACTGCTTAGAGATTACCTGCCCCTTAGGCTATCACGTACAATGTGTTGGAGAGCTAGCCAATAGAAGTGGAAATGTTACATTGTGATGTCATGATGTTATAGAAGGAAACGAAGGAGTCCAATGGGGGGGACGCCGGGATTTTAGCCTTTGCAGACTATTTACATACATGCACACAAAACAATATAACACACTACAGAGGGAGACCCTTAAAAGCATAACAGGGCCTCTTTGATAATACACACTCACTCTTTTGAACCAACTTTTTCAGTATGGATGAAAAGAAAATCCACATCGCCTTTTATTTTTGCTAAACATATGTATGTGAAAAACGTCATATTTCAAAGTTGAATTTTACCTTTTGTTCTGCAAACTCATTTATGAAAATGGGTTTTCACTGCAATTGTTTTACCCGAAACTTGAGAGAGAGAAAATAGGCTCCTGCTTACAAATGTTGGCTTTTCTTTCTGTGGGTGTCAGGTCATTGACAGGAAGTAGAAAGCTTTTAACCATATGAATAATTCATGTTTACTGACAACAGACAGCAGGAAGAATGGACAGTTCCCTTTTGAACTGGTCATCGTACCAATAGACATGCCAAGTCCTCTTGTCGTTCTCATTCAGTCTGACATGAATTAGATTATTGATCACATGCTTAAGCACCATTCTGCTATCTCCTCTTTGTCTGTGCTGGATATTACGTTTCACTTATTTAAAAATGTCTTAAATGTCATGGGGACATCCGGACCAAAATCAACAATGACTAAATGTGTTGGCTAAGTCAGGAGTAAATGCTGATTGAATTACCATTTATTGTAAACATCTGGTGGGATTGAAGTGGACACATATCAGCACAAATACACACACTTAAAATGACTGAACAAAATCTCCAATGTGTTAGAAAAGTGTGATCATTTGCTCATGAGTCTTGCCCTTAAACTTGCAAACTTTCATCACCCTGGCAGGCTTTGCACATTCTCTTATTTAATGGTGATTGTTTCGGGGGGGTTTAAAGGGTTACACATTCACTGTTTTTGGTTAGGGAGGAAATGGAGTGCTGAAAAATCCCCCTTTATGTTTTCAGTCAGGCATTTCCCGCAGCAGGCCTGTGACATTACTCTTTGACACAATGGGCTGAACTGCCCATTACGTTAGTACATCAGGGAATTATATGACCTGAGAAGAACAAAAAGCTTAGGGGGTAGTTCATGCTAAAAGTAGTGGAAGAAAGTTGAGATTTACATTTTTGGATGTATGAATGTAATCTTATCTATTGAAATGTAATGATACATTTACATAACTCTTCTTCCTGAAAGGCAATACTACTCAGAGCACTTTATCTGTGATATTGGCTCTGTGAGGCCCAGTGGTTGAGCGTATTACTAAGATTAGATGCATGTAAGCATGCCAACATTTTATAATTAGCACCAAACAAAAAAACAGGTTTGGTTCCAAAATAGTGGAACGAGCTCCCCGTTGATATGAGGACGGCAGAAAGTCTACACATCTTCTGTTCCATCTGTTTCTGCTGTACCTTTGCCAAAGAAAACAGCATGAAGGAAACTGGTTTAGCTTATTGGAAGCTCACGTACTTGCAGGATTCTTGCTTACATTTGAGTTTGTTTCTTAAATACAGACATTGTAAATCCCTTTGGAAAAACTTGTCAGCCAAATGAAATTCAATGCAAACTTTCAAACATTATTTTTGCAAGTTTAACAAATTAAAGTTAAAGCCTTTTATTGTCATTATACAAAAAGTACAACGAGATTCAAAGTGCAACTCTGTCCCAGTGTGCAAAAACTAGACATACATAACATTAAAAACACGGCAGTAAGACAAACAACATAAGCAATCATACGGGGGGAATAAAAAGTTACAAATATTGATATCAAAATAGTTTATAATGTTTAAAGTGCACATATACACACATTCAAAGTGTGCATATGTGTGGAGTCCGGCAGTGGCTAAGTAAGTAGGGGCTTGGACTGTGAGCTGTAGGGTCGCCGGTTCAAGTCCCCGAACAGACCTAAATATGGAGTGTGGACTTCTACTTGGAGAGGCCCCAGTTCACCTCCTGCCCTGCCGTGGTTTCCTTGAGCAAGGCACCGGACAACCCCCCACTCCCATTGCTCCCCGGGCGCTGTACAATAGCTGCCCACTTCTCCTAGTACTAGGATGGGTTAAAAGCAGAGAACACATTTCACTGTGTGCTCTGCATGTGTGACCATTACAGAGGGTTTCATCCCTCCCAATTCTTCTTCTTAGATGGTTACGGTTATTATATGTACAGCACTTTGGCTCGACCAAAAATCGTTTATAAATGTGCTATATAAATAAAACTTGATTTGATTGCATTAAGTGTGGTGGTTAAGCAGCCTGACGGCCTGTTTGTCCGTGACTTGAAGCTCCTGTATCTCCTCCCAGAAGGCAGGAGAGACAACAGTCTGTGACCTGGGTGAGAGCTGTCCTTTATTATTGTATTTGCTCTGCTGAGGCAGCGGGAGATGGAGATGTGTTCCAGAGTGCCATCCTGCTCAAAGTATTGGATTGAATTACATTTTCAACCTGATTGTGCTGCTGGATGAACAATCAGGATCAATACAATTCATCTCAAGGGGGACAGAAATGTCGGTACCAAATCCAGTCCATCTCCTATTTGTTAAGATATTTTTCTCAAAAACTCGGTTACACAATAAACAGTAAAAGGCGTTTAGAAAATGTTATGGCAATCCTTCTAAATAGTTGTAAAGATATTCAGCCAGGACCAAAATCGTGGACAAACAAACCAACCAACCCACAGACAGGAAATAAATAAGTGATAATGCCATTCCTAAAACCACACTGCAAATGTTGCTATCAAGCCTCTGGTGGAAAGAAAGCAAAGTTCCACCTCGGCTGGACCATCATTACATTGGAATGCAGTTTCCTTTTATTCTTAGTTCTGAATCTTTAAAAACGTTATAACATTGACCCCACAGTACCTCCCTCATTGTTCAAATGACAGGTCATGTCACCAAAAACAAGTGCAGAGGCATTAAAGCAAGTGAAGAAAACTAAAATATCCAAGGTGAGTCAGATGGCTACAATGGAAAACACCTAGTACAAAATACCTCAATACCATCAGGGGACAGTTTTAGGACCAATTGTCATGACTTAGTTAAATGTCTTTCATCCCCCTCATGACCCGGCACCTCTTCCAGGAAACCCTCTTCAGGAATGTGGGTTTTTCAACTTTGAAATCCAATGACGTCCTCAGTGTTTCCATGAGCCCTGACCGTCACTTTAGCTCTCCTGGGAGACGCATGTCCTAAAACATCACCCCCTGCAGGACCACTGACGTCAGCCGCTTTCTTATCTGTCCGTCCCTCTCTTTTGAAATGCACTCAAAACCTTGATTAGTACTTTGCTGAATCCATTTCACAGTGAAGATGAACACCCCCTGCAGACAGTAAACAAACAAGTGGGCTACGTTCACGATGCATCATCACTAAAGTTGATTGCTCCACAAAATTGGTCGCTGCCAACTGTAAACAGCAATTACTGCACCCGTGGCATTTTAGCTCTTTCATACACATAATTCAAGAGCCCCTTTCGCCATAAAAGCCTCATTTCTATTAATGTGCATGTTAATGTGATGGCTTTTCCAGCTGTTCATTTTCAATTGAGCTCATTTTAGAATCAGCATGTTGCAAAAATGTCTAGAGGTCTAGAGAAGTTGGATAAACAGATCAGGAAAAGTCCTTGAGGTGGACAAAGCAACTGTCCAGGAGACATAACCACAACACAAATGAAGAATTCAAACATTGGTGTGACAATACCAACCCTCTTGAAAGTAGCACACAAGGCGTGGGAGGTGTGCGGCGCAGTGGATAGAGCCTTTCTGTTGGGATCAGGGGGTCACAGGTTCAAACCCCACTGCAGTCAGCAAGTCGTTGTGTCCTTGAGACACTTCACCCCAAATTGCTCCTTTGGGAATTGCCCACAGTATTGAGTATGTAAGTCGCTTTGGATAAGAGCGTATAGTATAACAAGTAACATGTAATGTAATGTAAAAAAAAAGTGATCTCCTCACAGTCCCCAGAAACCTGTTTATCACAATGAGAGTGAAGGATTAAAAGTGGAATGTAATCGCCCACTCTGAATGTGTGACAAACAGATTTAACATAATCTGGCACAGGAGTCCATTAGTACAGAGAAAAGGTTGGCTTCTGAGTGTTTGGCCTTAGAGTGTGTGTTGCTTTGGAAATACGTCAACGCTTGCTTAAAGCTCCTGCCTATCAGCATGATCATTACCTTCACTATTCAACACCAGTGAGACTGCTCCTTGATGTGTTGTGACATTCTCACAATGGGATTAAATACCTGCCTTCCAACGTTCCCAGAATAATTGTGGTTGATGGCCACACCTACAGAAGTCTGGCAACCTTTACTTGAAAAACAATATAGAATATAACAAACTCTCTAAAGCAGGGGGGTCAAACTCAAATACACAGTGGGCCAAAGTAAAAAAATGGGTACTACTCGAGGGTTCAACTGGTTCAATGTTTATTGCAGAACTTATTGAAATGAATTTACTGCACATATTAAACCTGGAACTAACAAAGCTTAAATGATTGCCTATGAAAACAACATTAAACATTAAATAATCAGTTGCATTCATTTCTTATGGCTCTATCTGCAGCTTTTCCAGAGTCATTTCTTATGAGTACATTTTCCCACAGGCCAACAACAGCTTCAACAAAACTATTTCCCTCAAAGAAAAAACCCAACATGCCCTGTTGTCCTGAGAGAGAAAGTTCAGAAGGAAGCATCCATTGAACTCAGTGTGCTGCTCTGTGATGCTAGCTCAGATACTTGGCATCTCATCTTGGGTGCAAGGTCATCAATGTTTGGGCTCAGGCTCTGAGCTGAGGAGACCCTCAGGATGGAGTGAAGGTGTGCGTGCAATATACCGGCGGACCAGATCTAATAGGAATTAGAAATTATCCTGCGGGCCGATATTAAATCCACCAAGGGCCTGATTTGGCCCCCGGGCCTTGAGTTTGACACAAAGGATCAAAATCTGTGGCCGATCAAATTTGGCGAACAATTAAAACATTGGGGGAAAAACTAATAACTTTACAAATGTGTTGAATGCAATATATTCCTCATAAATATTGGTAACATTTTGGGGATATCTTTTTGTTCGGAGCCAGCACTTGCTTGCATCCAAATTTGCAAGATAGCCAAAAAATACCTGCCTTTTGCTGGCATGTTTCTTCTTCTCTTGGCGTATTATTGCCACCAATTGTTGGCAAGAATGAATACCATCATTCTATGTGCATGCGCGTGTCTGCAGTGTACTTGCTTTCAAAACCTTTACTACTTAGCAATACTAGTGGCCAAAAATGAGATATCACTTTTCTTGCTGGGAGTACATTTTATTTTATGGGGGCGGTGGTGGCGAAGTCCCCTACACTGCTCCCCCGGTGCCGTACATAATGGCAGCCCACTGCTCCTAACACTAGGATGGGTCAAATGCAGAGAAACCGTTTTGTTACATCGTACCTGCACTACGTAATGACAAGAAGTTGAATCTTCTTCAAACTTCAATTATGATCTCTCACCAGTTATTTATCTCGACAATGTCTTGAGAACCTTTTGACATTTGACAACAAATGAGGAGGAGCCCCTCATGCTGTCAATTTCAACTAAAGAAATGTTGGCAGTGAAATCAAATTGCTAATGAGTTTCTCCCCCCCATGTGTGTTTCCACCTCTCACTCCCACATTGTCTTTGCTCTGCTTTATTTGGCTGCAGTGCTTCTCTTCGGGATATGATGTCAGGACAGACGTAGGGAGCACCTGTCGATTTACGCACAAAGGCAGCGAGCGAGCTGATAGGTTCACGACCCCCTTCGGCCCTTATGTGGAAGCATCTGGATGAGCCTCCATACTGTATGTAAGCACTGTAAAAAGCACATCTCTGCAGCGTTAGACGATATTAACGAGCAGCATCTGCAGTCCTCCTTCAGTCTATTTCAAACAGCAGTCACACTCCCTCAGCAATCAGAGGAAGCTGGTAGCCGAGCGCTTTGATTCCAGCAGGAAACACCCTCCATTGTTCTTCACTGGTAGCTAACCCACACCCAGAAGCTGGCCTCGCATTAAAATATCAGTTTTATCCCATATTTCATTACTATGACAGGATTCTGTGTTTTAATATAGCCCAGATTTCCCAAATTGACATTCCATTTCCATTTTAGGCGTTAAGCTCACGTACAAATCAAGGTTTATTGAAACTTTGCCTGTAGTGCGATAAAACATTGAGGTTTTAACCCTCCTGTTGTCTTCGGGTCAAATCTGACCGATTTAAATCACAACTTTTTTATTTTACATCCGATTGCATTCAGGCTTTATGATATCCTTCACAGTAGACATTTGAACATATACAATTGCTGATCACCACTTTCATTGAATTTTGGATGATTTAGTCAACTTTGTAAAACCCATGGTGTTCCCGGTGAAACATGACCGCCATAAAGAAAAGGAATTAGTAACCATCCGGATCAGATAAAACACACACACACACACACACACACGCACACACACACATACTCTAGATGTGTCCCCCCCTTATGTGCCCAATCCCCCCATGTGAATCACACCTGGCACACACACACACACACACACACACACACACACACACACACACACACACACACACACACACACATACTCTAGATGTGTCCCCCCCTATGTGCCCAATCCCCCCATGTGAATCACACCTGGCACACACACACACACACACACACACACACACACACACACACAGAACAATTTGACACATGTCCCGCTCTTATGTGCCTATCCCCCCACATGGATCACACCTGGCACATGCAATACATGTTCAGTGTCTGTTCTTTGTATATTTACTGCAGTTGTTCATGTATACCAGTAGTCTGATACAATATGTACAGTTTCAAAGGGTGTTAAATGAAATGTGGTGATGATTAATGTTTTTTGTGTTAATGTAATAGCAGTTAAAACAGGACCGGTCAAATTTGACCGCGAACACCAAAGTAAGGGGGGGAAACGAAGACAATAGGAGGGTTAAATAAGGTCAACCTATCTATAAGGCCTTTGATTCTTTACATTAATAAAAAGTTAGAGTTAACATTTCTTTAAATTAGCTATATTTTGTATGTGTCACTTTCTCTTTGGAAATGATGCATCGTAATGTCTATATTGTGTTTACAGCAGAAGTTGGCACAGTAAAATCCATTCCTCACAAAACAGGGGCACTGAAAGCTTGTGAAAGGGATTGGCTAGTTTCAAGAACATGTAGCCGGCAAACTAACAGCAAACATGCTAGTGCTAGCTACCCATACAAATCTGCCACGCTAGGGTTTTCAAACCCAAACGACATCTGGTTATTGCCTGAATATTGTCAGGTGGCGACAGATGTCTGTATGTGTGTGTGAAGACATCTCTTGGTAGAAAGTCAGATATGTGTTTGTGTTGAACATGATCAATGCATTATTGTGAAATGGCAAAAATGAATCACAATATCATTTGTTTGATATTGTATTTAGTGTAAATGCACATTACAGTAATCCAAATCCAACTTAATATATTGCAAGATGAATAGGCTTGACAGTGATGATAGTCTTGCTTCACCAGTCTTCAAAAATAACGCTTTTTTTCCACTACCTTCCGTTAATAGATAACCTTTTTGGCTGGTGAGTGAAGTGAAAATCTGGCAGTCACTTTTTAACCAGCATTTGGCTTATGGCTGATGCTAATTCAGAACTCTGCTGTTTCCCATGAATTCTAGTTCAATCTTGTCAGCTATGCAAAAAGCTGTGGAATTTCTCCTTAATGGCAAACTAGTATGTTTTGGCTTTGTAGGGTTAGGGTCAGTGTTTGAACTTCCAAGTAGGACAAGCATTCACTACAACATTGCAATGGATTGCTATTTAGCAAAGGACCTGACAAGTTGGGACTCACCACTGACCTGTTGAGGTCCAACCAAGGAGGGAGGGCCAGTATTAGATGGTTTATCTGTAATTATCTTACTCTGTAAAGCTGCCTTCACCTGATACTTGATCTGCTCCTTGCCTACAGCATGGTAGTGTGCAGAGCATGCGGTGGAAACAGCTAGTTAATTTGGCCTCTATATGGTTACCTCCTCTGCTAGCTTTAGCCGCTTCAAACAGCTGTTATCTGATTGGTTGTGCATCGAAAAGTCAGTGGCAATTGATGTCAAAGTTGAAATCATTTGAACGTATCATTTAAGCCCTGAGGATAGCACTTCCATCTCGTTGGGCGGACATTGCTTTTCTCCATAGCCCTTTTACTGCTGATCATGTGAGGGCAGCTTACGTTCTCAAGTCTTCACACTTGAATGAATCTCATGTTCTGACCCTTCAAGTTGTGTCACACTTATCTTTCTGACATTGCTAACTTAATGTCAGAAAGTTGCATTTGGGAAAGCATTATTTAAGGCCATTTCAGTCTTTTTTCCTGAAGAGAACTCTGAACTTCCCAATGTTCCAACATCTCTGGAATGCAGAAATGTTTTCCCAAATATTAACAAACTCCACAGAAACACATCCTCAACATGCCTGAAGGCCCCGCCTGGACGTGTGATTGCTTTGTCTAAAGAAGTCTCTGTTCCTAATCTCAGAGAGGCTGCTGAGTATCTGGTGTCTAGTTCAAGGCCGCGGCGTCTATAGGGGTGAAAAGGCAGCCTTTGTTTTGACACCATGAGACAGATCGCTTTGTTCTTACTTATCTCCCCCTTCTGAAGCTAACCCCCCTACATAGTGTTTCCCTGTGATGTCTGGGCGTAAGATAGGAAACCCTAAAAACACACTATGCTCCTCTGAGAGGGCAGTAGAGCCATCCTTTGAGTAATGACTTAAAAATATGCTACTCAGTGTTTGTACCTGTCAGACATCTCATTGTTTTTTGACTGTGGGTGATAAATGTGGTACAAGTACAGAAAAGATTGAACTCGAGGAGGCTCAGAGATTTATTATTTTCAAGGTAATTGGTTTAAATGTGCATTACTGAGGGAGGTTAAAGGAATTCCAACATGTGTTGTGTAGGTATGACAATATGTAACACTTGAACCAAGATTAGCCAGTTTACCTGAACTGTGTTTATAGTCCCAAAACCAGATATAAATGTCATCCTGAAGAACTATTTTAATTAAAGGTGTATACAATCTTAAACCTGTCAAATACCAGATCTATTCAAGTTAATAATGGGGAAAAAAACACTTCCAAACAGTCCTACCTGCTTTTTGTAGCCACATTGTACTACATGATAGCTAGCATTAGCTGGTTATATTGTGGACATGCACAAATTCAAGTTGTTTAAAGGTCCCATGTCATGGCCATTTCTACTGAACATATTTCCATTGTTGAGGTCTACTAGAATAGATTTATGTTGTGCAATTTCCAAACTCACATTGGTTTCTCATACAGCATCTCTGTATAGTATGTTTATTCACTCTCTGTCCTAAACGGCTTGTTGGAGCTCCTGCCCCCCCCCCTCCCCTGCTCAGTGCGCTGGCTTACTGGTGTGGTTTCCGGGTCGGCGATACAGCGAGACAGCGCGAAACTCATCCTGAGCACACAAACACTCACAGCCGAAGTGAAAACAATAAGTGTGGCTTGATATTGAGAAAGAAAAAGGTTTATAACGCTGTGAGAATGGGTCTGGGTCTGTGGAGAGCATTTCTCCACCATCCCAACTCGTCTATTACCAACCAGAGAGCTCTATGCAAGTCAATGGGACTCCCTGTTAGTTGAACATGTACGCTAAAGGTCCTGGTGTGTGAGGAGCTCCGCGGATTGGTCCATTTTGGTTCCCGGAAGAAACAAATGGAAAAAGAGAAATGTCCAGCGAGGCGTTCTGGGGCAGCACAGACAGGTATTTTCTGTGTTAGAGTTGTACTCGCTACAGGGTGTACTTTGAGGGTTTGTGACTCTGCAGACCGTTTACATGCAGAAAAACCTTCATAACACAAGGGGACAGGTAATAAAATGAAAAGCATGACATGGGACCTTTCAGTTCAGTTTAAGATGCTGGACAGCTTTAAAAAGTTTCAGAAACAGAAAAGCAGACAGAAAAATAGCATTGTAGAAGCAGGAAGCTAACCAGCATTTAGCTAGCTCCCATGTGTGCTAGAAGACAGAACTTTTCTGCAGCAGCATTGCCTTAAAAACTCAAAATCATTAAAAGTAATTGGTTCTTTGTTTATTATTTTGCAGGCACTGTGCTTATTTGTTTCTCTCCTTTTAGACAGGCAGTATTCACAGTATCACACTGGCCTGAAACTACCTCCATTGTGGATGGATTGCTGTCAGAAGGAGCTGCCTTCAGTAGCATTCGCAGAAAGCTATAACCCTATTTCATAATAAACTAATTCCACTTGATCTATGAGTATACAATACTTCCTCCCATTTCAAGGCCGGTGTCACGAAGCTGATATATCATTTCAATCCTGCAATTGTCAAAACCTTGCATGTATCTATTACAATCCATGCCATCCACTTTATCTTATGAGCATTTGCCTCTCCACCCTTTCCCCGGCATACAGTACCTGGGTGTATTGTTTCCTGGAGAGCCCATGTGATTTGCAGTGCAGAGCTCAAGATTATATTTCAGCCCGAGGCTTTGGAGTAGCCATACGTCTTGGGAGAGGGAGAATTGGCTTCACAGAGGGACAGCCAAACAAGCAACCACCGACCGTTTCACCTTCTAATCCCTTTGAATAGCAGTAAGAGGTGAGAAACCCTATCGCACATAAAAAGACAGAGGCCTCATTTTACACACCCTGCACCGAGATGCCAGCTTCCCACAGCCCGTCGACAACAGGAATTAATGACTTTGTAGCTTTGTGCAACAGTGTTTGGCCGAAACAGCCTGAGATTTGCATGAGAGCCTTAAGATGGAGAGCACGACTTTGTACCCACTTTCCCCTTGGCTGCACCGAGCGGGGATTAGTTCAACACCTACCTTTATAATGGTGTTGTGTACACTTTGTTGGGCTTGACTCACACAGACACAACAATGTTCAGTAAAGCAGTTTCACATACTAATTCAAATGTGGTTTTAAGTATATTGTTTGCTCAAGAGACAAATTAGGTATACATTTGATTGTTTTTGGATTGTGCGGTTCATGGATACTTGTGTCTCTCTATGCAGTGAACATAAGAGGAGTGGCACACTCAAAATGTTTGTGGAAAATGGTGGAACAACCCAGGATCATCTTCGAGCAAAAGTATTACTGATCTGATGATTTGCAGGTCAAAATGCAAAGACAAGATGTATCCTGTTTAGAAACCTCAAGAAGTATTTCTACTATTTTTAGCCTGCTTTAACCTAGACATATAAATATGTTTCGGCCTTTAAATCATCAGATGTATGCTCACTGGGCGTGACATATTAATCGACATCAAGCTGGCACGGGTCTTGCAACATTTCCTGCCTTAATGGAATGTGCAAGAATTATAATTTCTTTGTTAAGAACTTCTAAAACTGTTTATGTCAATATAAATGTCCAAGTGTGTCAGGGTTGTCGAGTAACATTAGTATGGTATTAGTAAATGTAATCGCAGGGGAAAGTCATGTGTATTGTTTCTGTACATCTACAGAAATATCGACGAACCAGTGTCTGTCCATAACTATTCTTGTTAAACGACACTTTTAAGTCCGGACAGTCTTCAATGATCATCCTCTCAGTATGGCTGAGCATCCTTTAGAGTCACTGAGAACTATCTTTATTCTACGATATGTATCTGTTCACGCGCAGAGAACAGGGCGTCTTTCTAATTAGTCAACTGTGCAATATTAAAAGTTCTCCACTACAGTGACTCTCTGTTTGTACTTCTTGGGGATATGAAAGTCTGATGCAGTGTGTCTTCATAACGCACGACTGGCACGCTAAAACGGTATCCAGGAGCTTATTACTTCCACCTTATTAGCAACCTGAGAAAGCGCATGCAGTTCTTGTAGGAGAAAATTTATACTAAGTGCTGGGATTAACTGGGTGTTATGGTGTCAAATTAGTTTCGTCTTTAGTCGACTCCATCTTCTCCCGTTGATAAAGTCTGAGAAGCAGAAAATATGTTTGAGCGCCGTGAATGTGTGAATTTGGCATTGCCTCTGAAGTACGTTGCATGTTGTGTATCAGCTTGGAATCAGCCCAGCCAGATCATAACTGGGGAACAGGTCGAGACGTATTCAAGCTTTTGATTAGCATTTGAACATTTATCGCTGATGCCAGCCAACAGAGAATTTCCTACAATTTCTACTCACCTTGATTTGTATGTCTCTAAAGGTTTACCTCTATTCTGATTGACATGTGGTTTGTTCATTTTTGCCAGGTACCAAATGTTTCATCACTTCAAAATATATCTAGACAGCTCATAAATTACTGATTGATATTAATCTGCCTTGCTCAAACCTTAGCTAGGCCTCCCTCTGTTTGCATCAATGAGGATATGGTGTCTGATCGATGTATTGCAGACACTTTGCGATCAGTGGGTATAGTGGCCATTTCTTGATCACCAGCATCTTTTTTTAAATTAATTCGATGAGAACAGAGCAAGAACAGAACAGAGTAGAAGATATTTAAACCTTCTGAAAAGCACTAGTGCCGTGCCTGCAGCAACAGGAAGAGAAGTTTGTTGTTGACCGTGTCTTTCAGATGGAAACTATCCTAACAAAAGCCCATGTGTTGTTGCAGATCAGCTGGCAGACCCTGCATGTTGCTGATGTTGAGTTTGAGACTTTTATCAGCATACATAGAAAAAATATCTCATACATAGATCGTCCTACTTGCACTACGGTTGTTAGCTAGTGGAGCGTTAGCTAGTGCAGCAGCTCCCGCAACAACACCGGGGGACCTCCGGGCGAAGTTTGGGTCTACGTCAACCCTAAAAGCGGAGGTGCTGTAGACGCTAAATACCGCAGCTAAACACCAATCATACAACAGCAACGATGAAATAGTGTAGCCAAGGCAGCAGAGCTCTGAATATAGCTCTTGTCACTCTCTCTCAGAGACACACACACACACACACACACACACACACACACACACACACACACACACACACACACACACACGGCCAATAGCTTGTTGCGGTCCACACTTGCAGATTTCGATCTTCTTATTAGCATACAGTAGTGAAGAATATAACAAAAATAATCAACCATATAAAGAAGAACAGCAATCAGAAAGATGATTATTGACCTTGGCATTTATACAAAACCATGGTATCAATTTAAATAATAATCAACAGCTGTGTAATCCACAACATAAACAAATGTAAATACGTGGTTAAGTGTTTTTCAGGTTCGTTTTTATAGACTGAAAGCCTGCAATTTGTTGCTGAGTGCAATTGTGACTCCAAAAGCAACAGTATGAGCACTCTGCTAAAAAATAGCTGAGTGTTTTCATGCCCTTCATTTTGCCTGAGCTGATAGCCAAACTGCCTGCGATTGTTTTTGAACAAAGGCTCATGATCAGACCGTGAACAAGGGCAGGAATGACTCACTTTCCTCCCATCATTCTTCAGGTTTTAGTTTTGAATTCAGCAGATTTTCCACTGAGCACTGAGAAACATTGAGTTCATGTCAAAGGCTCCGCCCCTTTGGACGGTAAACACTGCCTGTCAAGTCAAGTTTGATGGGTTGACAATAACTCTGTCAATTAAATCCAATCAAAAGATGTTGTCATCTGTAAATTAAGCAATACATCTGGTGAATGCAGAGCAAACGATGTATACCGATGTTTGTGGAAGCCTCTGTGCCAGCTTCAGGTTCGCATGATTGCACATTTCTTTCAGTAGTAACTTAAACGTTTTCAAAGCATTAACTCACATCCGTCTTGACTTGCTATTTTTTTTATACTTCTCTGATGTTGTGAGTTCCTCTGGGTTTCTTCAATCATTATATACTGCACACTGCACACTGCCATTTAGTTTACCAGGTTTTTCATTTTAATATAGCGCGCATTTTGGCAAAAATAAAATGTGCTGAGCTGTAGGTAGGTAAGTAAGTAAGTAAAACTTTATTTATATAGCACCCTTCTCAACACGAATGTACAAAGTGCCTTACAGTATACAGAACACAGGACACAATTCAAAGTACAACTATAAAATGTAGAATAAAAGGCATAAAACACAGCAGGTAAAACATAGGATAAAACACCGATGAAAAACAACTACTAACTCACCTCCTCCGGCGCCCCAAAGGCCGTCGGAAAACGTGAGTCTTTAGCTGCCCCTTAAAAATCTCTACTGAGACAGAAGCTCTAGTTTCTGGGGGAGTTCATTCCAAAGCCTGGGAGCCACCGCCTCAAAGGCACGGTCCCCCTTAGTCTTTAGCCTGGTCCGGGGCACCCTTAGGAGGCCTTGCTCAGAGGACCTCAGGGCCCGGGTTGTGCTGTGAGGGTGGATCAGGTCGTTAATGTAGGCTGGGGCTTGGCCATGGACAGCTCTATATGTGAAGAGCAATACCTTAAAATGGGTTCTGAGATGGACAGGGAGCCAGTGCAGGTGGGCTTAGGGTTAGGGTCCAATTCAAATTATTTAACATTGTCACTAATGCTATTTTTCATCCGAAGCTATTTGGCTTTGTGGCAAGAGTCAATTATGTGATTACATTTAGTTTATTTCCTATTGATAAAAGGAAAAACATTTAATTACAGTGAAAGAAGCAAAATGTCCAATCAAGTGTTTCAAATGGACTCGAGGACTATCACTTTGGATACATGCAGCCTTGTTTTTACTTGAATACAGTATTCAGACCATGTTTTATTTCAAATATGTTTCTATCTGAAGCAAGCGATGTCCTAATTTCACTAAATGGTATGAAACAAGCTGATGAATCACTGAGTCAAGACAAATGTTTCTCAACTGCTGGCTAGAAAATAATATAACAATAAAGGAATATTTCTGTGTGCCTTTATCATTACCATTTTGTGAATGTAACTTTATTTTTGGCCAGCATGAAAATGATTTTTGCTATAGGAGGTATCTTTGATTACCAATTAAAAATACATTGTCAGTTTAATCACAGCAAGCTAAGGTAACTTTTTCTGTGGTTTTGAGATATAAAAGCTGAGGTGGACTAAGAGTCAGAGCTTAGTGCCTCTAATCAAAGCCTAATGTATTCGATTTAACGGGGCTACTCAAATCAAATGGAGTAACCTAACAAAGAGCTTTCTGTCCATGCTCATGCAGGCAGTGAGAAAATCAGGGCAGCAATCAGGCCATGTGTTTAGACAGATATTAGGTAAATGAAAGAACACAGATGTGCGTTATGCAAAGCGTCTCTGCTAATTAATTTAATTGTTGCTGAGTACTGGAGGCAGGGGAGGAAACACTTTATATGATTATGTTGTAATTTTCGGTGTTAATTCACTGTTAGGTTACCGTCATCGCTTCGTCATGCATGTGGAGTCCAAACATGTCCATTTAGAGTCCGGCTGCAGAGACTGAAGTCCCACCGAAGACCAGCTTGTGCAATCAAATTACAGACAAAGCAAACTAAAACTATTAAACACCTGTTTCTCGAATTGACCAGACATTATGTCAAAGAGAAATCGTATACATACGTTATAATAAGCCAAGCATTAGCAAATAAGCCAATAAATGAGAATCAGAAGAATCTGTATTAGGTATATTATATAATATATGTGTATATGTGATTGTTGTTATATTGCTAGATTTTAATTTTACTTCAACTATATGTATGTGTTCTTTTCTTTTCACTATCTCTGTAAGGCGACTTTGAGCACCTGTGAAAGCGCTTACAAAATAAATCTATTATTAATATATTGTATTAATTAATTAGCCTATTTTGGTGCAAAACAATCAACATTGTTAGAGGAAAAGCAAGAAAAGCAACAGTAAAAAATAAATAAAGTGAGCAATAAAGAACATTGAAAAAAAGGACAAGAAAAGCTCGGCTATTATAGAAAATATGTACTAAATAGGTTAATTGCATATGTCATGGTCTGGCTGCTGGCCATGAAAAAAGAATGAGAAAAGGACACGAGGTAAGAGTAAAGTATTTTTTATTATAAATAAATAGGTTTAAGTGTTGATTTAACACCGCCCACCTTCTGACCGTGTCAATTTAACACTTAAAGAGTCAATTCTAACACTGAGCCAGTGAACATATGGTCCTTATCTCAGAGTGTTAAATGAACACTCCAGATTTTACTGTGTAGCACAGGGCCGGACTGGGACAATAAGTCAGGCCAGGAATTATACACCCAGCCAGGCCACTACCAGTTTTCTTTTGTGCCATTTTCCTGGATTTATTTGTCAATATTTACAGCGTTGCTGCCCATAGTGATAGCCCTAAACTTTAAATCTACTACCCCAGAATAAACATATGGACATGGGTTACTATTTTTAAAAAAATGTGCAAATCTATTTAGGAACCTATCCATGTGAACATATTTTAAGTGGAGGTGGCCCTCAAATCCTCTAGGGGGGTCCGGGGGAATGCACCTCAGGCCAGCAGGCCACTTAACAGGCCAGGCCATCGGGAAACCTCCCGGTCCTCCCGATGGCCAGTCCGGGCCTGGAGCATCATCTGTACTTTATTTTGTCGTGTTAGGATGCTGACGGTAACCATTGTTCAATCAGGAGAGACGGTTTTGATGTAAGAATACATATTTATTGCAGAGATACACAAATGAATGTAATGGTGATGTTGGCGATTAGGCCCCGTTGTGCAGGAAGTATCATTCGGGAGGGGAGAACCGATCCGATGAAATCCCCCGGGGTCTAGACACTGGTGGTGGTGAATGGATGGTTGGGTTCGGTCAGAGGGGGAGGGGCTTAGCTTGACCCTGGATTCAGAGGGACAGGAGGTGAAAAGGGGGGGAGGAGGGTTGCATCGAGTCACCTGAAATGACAGCTGTCAGAGCGCTATGATAGGCTTGTGAGAATAGAGCGAAGTGATTGGTTAAGCTGGGGAGTGACGCCCCCGATCACTTATTGAGAGGAGAGAGAGAGTAGTTACGTGGGAATAGTAAATGAAGAGTAAGACGGTCTTCCTGGTTGAACTTACGCTGAGCTTCATTCGTCACTTGCTAAATCCTAGCATGTGTTTTCCAAATGTGCGTGTTTTACTCATCAGCTGTTGCTTTTGAATATGTTGCATGTGACTACAGGGGGGAAGATGTTTGTTCATTTGATTTCATTTTGTTGTAATAGAGAAAGTGAAACACTTTGCAGTGAATAATGCTCTGTTGCCAAAATGTGAATGTGCTTTTCATTTCTGAAGCCATTTAACGACTCGGTTACTATTAAGAAGTAACAAGACGAGGACTTCACAATCAGGCAATCTGCTTTATTGTGCAACTATTATGTGACATGGAGAAAAAGAACTTCAGAATGAATGTCACTGAGATTTATTACGCAACAAGTTACAGTTAAAACTTGCAAACACTTGTCTTAGGTTTGGATTTATATGTGTCAATAAGGGTCTAAGCAAACAATCGTTATCTCACAGTATGTCAGTTTGGCCGTTTTAAAGTCTCTGTAAAGCATGGATACTGTTGCCGTTCTAACAGTAAAGTCAAAATAAATGAAAAATAACTTATTCTGACTTGTTTTGTCTTGAGCATAGAGTCTTTAAGATCCACTTGAGAGGTTGTGAATACAGTGAGGTCAGCCAGAGGATCCTCAGATCTCTCTCGGCTCCTGAATGATTTCAAAGAAGTGTGAAAAGCTGCTCTATAAATCTGTCAAGGAGTGACAGCGCCGTTAATTAAAGCAGCTGTGCAACAATAGCCACATTTATATTAGTTTTCAGGCAAGCATACATTTGAACAAGTCTACTGCAGTGGAGAGGTTTCATTTAGTCAAAAGGCTCGGTAATGTTCTTAAATAGTTAGTCAGAGTAGTTAATCACATACAAAATAGAAACAGGAGTAAACAATAATGGAGCTCTATATGGTCAAAAGAAACTGAACTTGGTTTTATCTTTTGGATTTCGAGGTGGTATTGTAAATCTGCTGTTTGTGATGTAAAGATATTCAGATATTCATCTTCAGAGCGAGGGCTACCGGCCTCTCAGGGCTCAAATGATGTTATGTATACGGGGAGATATGGAGATATGGTGCAAAATGTATTTTATCAATCATCTCTTGGCAACCTCTTATAGGTTCCCGAGGAGCAGACATTATTCATTAAAGCGGACACCAGAAACTGCACTGAGCCCTCCGTCAGAAGGACCACCATCAGCTGCCATGAGGAGCGCATGATGAGACCATTATGGAATGCAAATAAATATATAATAATTGCGTTGTTTGACACAGAAATAGCGAGAAAGCGAGCATCCTCTTATCATCAATAGAAATGCTTATTTCTAAAGGAAAATCAGCAAGAAACAGATGGAAATGATGCCTGATTGGTTACAAAGTGTCATAGTAGTTAGAGCTGTCATGCAGTAAAAAAAGTGTAGTGTTTTTACAATGACATAATGATAACTCATATTTTCGATATATAATACATTTAAAGTTTTTCCAATTTCCTTGTTAATGTTTTTTACGAATATTTCAGGCATATCTAGCACATTGCCCTTTTAAACTTTTTTTGCATCTTGTCAACAGCGAAGCAATCTGAAAACACAACCTTGACGTATTTTCAGCTTTATATAAAACTGACATGGGAAACAAGTCAGCTAAAGATGCCTATGTATTCATTAGTCAGAAAAAAAAGCGACATTTCTCATTCATTTGCAGCCAAGTTTCCGGCCACTTTCAATATAAAATCTCCTTTTAGCTCCGTTTTGGCCTCCACCAACTCCTGAGGGAAACTGACGTCTTTTTAGCTGCTATTGCTCCACAAAGCATACATGTATTATCACTAACGTTGTCTGTCTGCAACGGTCTGTTCTCCTTAGCAATGGTCCTGGTTCTCTTAGCAACGGTCTGTTCTCCTTAGGCAACGGTCTGTTCTCCTTAGCAACGGTCTGTTTTCCTTAGCAATGGTCTGTGCTCCTTAGCAACGGTCTGTTCTCCTTAGCAACGGTCTGTTTTCCTTAGCAATGGTCTGTGCTCCTTAGCAACGGTCTGTTCTCCTTAGCAACGGTCTGTTCTCCTTAGCAACGGTCTGTTTTCCTTAGCAACGGTCTGTGCTCCTTAGCAACGGTCTGTTCTCCTTAGCAACGGTCTGTTAGCGAAAATTAGCAATATCTGAAATGTCCAAAATGACCAATCAAAATCGAGTGTTCAATAAAGCCATGTAATAAATCAATATAAAGCAACAACAACACAAAACAACTTCACTTTTATGTCTCTCTAAGAGTTCAAATACAAGCGTGTGTCAAATATATAACTTTGGTTGTATTCGGTTTGCCACCAGACACATTTGTTGTACCTTCTGTTGGCTAATAAGAAAAAATAACAAGGAGTAACACTATCACAGCAGAATATGTGAGCAGGGAACTTGAGTTGTGCAATCCTGACAAAGCCTGCATGTACTGTGTGTTCTGCAGCGACTGCAGCTGTGAATCACTCCCTGTAATCTCTCTGGACAGAGTGGCTCTATGAGTCATCAGGATGGTGACGTCCATCAGTGACAACAGGTACTCAGGTGTATCTCTGCAGGGACAAAGGTCCCCTCTCCACCTGAAACTCCATGATTATGGCCACAAAATATAGCCTCGTACGCACCAGTGTCTTATGAAGAAGAAGATGAAGAAGATTCTACTTATTGTCATTACGTAGTACAGGTACTTAAGTATGAAAGAGGATTTTTCTACAAAACAAGTATTTTTACTTTGTACTGCATGTGGAGCTAATAATCCTTTTGTTCTTGTACTCAAGTAGATTTTTGATTGTAGGATTTAAAATGGTGATATAGTTATTTTTCTTTTGTGCAGTGCACGTTTAGCTTAATGGTACTAAATAGCCCAAATGCACCTGATGGTAATATTGCATTTCAATGATATCATTTTGATTATTGCAGCTTTTCATATAGTATTGCATAAGCAGTATTTATTGAATATAAAAAGTAAGTGAAATATTTGGGAATATTTGCATTAATTGCAAAATAAAAATATCATAAACGTCTTCTGGTTTATTATTATATAGTTTGATTGAGCAAATGTTCACCATGTTTTACTGAGACTTCATGTTTGTCTAATTCGATTTAGTTTAGTCAGGAGAGCATTTATATGGCCATATCAGATAATTAAAATAAATGTTCCTAAAGCTCTTAGCTGTTCAGAAAAGTGTTACGTCTTGCAGCTGCAGTGTGAAAAACTGTTATCTTTGTTCAGTGAGATAATACCGCTCCTCTTTCTACGCATGTAAGCCCAAAAGGCATCAGCTTGTTACCTGAGGGGTCGACCTCGGACAATAATACAGCTTCTGAAGGATCTCTGCAGAGCCACTCAGATCCAGAATGGCCTCTGAGTTTCTACAATGGCCTATTTTCTCCATCTTCAAATATTTGACCTGCACGACATAAGATTCAAGATTCAAAGGTCTTTCGTCATAACACACGACTACAGTGGAAGTATGTAATGTATGACTCAACAGTGCAATTACAAGACATACAAAAGACATACAAACATATAAAAAACAAACAATAAAGCAAAGAAGCACATTTTCATTTCCAAGCTTTCAGTGTTAAAGGGGACGTATCATGCAAAATGCACTTTTAGATGTCTTTTATACATAAACATGTGTCCCCGGTGTGTCGGGGAACTCACGCAGCGTCAGAAAATAAAACCCTCTCTCTTTTCCTCCGTACCCACATCTTTAAAAAACAGGGGTACAACGAGCGGATACAGATTTGCTGCCGATATTACGTCATTTCGGATTGTGGTCCCACAGAAAGTTGCTATCAGAAACAATGCCTGATATGTTTTGGACTTAATCTCGTCTTTGTTTGCATTAGCAAGCCTCGCTAACACTCAGAGCTAACCGGTACTGGAGAGCACGTGTTTAAAAAGCGTTTTCTCACAGCAGAATTTAACTTTATCCCCGGTAGAATTCTGATTAGGCATTAGCTCCGCCTCCTCTTTTTTTTTTTTCAAGCTAAGGACCCAAAATCCGTGTTTCTCTGATACCTCATTCACACCAACGGTGTTTCAGGGCCGGTTCGAAGCTGGACCTTGAAAAGCACCGGGTTTTCCTCTTCACACCGCAGCGGAGCAGCCTCTTAGCTCCGGAATCCGGTTCGTTTGAAGCACCAAAAAATTGTCCGCCCAGAGCAAAAGCACCGCATACGTTACGCTTACATAGAGGCGGGGGCAGAGACAGATCAACTCCTGAACAACAACAAGAAGCCCGCGTTTTATCCAGTTTGTACACAACCAGTGGCGACTGGTCATTAGGGGCAGGTGGGGCACAGCCCCACCTAGTGTCAGCAAAAAGTATTAAAAATAATGATTTCCAAAAAAATGCAAAAAATAAATTAAAAGATATATTAAATATATTTTAAGATCATGTTTAATCATCTGATTCGTCTGTACATTGCTGTTTTAGTCTGTGTTCTTCTAATAAGTGTCTACAGTGTGTGCCTATTGAGCTGTTTAGAGCCATGTGGGACAAAACCCGATCCTGCCCCTCCCTCTTACTGTCTAAGTCAATGGTGACTGTAAAAACGACACTGCGCATGCTCAAAATATTTTCCTATTTAATGTGTGTGGCAAAAAAATAATGACCATAGGGGCACTGAGCTGCCATCCCCACCATACGTCATCTCACGTAATTCAGAGCTGATTGGCTGTAAGTACGTGTGCCGCGAAAAGTGTGGTGTGTGAAGAGGAGACAAGAGAAGTAAGCTGCGCATGGCTTCCCTCGACAAAAAAGCAATGAGATTTCTCCATAAGATTTTAGAAAATAGCTCCAAATAAAATCTGTGGGAAACAAACCTGTTAGATAAATGCACGTTTTGTTCAGCCGGATAATATCCACATGTCTACCCTACTTTTATAATTTTCGAATCATAAATCTATTGATTAGATTTATGATAGACTTTTGAAACTACAAGAACATAAGGAGGACTTTTACAAAAAAGTAATAGAGATTTTTGTCCAGAGGGATAGGCAAATGGACTTAATCTTCAAGTCAAGGTAAGACTGCAATTTTATTGAAAATGGGATCTTACTAAGAGAGAACAATTCAATATTTAAATGATAAAATTACATCTTTTGGGTATCCTTCTGTTGAACTGTCTGTTTAAAATTAATTGAAGCATCAGACAAAAAAAGCTTTTGAAAATAATATTATATTTTGATTTAGGTCAAAATATAATATTTGTAAACCTGAAGAGTCAGAGCCTCACCAGCCATGAACCTCACTGCAGAAGCTTATATAGACATCTGAGTTTTTTGTGCCCCACCACTTTTGTACATATAAAAACGCCACTGTACACAACGATGGAGAAACTTAACAAGCAGCAGTGGTCCACTGAAGAGACCAGCTACCTACTGGGAATCTGGTCTTCCGAAGAGGTACAGAGGAAGCTGGAGCACAATCGGCCATTGTTGATGTTGTCGCTGTCAGCTGTGAGGGGTTTCCGCGCGGTTTGGCTTTATGAAGCAGGCACGCAAACGGTTACGTCATTACGCAAACGATGACGCAATGACGCAGCACCAGTCGGACTCTGGGCAGTGTGCAAAGAGCCGAAGCTAAACCGAAGAACCGGTTCTGAGCCTGAAAAGCTCTGGCACGGAGCTTGAACCGGAGTTGCGTTGGTGTGAATGAGGTATAACAGGGCTGGAATAGAGGGATATGAGGGATTTCTAAAATGCATGATCTGTTTGTATTTTGAGCAAAACACATCATAGACATGTTTTGATATATTTTTATATATCTGAGACCCGTAATATATGCCTTAAAATAGCATGATAGGTGCACTTTAAAGCAAGTATTTTGATGTATAAAAGTTCAGATTTATTTGCTCAACATATGCATTAAAACTCATAGCTAACAAAAACACAAAAAAGTATTTCATATATATATATATATTGTAGTATATGTGCACATTTGTACTTTATGTTTAAATGCTGTTAGTTATTGGAACTATATTTTATTTTACATTTTATTGGACATTTTACTCTCTTAAACCTTTTTGTTTATACAAATATTTCATTATATTTTTTATTTATCTTTCATTTTCCATCATGGATCAACTGTCACAAAACCCCATTTCGCCTGGTATAAATAAAGTATTGTGATTCTGTTTATTCCTTTAAATTAAAAGCCTTTTAAGAGTAGCACAACATTCAGGAAGGCGTGTGGTGCAGTGGGTTGAGCGTTGGTGTTCGGATCAGGGGAGCACAGGTTCAAACCCCACTGCAGTCAGCATGTCGTTGTGTCCCTGGGCAAGACACTTCACCCCAAATTACTCCTGTGGGGATTGCCCACAGTATTGAAAGTCACTTTGGATAAAAGCGTCTAACAAGTGACATGTAATGTAATGTCATTCTTAATTTAGCATCCCATGTGTGTCCCCAGTACAAAAACAACCTCTTAATCCCAGTAACGTTAACACTACTTGGAACCCAGAAAGTCAGAGAGAAAGACATCAGCAGCTGTTGAACCTGGAGCTACAGGACAGATACAGTCAGCAGTCAATAGGCTATTATGTGACAGTGAGATAAGGTTAAACCCTGGAGAGCTCCAGAGGCAGACCCTCACCGTGCACCTCACAAAAGGTCAAACTATTCACCGCCTCCTCGCTGAAATGTTATTCACCAACAGGGCACCCCCACAGGTTTGATGGGACTTGGCACTGTGGCAACGTCTTGGCTTTTGGGATTGTGTGGGTACAAACACTTGAACGGTCTCCCACCACATTCACTGCTCTTTTCTGTGTGTAAGGAATGAGCTAAGTCGCCACAGGAAGGGATGAATGAGCTCTTCAAACCCACTAGCTTTTACGCTGCTATGGACAATCTTGCACTAACGTACATTCTCAAAGATATTGAAGTGACTGTTATATTGTATATATTGATTGTTGTGCTTTTATTTAGTTCTCAATGTGTGCATATGTATAAATGTGTATTTTGATTGTGTATAGATATATTTGCATACATATTTGTATATATATATTTGTATTCGGGATGGTGGGAACATTTCGATATCTCTGTCTGACACACAAACTGAAAGATTGACAATAAAGTTGACTTTGACTAAATGCTCTCACGCTGCAGAGAAAACACACTGTGCAGCTCTGCAAGGACAGAGCGTCCTCGTGTCATCTCACAACAACAACAATTCTCTTCATGCAGTCAAAATGTTACAGAGGAAGTCCTTCTTACAACTACGGTGTAATTATGAAATGTATGAAACACTTAGATCGCAAGTTCCTTAACAGTGCAAGAACAAGACATAAAAAATGAATATAAAAAACAACAATAAAGCATATAAGCACATTTTAATTTCCAAAGCAAGTATTTTGATGTATTAAAGTTCAGATTAATTTGCTCAACATATGCATTAAAGCCAAAGCTAACACAAATAGGAAAAGTATTTAAAATATATTGATATTGTAGTGTATGTGCACATTTGTACTTTACGTTTAAATGCTGTTAAATAATTGAACTGTATTTGATTTCATTTTATTGGACATTTCACTTCATTCTGCTTCTTTTCAGGGTGTAAGGAAGGATGCTCTTCAAAACTCACTCAATGCTCTCACGCTGCAGAGAAAACACGGAGTGAAACTGTGCAGGTCTTCAAGGACAGAGCGTCTCACAATAACATATTCTCCGCATACAGTCAAAATGTTCCATTACAGAGGAAGTCCTTCTGAGGCAAATACGGTTGTCTGAAAGTAAATGTTTGTCACTTAGTTAAGATAACCCGAATGAGGTAATATTTAACCAGCAAAGTGGTCAGAGGTAAATACATGTTAGGAGCAGGAATGTGAGGTATGCAGGAACTGGTACTCGACGTGTTAGCAGAAACCTCAAGTGAGAGGTGAGAGATTAGATGTCCTTCTTTGGAGTTATATCAGCAGTGGAGAAAACAACAGTAATTGACTTTTAAATGGCATGCACAGAATGTGTTGCTCGAACAGCGTTAGCATTGTGATGCTCTGATAGCGTTTATCTCAAAGTCAAACGGGGAAAACACCCAATAACTTAAATAGGATTTTAATCAAATTAGGAACAATTGAATTAGAACTTGTACTTACTGTACATGTAACAGCTTTAGTGTGGTGTGCAGAGGTCCACAGGGATGGAAAGAGGTTGATAACAATATACAAGTATATGTTTCTGTGGCTTTCTCTAAAACAAGCTTAAGGCAGCAGGTGGTTAAAGTGTGTCAGAGCTCTAATACATTAAATGGCTAGAGACTTCTGGCAAAAGACAGAAATGTGCAACAAGTAAGGCTTACAAGGCACGTTTCTGTCTTTTTGCCAGTACTTCAATACAAAAATACACAAAATGAAAGTGAGTTTGAACCTTTATTTGTCAGTATTTTTGATCATAGTGTCAGTGACCACCAACTGGCGCCACATCCGGCCCGCACGACGGGGGTGACTGTGGCGTTGTGCATTCGCCCCTCCACTCATTTTGCAGCAGTCGGTAAATGCCGCTGTAACACATGAATAAACAATGAACCACATTACATTACATTGCATTTAGCTGACGCTTTTATCCAAAGCGACTAACAATAAGTACATTCGACCAGGAAGACACAACCTTGAAGAAAACAGAATCATATAAGTATATCAGGTTTCATAGAGCCAAACATTTCTAGTGCTACTCAACTGGCTTTAGATAAGCCAGTCCTTTATTAGTATAAAAGTGCTTCGTGAATAGTTCTATCGCTCGAAGTGGAGTCGAAAGAGATGAGTTTTCAGTTTGCGCCGGAAGATGTGCAAGCTATCTGCTGTCCTGATGTCAATGGGGAGCTCATTCCACCATCTTGGAGCCAGGACAGCAAACCCACGTGTTTTTGCTGATGGGAACTTGGGTCCCCTTCGCAGCGAGGGTGCAGCGAGTCGTTTGGCTGATGCAGAGCGTAGTGCACGCGCTGGGGTGTACGGTTTAACCATGTCCTGGATGTACGAAGGGCCAGATCCATTCGCAGCATGGTACGCAAGTACCAGTGTCTTGAAGTGGAACCACGGCACTCTGGAGAAAAGTATAAGGTTGGAGAAGTCGTTATTTAATTTAGTCTGGCTTCGTATGATTAAAAGCAACACGATCATCGACCCGACGCAGTCCCCCATTGTTGTAGTGAGCGCCGCTGGGGAGAAAATCAGCGACGTAAACGGTGACCTCATGACGCAGCAGCGGCAGCACCAGTCGGGCTCTGGGCGGTGTGAACAAAACGGGGGCTGAAAAGAAGAACCGTTTCCGAACCGGAAAAGCTCTAGCACGGAGCTAGAACGCTAGCTGCGGGACAGTAGCCTAGAAGTGATCCTTCGTTAGCGTGAAGAGTCTGCTAAGCTTTATGCGCTCCGCAGTACCTGAGCGTGCTCCACTTGCACCCCCCCCCCCCCCCCAAATGTAGTTGGTGATCCCTGGTGTACATGCTTAGGGTTTTCCTCTCTTCTGACAGTTCCTCTGCCGCTTCTTTTGAAATGTTATCCGCTCTGTAACATGAGCAAGTACAACTTGAGCATGACATTATATCATTTATCTTGAATTGTGATATAGTCAAATATAAATCCCATAAGTAGTTTAAGCCAATTTAGTTTGCCTCTAGGCTGCAGAACCATTTCACAGAATAAATACCTTAAATACCCCATAATTACCACACAGAGGATCATCTTTGCTCCACTACTACAAAAGGACTTCATGTTGGGTTTAATACTGTAGGTCATGTCACGGGTAGAGTCACATAAAATACAATATTAACAAACTGTCTATACAAGGTTGTTATCATAAAGCATTAATGCTAATCAATGGCTAGTCTGCGCTCCATTGCAGCCATAAGGTCAGATCAGATAGTACTTTATTGATCCCAATTTGGGAAATGTTTGCGTTGCAGCAGCATAAAAACAAGGCATTGCACATTAGAGAAATGAAGAGTAGAAATAAACAATTCTAAAATGTAAACATCTCAAAATAGAAATAAAACTGCATGCTGTTTGTATGCATTGTTTTATGTTTGTTTCAATGTAAGATTCACCTCAACATGATGTCGGAGGATTACGCATTGTAAACTAGAAGAACTTAAATTGTGTTCTGGATTTTATCAGGAATAAGTGCAGCTTAAACGGGACTCCTTCGATCGTTTTTCCTATAGTTCTTGTCAAAGCACGTGCCACGGCATTTTGTATCAGCTGGGACAGCCTGATAATCAGGATCTGCAATAATCCAACCTTGAAGTAACAAATGCATGAATTCGTATTTTTGTATAGTTTTGAGACGAAGAAGGAAATCGTTGGAACACATCCATTCATATATCCTGATCAAAGGTAAAGGTGAGATTCCTTACGGTCGTGCAAGAGGCCATTTTAATGCTATCCAGAGTAAGTAGTCTTTAGATCAGAGTTGTTTGAGGCCAATCTTACACTAATGGAACATTTCCACTGCAGCAGGGTAGCCCTGTTTAAGCGTCCCTAAGCGTCCTCGCTCAGGCCTCGGGCTGCCTCGCTGGCCGTTTGAGGCCATGGCGCATTTCTATTACAGTTTAGGACCTGGGGTAGCAACGCAGTGTAGGCGGGGCTCCCGTCGAGCTCCCGCTGGATTTGATCATCCCCAATGAGATGTAGGAACGTCGTCACCTCCTCGGTCGACCACGGTGTGCTTTTCTTTGACGTTGCCATTTTTGTAGCTCCTCCATTTACAAAAATGCTGTGTATAAAAATGCTGCAAGCTTGCTTCTAGATATATATGCGACGCTAGGGATGATCTCGCGCGCGATCTTGTGACGATTCTCTCTGATCAATCAGCGGTCGAGAGTGTTGACGTCACTAGTTCAGCCCTGGCCCTGGCCTGATAGAACCGCGATTTTATGGGGCTGGAAAAAGAGGGAAAAAGTACCCGCTAGCCGGTGCTACGCTATATGGAAAGGCCACCAAAAACTGGCCTGGCCGTTTGAGGGCGATTAAGGACGCTTAAACGGGGCTACCCGCTGCAGTGGAAATGCGCCATTAGTTCAATAACTTTTGTCTGTGTTTAACATTTAAAATGTGCAGGTCACCATTTGTCTATGTCCATAAGGCATTGTTAAAGTTTAGTTAATTGGTTTAATCTGTTTGATCTAAATATATAATTGGGTATCGTCTGCATAAGGGGAAATGTTTATGGTGTGATTTCTTATAATATTGCCTAACAGAAGCATACATATTTTCGTTTCTTTAATTCCTTAATACATGTACAAATGTATAGCAGCTCTGACCTAAGAAAAACTGACTTGCAATTTCCAGACTTCTTGTTTTAGCAGATTTGCAAAACAACTGTGAAGCTCCTGAAAAAAGTATAAGCATGAGGGATGATGTCTGTCTTTGCCATGATAATAAACATGACACGCTTTAAAAAGCCACATTTCTGATTATCTATAATGTGTTGACATTATTGGGAGCTGGCCGGTCCTCTGTGGATCTCCTGTTGAATCTTAATGCGCTGCTTTCTGCTGGTTCTGTTCACAGGAGAACCCTCTGGAGAGCAGATCTGCAGCTGAGCCCTGGCACCAAGAAATAAATAAATCCGGATTCAGAAAAAAATGAATTCTGAGAAAAAAAAAACTGAAATTCTCAGAATCCTGAATTCTGAAAAATGTGTGTGTGTGTGTGTGTGTGTGTGTGTGTGTGTGTGTGTGTGTGTGTGGTGTGTGTGTGTGTGTGTGTGTGTGTGTGTGTGTGTGTGTGTGTGTGTGTGTGTGTGTGTGTGTGTGTGGTGTGTGTGTGTGTGTGTGTGTGTGAGTGCGTGCGTGCGTGCGTGCGTGCGTGCGTGCGTGCGTGCGTGCGTGCGTGCGTGCGTGTGTGTGTGTGTGGCCTAGCATTACTACACTTGTGGAGACCTAAATCTGTTTACACAGTCACGTGTGGGGACTCGCCTCCCTTATGGGGACAAATTGGAGGTCCCCATGAGGGGAGTCATTCATTTTAGGGTGAAGACTTGGTTAGGTTTAGGATTAGGATTAGGTTTAGGCTAAGGGTTAGAGTTAGGCATGTGTTGATTATGGTTAAGGTTAGGATAAGTCTCCAGGAAATGCATGTAAGGGTGCGTTTACACCTGCCTTGTATAGTCCGGTTGAATCGAACCCTGGTGCGTTTAGCCGCTTGGTGCGGTTCATTTGGGTCGGTGTGAACACAATCCGAGACTTCTTAAGTGAACTAAACAACCGGACTCTGGTCCGCTAAAATAGGTGGTCTCGGAGCGCTTGCTTGCCAACTCTGGAGCGGTTCATTGCTGGTGAGAACGCAGTCCGCACCAAAACATAGGAAGCGTAGTATTTACGTGTCACAAGAACGCGGATATCTTCAAAAATCTTTAGCGAAAGAGTCTTTCAAGACATCCGCGGTTGTTTAGTTAAAGAGTGAAGCAGAATGAAGTGTTGAACAGTGTCGTGTAAAGTAAAAATTCTCCGTCAGCTACATAAAAGTAAGAACACCTGTCGTCGGTGAAACGCCCCTCCTTACTGCAGAACGTCTCTCATTATATGTGTTATAATGTTTTTTAACGGACGTTGTCTGATTATATAATCATATGCGCGGGCCGCTAGTGTCTGTTGATCTCCAGATTAACAGCAGTTTGAGAATAACCTGCCGAAAGTGCTGATGCTCCATGGCGGAGGCTCCGGTAAAAATTGCCGGGATTTGCGCTTTTACCCCCTGACCAATGGTTGAACTGCATTTCCGTGCACAGACTTGTGTTTAAAGTTTATAGTCCGTTTGAGTTTTGCCCGTGTGAACTAACCCTAACCCTAACCAACAACCAATCACATGAATCTCCCGCCCCCGACATACAAAGCAATAGCAATGTTAAAACGAAGTAAACTGGATATAAAATCCCCAAACAGGCGAAAACCTACCAGTTTCACCCACTGTCTCTGCCACCTCCCTCCATGCCTGGTTCCTCCGGTTTGTATCCCGGTAGATGAACAGAGACTGATCATACAGCACCGGGTGATTCTCTACCGCTATAATGAATTTTCCCTCCATTTTTTTGAATATGAGGAAATGACCTGCGTAGTCTCTCCCAGCATACACGCGGTTTGATTGGCTAGCGCTTGTACTGGCAGATTTGCATAAACGGGATTTCATTGGCTGACGCCTCCGTCGAGGCGTCAAAAGTTGAAAACCCTCCACGTCGCTTCCCAAAATGCAGTTCGGCTAAAAGTGACATTACCCCATTCAAAGTGAATGGGCAGAAGCGTTGGAAGCTTCAACGCACGCCGCTGTGTGGACGGGCCGTTAGGTGTGAATGCACCCTAACGGCCCGTCTACACTACAGGCATCGAAAAAGCTTGAAGTTGGGCGTGTCTGAAGCTTGGCGAGTTTTTGCGAGCAATGCGACCAACAACCAATCACATGAATCTCCCGCCCCCGACATACAAAGCAATAGCAATGTTAAAACGAAGTAAACTGGATATAAAATCCCCAAACAGGCGAAAACCTACCAGTTTCCACCCACTGTCTCTGCCACCTCCCTCCATGCCTGGTTCCTCCGGTTTGTATCCCGGTAAATAGTTCTGGTCGGAAAGAACCGGGTGATTTGCTACCGTAATTTCTCGTTTGGAATATGAGGAAATGAACTGCGGTCTGGCTCTCCCAGCTTGCACGCGGTTTGATTGGCTAGCGCTTGTACTGGCGGGAATTGCAAAAACGGGATTTGATTGGCTGACGCCAGCTTCGAGCAAGCATCGAGCCTCAAAAGTTGAACATTGTTCAACTTTTGACGCCGATAGACGCTCGCGATGCTTGCAACGCCTTGCCATGCTACCCACAATGCAGTTCGGCGAAGTTTGAAAATATCCTACATCACGCCATTCAAATGAATGGGCGAAGCGTTGAAAGCATTTTTTGACGCCTGTAGTGTAGACGGGCCGTAAGTCAATGTAATGTCCCCTGAAGTTATGTATATGGTATATGTGTGTGTGTGTGTGTGTGTGTGTGTGTGTGTGTGTGTGTGTGTGTGTGTGTGTGTGTGTGTGTGTGTGTGTGTGTGTGTGTGTGTGTGGTCTAGCATTACTATACTTGTGGGGACCTAAATCTGTTTACATAGTCACATGTGGGGACTGGCTTCCCTTATGGGGACAAATTGGAGGGGAATCATTAATTTTAGGGTGAAGACTTGGTTAGGTTTAGGATTAGGGTTAGGGTAAGGTTAAGGGTAAGGGTTAGGCATGTGTTGGTTATGGTTAGGGTTAGGATAAGAGTGTGTGTGTGTGTGTGTGTGTGTGTGGTGTGTGTGTGTGTGTGTGTGGTGTGTGTGTGGTGTGTGTGTGTGTGTGTGTGTGTGTGTGTGTGTGTGTGTGTGTGTGTGTGTGTGTGTGTGTGTGTGTGTGTGTGTGGTGTGTGTGTGTGTTGTGTGTGTGTGTGTGTGTTGTGTGTGTTGTAAAATGTTTTACATGTGGCTTATCCTCTTCCGTATTACTGCAACAAAGAAGCAGGCAGAGATCATCTTTTAGCTTCTAGCAACCTATCAGTGAGTCAGGGATCAGAAGAGAGGAGGTTTGCTGAGCTCTGAGTTTCTGAGGTGAACAATTGCAAATAACTTTTAAAAAGAAAAACAGCGATGTCATTTATTCTCCAGCCAGAGTGGACACTTTATCCCCTTATCATACACCTCCAGACTATAAACTGAAATAACTAATATTTACCAAGCCAGATCCATTAAGTATTGGGGTAAAAACTCAAAGTAAGGCAGCAACAACTTGTTATGAAACACACTTTGCTCCATACACAAACAAGGCTGCAACTGAGAAAACGGATCCCTCTCTTTATTCTCCAGCATGAAACAGAATATGTTTCAATAACAGAGACACAACTTCCGGCTTACCGGACAGACTGCAGCCTTCATTAGCTTTCAGAAAAATTACATTTGTTATGCTATACGCTTTCAGATCCTGCTTTTAAATTAAATTGGTTTTCTGGATGTCAAACTGTTGTTTTTTTATTAAGCGCCTCCACTGTCAATTGAAAAAACAGGAAGGAATACATTTGCGTGTCAAACAACGGAAACAATACATGATAGAAAGTGATATCCATATCCATTCTATTGTCTGAAGCATTTTGTTCTGCAACACGATAGGGAGCAGATGTAGACATTTTGCATATAAACACCACAGATAAACGTAATAAGGACTGTACACTATTCTTGTGTGACATAAGATACCTGAATATAAATCCTTTACTTCCTATTGCGGGGATGCCAAATCCATAGGCCCTTCTGTTATGTGTTAACATCCGTATGTGAGAATGAGGTGATATCCAGGAAGACAATGCATGCTGGGAGTGTTTCACAGATAAAGAAGTGTTGGACAATGTACTAAGGTTTTTTTTCCACACATGTACTAAGTGCTGCTTCTGTCCATCCCCCACATTGGGACAAGTCTTTCTAACAAAAGGACAAAACACATTCATATACAGTGGGGCAAAAAAGTATTTAGTCAGCCACAAATTGTGCAAGTTCTCCCACTTAAAAAGATGAGAGAGGCCTGTAATTTTCATCCTAGGTATGCTTCAACTATGAGAGACAGAATGGGGGGAAAGAATCCAGGAAATCACATTGTAGGATTTTTAATGAATTAATTGGTAAATTCCTCGGTAAAATAAGTATTTGGTCACCTACAAACAAACAAGATTTCTGGCTCTCACAGACCTGTAACTTCTACTTTAAGAGCCTCCTCTGTCCTCCACTCGTTAACTGTATTAATGGCACCTGTTTGAACTCGTTATCAGTATAAAAGACACCTGTCCACAACCTCAAACAGTCACACTGCAAACTCCACTATGGCCAAGACCAGCTGTCAAAGGACACCAGAAACAAAATTGTAGACCTGCACCAGGCTGGGAAGACTGCATCTGCAATAGGTAAGCAGCTTGGTGTGAAGAAATCAACTGTGGGAGCAATTATTAGAAAGACCACTGATAATCTCCCTCGATCTGGGGCTCCACGCAAGATCTCACCCCGTGGGGTCAAAATGATCACAAGAATGGTGAGCAAAAATCCCAGAACCACACGGGGGGAACTAGTCAATGACCTGCAGAGAGCTGGGACCAAAGTAACAAAGGCTACCATCAGTAACACACTAAGCCTCCAGGGATTCAAATCCTGCAGTGCCAGACGTGTCCCCCTGCTTAAGCCAGTACATGTCCAGGCCCGTCTGAAGTTTGCTAGAGAGCATTTAGATGATCCAGAAGAGGATTGGGAGAATGTAATATGGTCAGATGAAACCAAAATAGAACTTTTTGGTAAAAACTCAACAAGACGTGTTTGGAGGAGAAAGAATGCTGAGTTGCATCCAAAGAACACCACACCTACTGTGAAACATGGGGGTGGACACATCATGCTTTGGGGCTGTTTTTCTGCAAAGGGACCAGGACGACTGATCCGTGTAAAGGAAAGAATGAATGGGGCCATGTATCGTGAGATTTTGAGTGACAACCTCCTTTCATCAGCAAGGGCATTGAAGATGAAACGTGGCTGGGTCTTTCAGCATGACAATGATCCCAAACACACCGCCCGGGCAACGAAGGAGTGGCTTCGTAAGAAGCATTTCAAGGTCCTGGAGTGGCCTAGCCAGTCTCCAGATCTCAACCCCATAGAAAATCTTTGGAGGGAGTTGAAAGTCTGTGTTGCCCAGCAACAGCCCCAAAACATCACTGCTCTAGAGGAGATCTGCATGGAGGAATGGGCCAAAATACCAGCAACAGTGTGTGAAAACCTTGTGAAGACTTACAGAAAACGTTTGACCTCTGTCATTGCCAACAAAGGGTATATAACAAAGTATTGAGATGAACTTTTGTTATTGACCAAATACTTATTTTCCACCATAATTTGCAAATAAATTCTTTAAAAATCAGACAATGTGATTTTCTGGATTTTTTTTTTTCTCATTTTGTCTCTCATAGTTGAAGTATCCGGATGAAAAGTACAGGCCTCTCTCATCTTTTTAAGTGGGAGAACTTGCACAATTGGTGGCTGACTAAATACTTTTTTGCCCCACTGTATCTAATTGCATCTGAAACAAACCAAAAGGGTGGTACAATAAAGATTCATATGAATATTATAGAGAGGCGATGAGGTCATATATGCGCTAGTCAATAATAATAATAATAATAAATCACAAGAAATTCCCCTCAGATCAGATGTTAAGACCTTTACAGACAGGAGCGGACTGGGACTAAAAATCAGCCCGGGACTCTCGACCGGCCCACTTCGGTACCGCAAGTAAATACCGCTAGTAATATGTCAAGGAGGGGGGGGGGGGGGGTGTGTGTGCTAGTGACCTATCCGACCGGCCCACCTTGGCACCACAAGTATCGACGGGGACGGGGGACGAGGTGCTTATGACCTATCCAAACCGGCCCATCGGGATTCGTCCCGAACGTCCCGATGGCCGGTCAGCCACTGTTTACAGATACATGCAGCATAGCAACAAAAATAGAAAATGTTAACAGGTTAAGAGACGCAAGGAGATAAAAGGTATGATAATAAAAATAAAATACAATAAAATAAATAATGATTCCTCTCGGAAAAATAAGACACAAGACCAAGTGAATTGATGCAACAATATAAAACCCTATAAAATAAAGTAAACATATATATGCACAACAAGAATACAAATAACAAGATAATAGTTATAAAAACTTGAAGACAAATAAAGTGTTGATCCCATTTGAATTGAGCCATGAATAACACATTACATTTCATGACGCTTTCAGACGCTTTTGTCTAAAGCAACTTGCATCAATACTGTATACATGCCTACCGGAGCTGTTTCAGTTAAGCATAGACCAGGGGTGGCCAACCCGCGGCTCTCGAGCCGCATGCGGCTCTTTGCCTAGTTTCATGCGGCTCTTCAGTTCATATCGAATTGTATATGTGTGAGTTTGGGGGAGAGACACTGACTCCTGACTAGTGTTGCACGGTGTACCGATACTTGAAAGGTACCGCGATACCCTGCCCTTAAAATGTTACGATTCCTCCGTTTCATTAGTATCGGTACTTTAAGAATGACGGGGAAAAGTACTCCGGTGAGAAAGCGCCGTTTTAATAAGAGCCGTGTGTGTTCAGCGCTCTGCTTCCACTCCCTGCACTGCAGCCGTGCCTGCTCTGCAGTCCCGCCCCTCTCAAGCACGCTCTAAGTCCCTCCCCTCTCTCGTGCACGCGCTAGCTGCCAGAGCATGTGAGAAAACGAGAAGCATGGCTGCAAGTGGGAGTGCAACTGCCGCTGCGCCTCGGCTTGTTGACAAAAAAGACGCCAGAAGCGAAATTTGGAAGTATTTGAGCTATATCTCTGACAGTGAGGGCAAGCCTACGGACACCACGAGGCCTGTCTGTAAGAAATGTATTAATTTTATTTAATAGGAAATCTTGTCATTTATTTAATTTATTGTTCTCATTGTTTAAAAGTTTGTGTTATGGTTATGGTTCTGGTGTGAAATAAAGCACAATAATTACATTTAAGACTGTTTTTTAAGAAAAGTATCGAAAAATAATCGGAATCGCAATTCTTGACTTGGTATCGAAACCAAAATGTTGGTATCGTGACAACACTAGCTACTCCTGACAGTTAAACCTGATATTTAGTAGGTCTGTTAAGTATTAACGTAATTTGGCCGGTCAAAGTTGTTTGGGCTCGGATAAAATCGCTTCGTTACTTTCGTCCTGTGTTACTTTCGTCCCGTGTTACTTTCTTCCCGGCTCCCGGTGTGTATGTGTGGTGTCAGGTGTCAGTATGAGAGGATGACAGCAAGTCTAATTTTGATGTGGCCCAAGAGCCAATCACAATAATACCTGCGATGCAGTGAACCAATCACCTTTGAGGGGGGGGAAACTTATCGTTGATTAAACACTATCCAGTGTTTCCCCTACCATTGTTTTGGAGGGGCGCTGCGCCCCGCCAACAGAGCCCCGCGCCCCCCCCTGAAATTCAAGGTGTTTAAAAAATATATATAATTTTTTTTTTTAAATATATATAGCACCAAATTGCAAATAATCTATAACTACTGTCACTTTTCACATTGAACATGTGCTCTTTTATTAAATAAACTAAACGCTTTCATTTTAAGTTGTGAATTTAGTGTTTTTGACCCTAAGAAACACTGATGCATTAATCAATAACAATAATCCACAGCTCCTCTCTCTGCTCCAGAGGATTTAAAAAAAATATATCCCAATGCCACAAAAATGCATCAGTGACGTGGTTGAAATCTTGTCTCCAGAAAACAAAAAAACGGAAAACAAGCGGTATCAGTGCCTGTGTGTTTGATGTGGCTCTTTGCAGTAACATAGAAAAAAATGTGGCTCTTAACCTCTGACTGGTTGGCCACCCCTGGCATAGACCATCAGATTGGTCCCCATTGGTTTTTATAAACCCCATTGGTCTGTCCGGTAAGCCGGAAGTTGTGTCTCTATTATTGAAACATATTCTGTTTCATGCTGGAGAATAAAGCGAGGGATCAGTTTTCTCAGTTGCAGCCTTGTTTGTGTATGGAGCAAAGTGTGTTTCATAACAAGTTGTTGCTGCCTTACTTTGAGTTTTTACCCCAATACTTAATGGATTTAAGAGTTTGCACGACAAGGAAGTTGCAGTTTGTCGTGTTGAAGTTACACTTTGAAAATGTGTGATTAGAAAGACTACACTCCCAAAAGTTGTGTAAGTGATGTCAGCTTTCTCCATTGCTGAAGCTCCATTGTTGCATGTTTCATACTGGGATGTTTTCACCAACCCAGTCTCACGGCATTTCGTGTTGTAGTCACGAAATAAATGTAATCTATTGATTCGTGTTCACCAACACGTTTTTCCCATTTTTTTCGTGTCACACAGAACGATTTTAAAAGCAATGTATTTCTATTGGTAGTATGTTAACTAATAATAAGAAAAAATATTTAAAAAATACATATTTCAGTATTCTGAGCCCCATCTATTTTCCTCACGCACAGCAAAAGAAGTCCGACATTATACGATTTAAAATAAAACAATAATCGTGGCTTGATCGAGTGAGAAAATGTTTTTATGAACCCCACAGCTTCTGGTCTTCAAAGACCCGACTGGACAAAAAGACGTGGTGCAGGCACGAAACACACTACCAATAGATATACATCGCTTTTAAAATCGTTCTGTGACACGAAAAAAATGGGAAAATCGTGTTGGTGAAAACGAATCAATAGATTACATTTATTTCGTGACTATAACACGAAATGCCGTGAGACTGGGTTGTTTTCACACAGTGGCGAACCGTGTCTATCGCAACTGGACCTTCTGTAGACACACACACCCTCCGCCGCTCTTCATTTTATTACATTTTATTTATATAATTAAATCTTTTTTTTGTTTGTTTTATCTGAGTGTTTCAAGGTATTCTCTGAATACCTTGAAGGCCCTGACGGTGCGCCACTGCTTTCACACAAGCAACAATTATTGCTGGTTCTTTCGTTTCACGTTAATACTTTAAATACCCCATAATTACCACAGTTAATATTATATAACATTTTGCGTGGAACATAGCTAAGCTACCTAGCTAGCTAATTATAGTGTCATATATAGACAAGCTCTTTCACACAAAACAAAACTAAGTCAGCCAACAGTCCAAAGACATATCATTTGCAGTGATAGTAGAAAAAGCAGCATAATAAATGACTTGTTAATCTGTGATGGTTATTCTCGTGTCCAGGAAAGAGAAGCTTAAAAGGAGACTAAATGGAGTCTCTGAGATGTTTTCAAATCGGTACTTTGATTAATAAAAAGCGTGGTAAAGTCACAAACAGGATATTGTCCGACAGAAAAGCAGCTGTCTCTAGCTCTCGCTAGCAGAGGGAAAAAGAGGCCGAACCCCTCAGGTCCGGTTGTTTATATATCCTCTACTGGCTCCTCCCTGCGGGCCCGCTCTCCAACGTTTTAATGTCCGTTGTTACGCATATCAGAGGATACAGACATTGTACATTCAATATATATTTAAACACGCCTTTTCTCCTCCTTAACTCTTTCATTACTTTTCATTTAACACATTCTAAACGCTGTAATCAATACTCCAAAAATACAGGAAATACTTCACAGCAGTTTGGTTCCGGTCGTTCCGAATGTTGTCGCATGCTACCCACATCTGTAAACAATAACGTGCTCAAATAAACTACCTTCATTTAATATTCAACAATAATAATATCTCGACTTCTATAGTTGTAGTGTTGAAATCAGTAGGTTTCGGTGTGCAACATCATATCATCTCGCTGCTAAATTCACCTCTATAGTAAATGATATATTAGCCTCATGCTAAATGCTAACCGGAGATGACGGATTTTCAGAGTAAAGCTTAACAACTGGTTGTGCACAGGAACTTCTGGTTTTTCAGTATAAAACAGCATTTAAACTGAAGGTATGTTTAAGGTACATTATGCTATCAAAACATTGATTTTAATTTCTAACAGACTCAAACTAGTAATTGTTGCCGTTAATTTTCTACAAAACACATTGGGAACAACCAATCACTGCCAGATTCTTTCCTGTATATTTTACTTTCCAACTTTTAATTTGAGTGTTCACTGAGTATTCAAGTTATTTGTATTCCTCTTGTCTTCCAATCTTCGCTAATGTTTTCCTCCCCCCTTTGTTCATCTGGGCTGAAGACGCATTATGAAGGAGCCGCTCATCCAAGAAATGTACATCGATGATTCATCTTTAACCTATTTTGCTGTACATCTCGGCTACAAGCATGAAAACGAAATTCTTCAGCGGAACAGAAGTGATATAAGAAGATGCCAAAGTGATTCAGTCAAATGTGTCACACCATATAAACCCCTGTAAACAGCTCTATTTGTCACTTCCTAGATCATATTACATATTATATAATCATCTCACACTTGTACTTTTCACTGTTGGCTGCATTGTGGAACTCTAGGAAAGGAAACTTTTTGAGACTGAAGGAGGAAATCAGTCTCTCTTAAAATGGAGATCTGATGGCTCTGACCGACAGCAGCCTGAATGTATTCAATATAACAAATCTCCTCTGGCTGGATGATAACTCTCTGCTTCATTGCTTCTCTTTGGATAACTGGACACACTGTACATTTTAGATATTTATATAATTTAATATTCCATTCCCTACACTCTTAATGTAAATAATATCCTGCTTTATATTGTGTTGAAAGCCCTTCAATAGTGTTTTATTGTCAGAGTATATAGATTGTTTTCTCTTCACGACCTACTGTGTATTTTCTACTTTTTAATGCAGTTTTAATTCTATGTTAAGATGTTTAAATTCTAGTATTGTTTTTATTTCTACTTATGTGCAATGCCTTGTGTTGTTGTTTTATAACAACGCAAACATTTCCCCATTTGGGATCAATAAAGTACCTCTTATCTTATTGTAGAAAGCCTGTTTGTTGGGTCCATGCCTGATCTGATTAGGCAGCACAACTTAATCCTGGACCAGCTCAAGAGTGATCCAGGAAAGAGTCCTCAAACCAAGAAATTAGTTAGCATTTAAGCACATCTGTGTCCTTCGTGTCAAAGTCAATGGGTTTTTGGAATGAGTTGTTGGTTAGATGGCTGGAATAAGGTCTGTGGTTACCACCAGCTGAAGAGGTTTTTTCACTATTTGTTCCCCAACATTTTATATGTCAGTAATAACCCCACTGGTGAACGTCTGAAGCTTTTCTGTGTCTAATAACTGTGGTTTCTAGAAAGTTAATTAATGAGGCGACTAGCCATCATCACAACGAAAATTAGCCGCCATTAGCTTAGCGTAGGTGACCGTGCTGTAGATCCTTATAGCCTAACGTTAGCTTTTTATCACTGCTCATTGAGCATAGCCGAGAACATGGACAGTAATTGGATGTTTTTTGCGAGAAAACACTCATTCTCATTGCCCTTACTGACAAAATAACAATTCTGTTAAATTAGTCTTCTGATGATGGCCGCACAAGTTGATAAAACTGGACTCCTAACAAGAAAGAACAATTTAAACCACAGTATTATAAATGTCCAAAAATGAACGATGCTTACTCTCTAAAGCAGGGGGGTCAAACTCAAATACACAGTGGGCCAAAATTAAAAATGGGTACTAGTCGAGGGCCGGACTGGTTCAATGTTTATTGCAGAACTTATTGAAATGAACTTATTGCACATATTAAACCTGGAACTAACAAAGCTTAAATTATTGCCTATAAAAACAACATTAAACATTAAATAATCAGTTGCATTAATTACTTATGGCTCTATCTGCAGCTTTTCCTCAGTCATTTCTTATGATTACATTTTTCCACAGGCCAACAACAGCTTCAAAAAAACTATTTCCCTCAAAGAAAAAACCAAACATGCCCTGCTGTCATGAGAGAGAAAGTGCAGAAAGAAACATCCATTAAACTCAGTACTGCTCTGTGATGCTAGTTCAGATACTTGGCATCTCATCTTGGGTGCAAGGTCATCAATGTTTGGGCTCAGGCTCTGAGCTGAGGAGACCCTCAGGATGGAGTGAAGGTGTGCATGCAATTTACCGGCGGACCAGATCTAATAGCAATTAGAAATTATCCTGCCAGCCGAAATTAAATCCACCACGGGCCTGATTTGGCCCCCGGGCCTTGAGTTTGACACATGTGCTCTAAATGCTAAAGTCAAGTGGTAGATTAAATCTCAATCAAAGTGGTATTTCAGTACTTTATCACACAGTTTTTCCTGCATCATGTTGCATATGTATTAATTAGAGGTAGCATGTTACCCAAATCTATTCCACCTTTCATTTTTAAATTAGAAAAATTGCCGTTTCTTTTTCCTCCTCATTACACAACTCGTAGCTCAGGGAGGTGTCTGATTTAAAGGCGCAACACCATCCTGCTGAGAAGGAAAAACTACAATTTGACACCAAATCAAACCTGGTGTGGGGCTGTTAATCTGTCTCATTATTAGCCTTTTTTTTTTAAATGTATGTTGTTTAGGATGAATTGCTGTTAAACTTCTACATTTAACCATTTCAATCAATCAGGACAAGATAGCGAAAACTAAAACTGTGCATCGCTACAGGAAGAGACTATCACACGTCTAACAGGACGGAAAACTGCTTTTCTCTCCTCAGCATGAAGTGTCACACCTTCTGGAAACCCACTTCTCATCGCAGGAAGTCTCCCCAACAGTCCTTTCTTACTTTATGTTTGTGAATCACATTTTCTGAACTTTTTTTTAAGAACGCAAACTTTTTCGGGGTAATCACAGAAAAGACGTTGCCTGATTTAACCCGAGTTGCATCATGATACTACATTGGGAGACCAGTTTAGTCATAATTCTTTGTCATAAATCACAGTTTAAGTTTTATGTTAGAAAAAACCAAGTATGCAGAAAAAGCTCATACAAATGTAACTCCAATAAGCTTTCATATCATTCTGCATTAGATCATTGATTTCATTTTCATGTGTCTTCTCGCAATTATTACTGGCCCCGTGTATCTCGTAATCGATATAACCGGCCTGCTCTCGTCTATCCCACGTGCTCCACTGAGATCCAACATCTAGTTTCAGGTGGCCTGTGGAACTGCCAGTCAGCTGTTCCTAAGGCTGACTTCATCTCTGGCTACACCTCCCTGCAGTCTCTGGATTTCCTTGCTCTCACTGAGACCTGGATTACTCCATCCAACACATCCACCCCAGCAGCTCTCTCCACTGCATATTCCTTCTGCCATACACCCAGACCCACTGGCAGAGGAGGTGGCACTGGTCTCCTGCTCTCTCCCAAATGGAGCTTTTCCCTCTTCAAGCTACCTAACTTTACTCCTTCCACCTTTGAGTTCCATGCCGTCACAGTAACCCATCCTATACAGTTAACCATTGTTGTTCTCTACCGTCCACCAGGCGCCTTGGGGGACTTCTTGGAGGAATTAGATCATCTCCTCTCACACATCCCTGAAACTGGCCCTCCCGCTGTACTTCTCGGAGACTTCAACCTCCAGATGGGGAAGATAGACGAACTAACATCTCTGTTAACCGCCTTTGCTTTCTCACTCTCTCCGTCCCCACCGACTCATAAAGCTGGCAATGTCCTTGATCTCATATTCTCAAGGAACTGCGCTACTTCTAACCTCTCTGTAAACCCGCTCCACACATCCGATCACTTCTTCATTTCATTCTCTCTATCCCTTTCCAAACATAACAAACTAATCTCTTCCCATCCTACACTTGTCCGCCGTAACCTTCGCTCCCTCTCTCCCTCTACCTTTGCCTCGTCGGTGCTCTCAGCCCTCCCTTCCTCTGATTCGTTCCAACTACTGCCTCCAAACTCTGCTGCAGAAACTCTCCTCTCTACTCTCTCATCCACTCTGGACTCGCTCTGTCCTCTGACATCTCGGCAGGCTCGTCAGTCCCCTCCGGCTCCCTGGCTAAATGATGCACTGCGTGCTAATAGAACCGTCCTTAGGGCAGCAGAGCGGAAATGGTGGAAATCCAAACACCGTGACGACCTCCTAACCTATCAAGCTCTCCTCTCCTCTTTCTCTGCTTCGATCTCTCAGGCAAAAAGCACTTTCTTTCAAGATAAGATCCAATCTTCCTATTCCAATCCTAAAAAACTATTTTCCATCTTCTCCACCCTCTTGGACCCCCCCAAAGCCCCTTCCCCCTCCTCACTTCTGTCAAGCGACTTTGTTACCCACTTTGAAAAAAAGGTTAATGATATTCGCTCTTCTTTTTCTGACTCACCTTTACTCACCGCTGGGTCACCAGACCTTCCTTCCACCAACACACTAACCTCCTTTTCCCCTCTCTCTCCAAGTGAGGTTCTTACCCTCATTACCTCTGCCCGCCCTACCACCTGTCCTCTGGACCCTATCCCTTCAAACCTCCTTCAGACTATCGCTCCTGATATTCTACCGTTTCTCACCCATTTCATCAACACTTCTCTAACTTCTGGTCACTTTCCAAACAGTCTCAAGGAGGCAAGAGTAAACCCTCTCCTAAAGAAACCCACTCTCAACCCGTCTGATGTTATAAACTACAGGCCTGTCTCTCTCCTCCCGTTCCTGTCTAAATCACTTGAACGCGCTGTCTTTAAACAACTCTCCTGTTATCTCAATCAGAACAACCTTCTGGATCCGCACCAGTCTGGTTTCAAGGCAGGTCACTCCACAGAAACTGCTCTCATTGCTGTCACGGAGGAACTGCACACTGCCAAAACTGCATCCCTCTCCTCTGTCATCATCCTGTTGGACCTGTCTGCTGCATTCGACACGGTGAATCATCAGATCCTCCTTCGCACTCTCCAAAAACTTGGAGTTTCAGGCTCTGCACTTTCCCTCCTCACCTCATACCTGAAAGACCGTACCTACAGGGTGACTTGGAGAGGGTCTGAGTCCGACCCTTGTCAATTAACTACGGGGGTCCCTCAGGGCTCTGTTCTTGGTCCCCTCCTCTTCTCCTTGTACACAAACTCGCTCGGATCAGTCATTAGCCCGCATGGTTTTTCTTACCACTGCTACGCTGACGACACCCAATTAATTCTGTCCTTTCCCCGCTCAGAGACCCAGGTCGTCGCACGCATCTCTGCTTGTCTAGCTGACATCTCTCAGTGGATGTCTGCTCACCACCTCAAGCTCAACCTTGACAAGACTGAGCTGCTCTTCCTCCCGGGAAAAGATTGTCCAACTCTTGACCTGACAATCAACATCGGCACCTCAGTTGTTTCCCCGACTCAGACTGCAAGGAATCTGGGTGTGACCCTAGATAACAACCTGTCCTTCACTGCAAACATCGCTGCTACAACCCGCTGCTGCAGATACACGCTTTACAACATCAGGAAGATACGTCCCCAGCTGACTCAGAAAGCGACTCAGGTTCTGGTCCAGGCTCTCGTCATCTCACGCCTAGACTACTGCAACTCCCTCCTGGCTGGTCTACCTGCATGTGCCATCCGACCTCTGCAGCTCATCCAGAATGCAGCGGCTCGTCTGGTTTTCAACCTTCCTAAATTCTCCCACACCACTCCGCTCCTCCGCTCCCTTCACTGGCTTCCGGTAACTGCTAGAATCCACTTCAAGACACTGGTACTTGCTTACCGTGCTGCGAATGGATCTGGCCCTTCCTACATCCAGGACATGGTTAAACCGTACACCCCAGCGCGTGCACTACGCTCTGCATCAGCCAAACGACTCGTTGCGCCCTCGCTGCGAGGGGGACCCAAGTTCCCATCGGCGAAAACACGTGGGTTTGCTATCCTGGCTCCAAGATGGTGGAATGAGCTCCCCATTGACATCAGGACGGCAGATAGCTTGCACATCTTCCGGCGCAAACTGAAAACTCATCTCTTTCGACTCCACTTCGAGCGTTAGAACGATTAACGAAGCACTTTTATACTAATAAAGGACTGGATTACCTAAAGCCAGTTGAGTAGCACTTGAAATGTTTGGCTCTATGAAACCTGATATACTTATATGATTCTGTTTTCTTCAAGGTTGTGTCTTCCTGGTCGAATGTACTTATTGTAAGTCGCTTTGGATAAAAGCGTCAGCTAAATGCAATGTAATGTAATGTAATGTAATGTAATTTTTGTCTTCAGCAAGTAGGTTTCCTTAAATATCAATATTATACCTGTCTTTCTACTTAAATAAAGTATATGATTTGTCTGGTACACTTAATTTGCAATTTGGCAGAGTTTCAACTTTAGTCAACTGAAACTCTCAGTGGTCCCTGAAAAACTCCTTGCATTTATAATGTTGCAATCAAATCTGTAACATGAATCAATAACATGGATCCACAAATCATCAGTATGCGCCGTAATTGGTCTAAATGCACTCGGTGGAAATTACTCTATAAATAAAAAATGTAAAAACTGATTTTAACTGATTTAAAAGGACATATCATGAAACCTCACTTCTTCAGTGCAAATATTCTGTGTCTGGAGTGCCTATTAAACCACAAACTGAGAAATAATCCTCAATTGGATTCAACAAGCCATTCCAATGAGAATTGCCATTAGAAAATACCACCCTCCATTTTAGCATCTCCTCGTAGGTGTACTACTAAAGATGCACCAACTGTGTGTTCTAAAACCCCCACTACAATACATCCTTAGTCATTAAGAGAAAGACCAGAGCTCTCATACTTCCCTCAGTACACCGCATTTCATTCGCTGTCAAACCACACACTGCCGCTGTGCCTTAACCAGAAGTGCCGAGCGCCGCTAGCTACCTAGCAACGTTGTTTGTGATAGCAAATCATTTCAGTATAGTTACATTACATTACATGTCACTTGTTAGACGCTTTTATCCAAAGCGACTTACATACTCAATACTGTGGACAATCCCCACAGGAGCAATTTGGGGTGAAGTGTCACAGGGACACAACGACATGCTGACTGCAGTGCAGCGACGTGCAGTCAGGGGAGGCAGAGCCTCACCTGTCATACTCCAATGTAACGGAAAAACAACTAAAGAAAAACTAAATAATAAGAAAATGTCTCCACTGATCTGTGTTGTAAGTGTGATTTCTGTATGATTCCAATCGCTTTTTATAGTCAAAATCAGCAAATTGGCCGAGCTCCGCTACAACTAGGCTACATGGGAGCGATGAGGAGTGAGGCAGGGACGAGCTCTGCCTCACGTAACCCCACAGTAACTGGCTGGAGCGCGGGCACTAATGTAGCGCGGGCACTTATTTTGTGAGCGCGCTCCAGCCAGTTACTGTGTGGTGAGGTTAGGCAGTGGCACAGATGAGCTCTGCCTCACCTCAGAATGCGTCACCCCACAGAAACTGGCTGGAAAGCGGGCACTAAGCGCATGCCTGTTACCATCTCACTGTATGTCACCAATGTAATGTGTGTAGATCCCTTTATTACATTTATCCTCGCCATCCATAGTCTCTAAATAACTTATTTCACGTATATATGATATTTAGGCTCGCTGGTCTCATACAACGGCAATGAAAAAAGCATCAGGGGAGGCAGCCATAACCTCTGCCGCACTGAAGGGGGCGCACGTGAGCCCACAGGTTCTTGTTGCTACTGTTATTCTACGCAGACGCGAACAACAAGCTAGACTTTTGAAACTAGAGGAAGATAAGGAGGACTTTTACAAAAATGTAATGGAGATTGTTGTCCAGAAGGAGAGCATGGACTTCATCTTCAAGTAAAGGTAAGACCACAATTGTAATGAACATGGGATCTTACTAAGAAAGAACAATCCAATATTTAGATGTTGGGTATCCTTTTGTTGAACGGTCTGTTTAAAATGAATCGAAGCATCAGACTAAAAAAGCTTTTGAAAATAACCGAACATTTCGATTAAGGTCAGAATATAATATTTGTAAATCTGACGCTGAAAGAGTCAGTGCCTCACCAGCCATGAACCTCACCGCACGTCACTGTTGCAGTGGGGTTTGAACCTGTACAACCCACTGCGCCACACGCCTCCCTAGTTCAAATACAGTTAAAATTCAAAGGTTTTATTGTTATAAATATGCACAAAGCTACAGTGTAGAAATGGCAATGAAATTCTTCTGACCTGAGCTCCTCCAACAATGCGACATATAAAATACAAAATAAAAAGTAGGGCAAAAAGTATCAATATAAGATATAAGAACAGAAAATGAAATAAAATAATGTAAATTAAGACCAAATTGAATACGGTTAATTGCGGTACTGTATTGGTACGTTTATAAACTAGTGAAAAAAAACACATGATTTACTATTTGTTTAGTCCTGTTTCGATCCAAACAACCGTGACGTAGCCAAGATGGCGGTCGTTGCAAGTGAGAAATGTACAGGGTTCAATACACAACTTTTTATTTAGTTATGAGTGCATCCAGGTACTAAAGTGCATTTTGCCAAACGTCATTATGGGACACATTTGAAACAGCTCGTGTAAGTACATTAGCATTAGCATATCCCATGTTACATGCAGGAAGTCTTTCTGCATCCATGGATGCAAAAAGACTTCCTGCAAATTCCTTCAAATTAGATGTTTGCACTTAGTGCTCAATCACTTTAGCTTGCTGAAGAATAATACATGCTGAAAAGAATGTTCTTAATGCAGTAGTTTGACTTGGCTGGTACTGTTATTTCTGTATACTGCATTTCATGGACATACTTAATTGATGTACTGGGTTTTAGACTGACAATAAAACAATGAATTTAATTTGGTCATTATCTGTTTTTAATATGTTAAGAGATGAAAAAGGAAAGGATGCTTGCAATAAGATATTCTGACTTTGAAAAAGCAGTTTTCTACTTATCAGTGTTGATCTAATACCTTTAGAATTATGGTATTTCTCAATTTAGACATGAATTTACTCAGAATCAGTATTAAAATCTCAAGAACAAGTAATAAAACCTCATTAAGATAATTAAGTAAAAAACACTTAATGGAAGTGAAATTCACTACTGCAAAAACTTCTTAAGAGGAAATATCTTAGCAGACAAAATATAAGCATATTTTGTCTTGATTTAAGATATTTCATCTTAGTAAGATTTCAGTTTTTGCAGTGCAGTCACATTTTGCAGTATTCTAGTCAGTATTCTCCTGACAGTGTAAGTGTTGGTTGAGGTCTGCTAGACACACAACATATTCATTATAAATAAAACCTCTGCCACCTCCACCCAGCCTTCACCCCCACTCTTTCTTGTCTCCAGGTGTCGGCTATATGAAGTGCATCCATCTTTCCTTTAATGTTTTGGTTCTGCCGACTAACCCCAGCACTCTGCCGTCTTCCCTGATGCCTTTAAGTGGTTTCAGAGCCACTTGTGCCATGCTTTAAGTGAAAAAAATCACTCTAACAGAAGAGAAAGGACAGCAGCCCTGTCAACATGTGTCACTTTAAAGTGCAGAGCTACGAGACCACGGATGAGTCTGTTGTGCCCATGTTGGAAAAACAAGGCAAAATCAGCGCTGGCATTTTACCCTCCTAAACTCTGAGAAACCCTAAGTGTACTGTCTTTAAAGAAAATAGTTATCACACTCAGTATACATTGTGACATTATTATGGGGGTATTAACGTATGTATCAATATTATTTGAAATGTGTGTGCAGAGTTGTGATACCATATCTATATCCACATGCAAACTCCTGTGTGAATATCTGAATGTGTGTATTCAGAAGTTTTGAGAATGTGCACAAAACTGTGAATACATGCACCAATATGAGATCAAACACCACTTTGCAAATGTGAAGAGAGTGGACATTTCAATTGCATCTTCAATGGGTCTCTGTTGAGATATTAAGTCAATATAACTGTATAACTATGACCTTTTCTGCATGATGTGCCCCCTCTTCCTCCCCCTTTTATGTCTGTTTTCTTTCTATCCAATAAATGCAACGTATGGCCAAATGTATGGTCATGTGACTGTTACCGGTCTAATTTTAAAACCATGTGTATTTATCCCTTTATATCTCTATCAATGCAAAGTGGCAGAAAACACATCTGGAAATTAGGGGATCCTCCCTGATCCAATCTCTTGTTTTGGATTATATATTCATAATCTATGTATATATTTGGATTGTCTATACTGTGATTTTATTTAGTTTGTATTCTCTACACGACATCTATTGCACCTCAGTCGTTACTCAGCGTGTCTTTCATATTTTTGAGGTGAGTTTTTCCCAATTCATAACGAAGATATTAGGTCAGAGAGTGACCGATGCTGTAGAGGCCGTGAAGCCCCTTGAGGCAAATCTGACTTGACCAGAAATCTATGTGGTTTTAATAATGGCCTGCTATATCCTAGTTATCACCTTTGTCACGTACAATAGGTGTCAAACACACAATATGTATGTTGAAATGTACACCATAGATTGTGAGACCCACAGGTGTGCAGGATACGTTTGGAAGCATTTTATTTGTGTGATTGTGAGAAGCTGTGGATGGTGTTGGGTGTTTTCAAATGTTGGAAGAAAAGAGACTTTTCCTCAAAGTCTTGTTAGTCTTCAGCCAGCAGATGGCGCAATGATCTCTCTGTTCCTGATTTCCATCGAACTGTAGAAAGCATTCATGCCCTCCAAATTGCCAAAACAATATGAATAACACCTGGCGACTTAGAGGAAGTGAGATACATATGAATAACTAAATATAACATCGTGTCTATTAGCATGTAGAGCTCCCTCAACATAGACAGCATGCTTTTTATGTTTTATTTTAACACGCACAATGTACAGCAATGTCACACAAAAAATCCTCAGCTGTGTGTTCACTATGTCCCTTACTGTATGTGTGTGGAAAGTGTGTCCATTAGTGGAGTCAATGTGCTGATCCTGTGCTGCCATCTAGTGGACTTGTGCAGATTTACCTATTTTGAAATCTATATTTTGACCAGATTAAACTGTATTCAACTATACACTCATATTTTAGTAGCCTTGTCAGACTACAGATCCATATCTAATTTGTGTTAATTGATGCACAAATGTGATAAAATGTCCCCATTATCTTATCTGAAAGTTGTCAAAAACGTGGTTTACAGATAATTTTTCTTTACTAGTCAGGAAGAACAAAAAAAGTTGTGTTTTTGCAACCATTTATAGACTTTTTCTACTCACACAAAATGCTAAATTCTTTCAAATTGAGCCATATGACAGGTGTGGCATATCAAGCTACTAATCAATAACGATTACAAAGCTGGTCACAGTTTAAAAAAAAAAAAAGGTCACAAGATCTTTGTAACTCGTGGAAGATGTAATTAGAAACTAAATAAACACAAACGTGAATGCAGAATTGAGTTATCTTGTAATAATTATACCTATTAAATATGGCTGATTCATGAGTCCAGTGGATTTTTCAGGACATCATTTGGTGTCATGTCTACTTTGTAAATGATATATACAAATGAACAGAGAATCAAATCGTCTGATTATTATTAGATGATGTCAAGGCCTAAAACTCAATTGGGATAAATTACCGAAGAAGTTTCATAGTGTGTTCAAATTATGGTGGGTAGTGATTTCTTTGTGTAATCTTGCAATTATGGATTTCTGCTTTACAGAAACAAATACCTTTTTCAATAATAAATCATGGATCGAGCTCTCTGTCTACCGGGCCATTTTCGTTCCTACCCTCACCTATGGTCATGAAGGATGGGTCATGACCGAAAGAACGAGATTGCGGATACAAGCGGCCGAGATGGGTTTTCTCCGCAGGGTGGCTGGTGTCTCCCTTAGGGATAAGGTGAGAAGTTCGGTCATCAGGGAGGGACTCGGAGTTGAGCCGCTCCTCCTTCGCGTCGAAAGGAGCCAGTTGAGGTGGTTCGGGCACCTAGTAAGGATGCCACCTGGGCGCCTCCCTAGGGAGGTGTTCCAGGCACGTCCAGCTGGGAAGAGACCAAGGGGTAGACCTAGGACCAGGTGGAGGGATTATATCTCTTCGCTGGCCTGGGAGCGCCTTGAGATTCCCCAGTCAGAGCTGGTTGATGTCGCCAGGGAAAAGAAAGTTTGGGGCTCTCTGCTGGAACTGCTACCCCCGCGACCCGACCACGGATAAGCGGGAGAAGATGGATGGATGGATCGAGGGATAGGGAATTCTCATCATACAAAGATAAAAATGCAAAAATATGAAAACTGTTTTCCAAAATCTGAAGTGAAAAGTGGATGAAACCTCTGTTTAATGTTCAAACCCTAAATTGAACAATGAGTGTAACAAGTCATGAAGAGATATAAGGGTCATTTTGTACTCATCCACTTTAATAATATACCCTGTTGCTCCTTTAAAGGTCCCATGTCATGCTTTTCCGGTTATTACCCGTCCCCTTGTGTTATGAAGGTTTTTATGCATGTAAACGGTCTGCAGAGTCACAAACCCTCAAAGTACACCCTGTAGCGAGTAAAACTCTAACACAGTCTGTGCTGCCCCAGAACGCCTCGTTGGAGATTTCTCTTTTTCCATTGTTTACTTCCTGGGTATAGTGACGTGTGAATACCCAGAGGCCACACCCTCTGCCAGCCTTTCACGAAACAAGATTAGAGATTTTCACTTTTCACTCTGATCCTACTGAGCACTGCTGCCCCTCCCTTTATGCTATTTCTACCTGACATTAAGAATAAAAGGTAACACGGCAGGGTCCAGGACAGTTGGTTTATCCCAAGCTCCAAGGAAATGAACGAGGCATTCAAGCAAATACTACTTTTTCAGCGTGACGTGACATCATTGGCCCAAAAAAAAACGTTCCAGTTGACTCACAAGGAGGCAGGGCTTAAGGAAAACGCATGTGCGATCATAGGAATTATCATGACCCCGCCTCCAACACTGTATCCAGTTCTCTTTATAAAACCATGGTTTATCCGTCCACCATGCTACTAGTTTAGTGATTAGTTAGCATAGCCTTGTATATGAATGATCTTAAACGGTATGGCCGTGCAAACATTTTTAAACTTTCATTTCATATTAATGGGGAAGTATGTGAGAAATAATGTGCATATGGGAATGTGAATGTGAATGTTTAATACATGTATGTATACAAAGGAGCAAGCATTGGATCAGTAACCATCACTATGTAATGTGAACTTTTTAGCTTAATATTTGTCGGTTCAACTTCAAACGTTAAAGCTTAACAACTGTTAATAAAATCCCTTGAATGTCTGAGGGTGTCTACTTGAACACTCACCTGCGCATTGGGCCAGAACTACAACGAAAACAAGAAGAGAGGATATAAGTGTATAAAGGTGAGTACAACCCCCCCCGGGGGAATAAGCCCTGTGGGGGGGGGGGGGGTGCACGACACACATTCAAACTATCCAAGGTCAAACTCCCCATCAGTCACATGATCTCTGATGATTTTGTTTGTTGCTTTCTGTTGTCGGGCTCCGGACTGAGTAAACATGATTGCTCTGCAGATCTGCCTATTCATGAGTTGTGCATCTGTCAGAGCCAACACGAGGTGCTCCCTCCCGCAGACAGATCCCCGCTCTGTGGGAGCGTGACACTGCATCAAGGTGTTCCCCTTTTTAATATCATGTGCATCAAATGTTTAACTTGGCAAAAATGTGTTCAGTTAATGAACCTTGTAAAGAAAACAAGGTCATTTTACATATTGTTACCACTGCTATTCAATAGAAATAATATGTTAGATGTTGAATAAAATAATAATGATATACTTTCCCACAACATACGTTATTTATTTGCCTCAGCAGCATATGTTTTGAGTCAGTATTTAAAAGAAATGTAGCACATTTAATTTTTAACACTTTAAAATTACAAAATGTAATTTATTTGGCAATATTAGTTACTATTTACTTTGCAGGTTTATATAATTTGTACAACGTTCATAAATAAACGAATACATTTGGATGAACTATAATGACTTGAGATACCTAGCAGTATGAGAAGCCAATTAAAGTCAGCTCCACTTTTACTAGCTGTGAAATTAAAATCATGTACACATTATAAATAGAATCCAGTCATTTACTTTATGCCATTCCAAAAAATGTCCATTCTGCATAATTATTCCACACACACATACGGGTATTGGGCCGAGGGCGACACCGTACTTCCGGTATCCGCCATTTCACACGAGGTGCAAGCAGAATATCATAGTCTATTGCCTTAATCAATATCTAGTCAACTCTAAAATACCACATATATGCAATGGCATGATAATATTATTGTGACAAGTGGGGTATTCACCTGGTGTTTCCAGAAATTAGATGCAGCCAAAATCGACGAAGGCCACCTTCGAGGGTAGTTTTTCCATACATCTGCAGGCAGTCTGTAAAGGCAATCGGACAACCCACACAGCTCTAGTTTACGCTGGTAACGACCTAGAGCACACCCCTCAAGTCCAGAGATGTAAACCGAAGACATGCAGCGATTCCTTCGGTTGTTAATTCAGAAAAAAAAACTAGTGCGCTCTGCCTGGCTACGTTAGCTAGATGTTTATATTTGCACCTCCAGGATATTTGCACCTCCATGAAAAGGGCGTATTTATATATATATATATGGCGCACGTTGCATTGTGGGTAGCTCGTGACGTCACTGTGCGTGAAATAATGGCTACTTTAGGTTTTTATACATTGTGATGCTAATAATAGACGGACAAATAAATACCTGGCTGAGATGAAAAAGGAGCCTTTTGATATTTCCCCATTCATTTTTAAAGCTAAAAGGTGTTTAGGTGTGTGTAATTTTGCGTTTGTTTCCCGGGGAAAACCCTCACGAGAAACACCAGCTGTTGTTACGCCTGCTGTGACGTTAAGTTACTCCGTTCTCCGCTTGTAATTATGCCGTTAAAAGCTTCAAAGTTGTATTTATCATCTGAATTTGCCGAAACAAGTTTAATATTCTGAAAGCCAAGACTTTGTTTAATTGAAATCAGATGAAAACAAACTGTAACGGACCCTGCCGTGTTATCTATGATGACTATACTCTTACATTCATAATGTCAGCCGGAGGGAGGGGGGGCGGCGCTGCGGAACAGCGGATTGCGAGTGAGAGATGCCTGTCTTCGTCCCTTTACAAGCTTCAAACATGTATTTATCGTGTGAATTTGGAAATAAAAGTTTCATATTCTGAAAGCCAAGACTTTGTTTGTTTAAAATCAAACTAAACACCCGAACCCTGAAAAAATAGTTTTTTACGCAAATCCACGTTTATTTTGAAATGAGCCGTTGCGACTTCCGACTGATTTCGATAGAGCGGGTCACATATGTGATTTCATTTTGACTTATGGACCCAATAAGGTTCACATTCAGGCATACCAAATAACTATAGGTTTCAGAAGCTATAATAGGAAGACTAAATGCACCAAGCTGGCTCTGTTTGACAGACTTTCTCAGACTGCGAGAAGCCAAGTCTCACAAAACCAAGAGCTGTCTGCAGCTCACAGAGAGTAGGTGAGATGAAGGGAGAGAGTCATAAAGACATAGAGATGGTGTTCCACTCAGATAAAGTGCTCCGTCACATAGGACTGAAAATAAAATCCCATCTCAAGGAGCCAGAGTCAGTTCCCCCACTTCAGCAGGCGTAGCGTTTCTATCAGTGAGCTTTATTACAGCTGGTGAGAAAGAGACTGAAGGAAAACAGACCTGTACCTCAGAGTGACTCTGAAGAATCAAACTAAGTAACTAAGTACATTTACTCACTTTGAATTGCCTCTATGTCTGAAAATGTGCTATATAAATAAATGTTCCGTACCTTACCTTACTCAATGTACTCAAATACAATTTTGAGGTACCTTTACTTTAAGGAAAATCATGTACTTTTACTCCAATACATTTATTTTGTACCTTTAGTTACTTGTGTATATGTGATATATAATCAACACTTAAATCAGACTTTAGTTACACCTGGAGTAAATTTACATGAAGCTCAGCGCATGTTCTTTCAGGAAGACTGGGTATATATACATTCACTCCGCAGCTGCATATAATCAGCTCATCACGGGCGTTATCTATAACGCCCGTATAACTCTATAATTACATTCACCTCATTCTCCAGCAGCCAATCACTGTGCTGCAGCCAAACTTTAAAATGGTTCTCCTCTCACCTCCTCTTCATCCCATCTCCTCATCAAATCCAGATCTTCAGCACAGGGGCGGTTCTGGGGGGGGGGGGGGGGGGTGGGGGGCAAGGGGACCAATGCCCCCCTAACACTGACCTCTGACCCCCCTGTGGCCCCCCTAAAAATGAAAAGTGAAAAAATTAAAAATGTATGATTTATTACACGATTTATTGAATGACGGAATAGACGGAACTAATGTTATTCGTCATTCTAGAGCGGTGCACTCAGGACCCATTAGAGCGGTACACTCAGGACCCATTAGAGCGGTGCACTCAGGACCCATTAGAGCGGTGCACTCAGGACCCATTAAGAGCGGTGCACTCACTTTCACTGTCCGGCTGAAGCGCGCGAAAAACAAACACTTTTCATCTCGGATCATCAGAGGCTGTTGCATCCAAGAAAGACTGATTGAAACCTACGTTTCGAGAGACTACCACGATAATTGAAGGTGAGTTAAACTATTGTATCCGTGTAATTGTAGATGTAAAGTAGAGATGTAACTGTTCATTGCCTTTATTTTTATACAAATATGATATGGTGTTAGTGCAAAAATTGTACTATAACTTAAGCTGAAGGCTAACAGTAATAACTATAAGATCTATCTGAAATAAATAAGTGTACTGAAACAAATACCAATAACTGTATTGCATTGTTTTCTTATGCGCAATTACTTATACTGTCTAGTTCTCTTTTTCGTCCTGCATTTAGTGTGCCCCCCTCAGAAAATAACTGGCACCCCAGTGGCCCCCCCAGTCAAATTGGTCTAGAACCGCCACTGCTTCAGCATCATCACCAGTGTCTAGACCCCGGGGGGTTCCCTATATGCTCACGGCTGCATATCCCCCTTTAGATACACGATTTCAGGATCGGGGGCTAATCGCCTAAGACTAACATTTATCATATGACATGTGTCAATAAATGTTCTTCAAACAAAATGAAGTCTCTCCTGATTGAAATGCTACCCTGCAGTAGTTGTGTTGTTCTCCTGTTGAGGTGTTCTCTGTGTTTTCTACTTCTAAATACTAACCCTTTCACAGTGTGTTTTCAGTCTGAGAAAGTTCATTGCAAAATGTTGCTGACCTAAAAGTACTTGTCGGCCATTCAGTTGCACTTATCTCCAACCTCTTGTATCTCTTCTGGTTTCCAAACAAACTAGATCTGCTCTTTAAAGCTCATGTGCGCTCTTACCTGCACATCCTATAGTTTCCTATCCATAAAAGCTCCAATGGATTCTCCACTCTTACCAAGTTGTCAGTTCTTAACGGGCAAGCCATTGCTTTCAGAGTCTTGTTCCAAGCATCTCCATACCATTATTAATTAATAGATTGTTCCAATGTATTTTCTTTGTTACAGAGTTCAGCCTGGGTGAAAGTTCCCCCCTTAAATCCCACTATATCTGTAAAGCGTCTTTGAGCATCTGTAAAAGCGCTAACAAATTAAATCTATTATTATTATTATTATTATTATTATTAAATAACAATGAAAAGTACCTTGGTTGGTGATTGGCTAATGGTTACTCAAGCCAACACATCATAAAGTGGCCAAAATCTGATCAGCTCATTTTCAGACAGGTTTTTATAGAAATGGATCAGGACAAAAAGTGAGAGAATCTTTTTCCTGAAACTTTCAGAGTCTCTTTCCACAGAGGGGACACATGTTGATGTAGAAGAGACATGAAGAAGAGGGGACACATGTTGATGTAGAAGATACATGAAGAAGAGGGGACACATGGTGATGTAGAAGAGACATGAAGAAGAGGGGACACATGTTGATGTAGTAGAGACATGAAGAAGAGGGGACACATGTTGATGTAGAAGAGACATGAAGAAGAGGGGACACATGTTGATGTAGAAGAGACATGAAGAAGAGGGGACACATGTTGATGTGGAAGAGACATGAAGAAGAGGGGACACATGTTGATGTAGAAGAGACATGAAGAAGAGGGGGACACATGTTGATGTAGAAGAGACATGAAGAAGAGGGGACACATGTTGATGTAGAAGAGACATGAAGAAGAGGGGACACATGTTGATGTAGAAGAGACATGAAGAAGAGGGGGACACATGTTGATGTAGAAGAGACATGAAGAAGAGGGGACACATGTTGATGTAGAAGAGACATGAAGAAGAGGGGACACATGTTGATGTAGAAGAGACATGAAGAAGAGGGGACACATGTTGATGTAGAAGAGACATGAAGAAGAGGGGACACATGTTGATGTAGAAGAGACATGAAGAAGAGGGGACACATGTTGATGTAGAAGAGACATGAAGAAGAGGGGACACATGTTGATGTAGAAGAGACATGAAGAAGAGGGGACACATGTTGATGTAGGAAGAGACATGAGAAGAGGGGACACATGTTGATGTAGAAGAGACATGAAGAAGAGGGGACACATGTTGATGTAGAAGAGACATGAAGAAGAGGGGACACATGTTGATGTAGAAGAGACATGAAGAAGAGGGGACACATGTTGATGTAGAAGAGACATGAAGGAAGAGGGGACACATGTTGATGTAGAAGAGACATGAAGAAGAGGGGACACATGTTGATGTAGAAGAGACATGAAGAAGAGGGGACACATGTTGATGTAGAAGAAGACATGAAGAAGAGGGGACACATGTTGATGTAGAAGAGACATGAAGAAGAGGGGACACATGTTGATGTAGAAGAGACATGAAGAAGAGGGGGACACATGTTGATGTAGAAGAGACATGAAGAAGAGGGGACACATGTTGATGTAGAAGAGACATGAAGAAGAGGGGACACATGTTGATGTAGAAGAGACATGAAGAAGAGGGGACACATGTTGATGTAGAAGAGACATGAAGAAGAGGGGACACATGTTGATGTAGAAGAGACATGAAGAAGAGGGGACACATGTTGATGTAGAAGAGACATGAAGAAGAGGGGACACATGTTGATGTAGAAGAGACATGAAGAAGAGGGGACACATGTTGATGTAGAAGAGACATGAAGAAGAGGGGACACATGTTGATGTAGAAGAGACATGAAGAAGAGGGGACACATGTTGATGTAGAAGAGACATGAAGAAGAGGGGACACATGTTGATGTAGGAAGAGACATGAAGAAGAGGGGACACATGTTGATGTAGAAGAGACATGAAGAAGAGGGGACACATGTTGATGTAGAAGAGACATGAAGAAGAGGGGACACATGTTTGATGTAGAAGAGACATGAAGAAGAGGGGGACACATGTTGATGTAGAAGAGACATGAAGAAGAGGGGACACATGTTGATGTAGAAGAGACATGAAGAAGAGGGGACACATGTTGATGTAGAAGAGACATGAAGAAGAGGGGACACATGTTGATGTAGAAGAGACATGAAGAAGAGGGGACACATGTCGATGTAGAAGAGACATGAAGAAGAGGGGACACATGTTGATGTAGAAGAGACATGAAGAAGAGGGGACACATGTTGATGTAGAAGAGACATGAAGAAGAGGGGACACATGTTGATGTAGAAGAGACGTGGAGAAGAGGGGACACATGTTGATGTAGAAGAGACATAGAGAAGAGGGGACACATGCTGATGTAGAAGAGACATGAAGAAGAGGGGACACATGTTGATGTAGAAGAGACATGAAGAAGAGGGGACACATGTTGATGTAGAAGACACATGAGGAAGAGGGGACACATGTTGATGTAGAAGAGACATGAAGAAGAGGGGACACATGTTGATGTAGAAGAGACATGAAGAAGAGGGGACACATGTTGATGTAGAAGAGACATGAAGAAGAGGGGACACATGTTGATGTAGAAGACACATGAAGAAGAGGGGACACATGTTGATGTAGAAGACACATGAAGAAGAGGGGACACATGTTGATGTAGAAGAGACATGGAGAAGAGGGGACACATGTTGATGTAGAAGAGACATAGAGAAGAGGGGACACATGCTGATGGAGAAGAGACGTGGAGAAGAGGGGACACATGTTGATGTAGAAGAGACATGGAGAAGAGGGGACACATGTTGATGTAGAAGAGACATGAAGAAGAGGGGACACATGTTGATGTAGAAGAGACATGGAGAAGAGGGGACACATGTTGATGTAGAAGAGACATAGAGAAGAGGGGACACATGCTGATGGAGAAGAGATGTGGAGAAGAGGGGACACATGTTGATGTAGAAGAGACATGGAGAAGAGGGGACATATGTTTGATGTAGAAGACACATGAAGAAGAGGGGATACATGTTTGATGTAGAAGAGACATGGAGAAGAGGGGGACACATGACTGATGGAGAAGAGACGTGGAGAAGAGGGGACACATGTTGATGTAGAAGAGACATGGAGAAGAGGGGACACATGTTGATGTAGAAGAGACATGAGAGAAGAGGGGACCATTGTTGATGTAGAAGAGACATGAAGAAGAGGGGACACATGTTGATGTAGAAGAGACATAGAGAAGAGGGGACACATGCTGATGGAGAAGAGACGTGGAGAAGAGGGGACACATGTTGATGTAGAAGAGACATGAAGAAGAGGGGACACATGTTGATGATGTTTATGATTTTGCACAGTAGGTCACCTTTAATGAATACTTTGACGATACTGTACTGTAGCAGCAGTGGGTCTCTGACGTATTGACACTACTGAAGAGTGGCAGCCCCTGAGTCAAACCTCATGTACAGCAGGGGAATGACATCAGTGATTAGGTAAGAGTCAGTCAGACTCTCCATTGGTCACGCTGGATTGGACTACATTTACCAAGGGACCTGGCCTGCAGATAACACTGCTCACACACGCTGGTTTGTCTTTAGGTGTGCAGCATGCACACAATCAGAGATGGCAAAAGTACACACATCCTTTACTCAAGTAGAAGTACAGATTCTCGTGTTTAAAAATACTCTGGTAAAAGTAGAAGTACTGACTAAACTTCTTTACTCAAGTCAAAGTAAAGAGGCTTTGAAATGTACTTGAGTAAAAAGTCCCCATAACTAGCAGCTGTTTTAAAGAGTACCTGACCTCCCTTTATATTAATAGAACAATAATGTCATTGTTAGCTAATGAATGTTTCCATGCTGAACAACGGCAACATGACAACGTTTCCATTGGTCCCTCTTCTTTAGAGAAGACCAGGAAATGATGGATACACGGATCGTGTTCAAATCAATAGGCACGCAATGACTCTAAAGAATAATGATCACGCATCAAACACACATTCAGACTAAAGGAACCAGCTGTTTGGAAAATGAGAGAAGTAGAAAGTACAGGTATTTGAGTTCAACATGTAAGAAGTAGAAAGTACAGGTATTTGAGTTCAACATGTGAGAAGTAGAAAGTACAGGTATTTGAGTTCAACATGTAAGAAGTAGAAAGTACAGGTATTTGTGTTCAACATGTGAGAAGTAGAAAGTACAGGTATTTGTGTTCAACATGTGAGAAGTAGAAAGTACAGGTATTTGAGTTCAACATGTAAGAAGTAGAAAGTACAGGTATTTGTGTTCAACATGTGAGAAGTAGAAAGTACAGGTATTTGAGTTCAACATGTAAGAAGTAGAAAGTACAGGTATTTGTGTTCACATGTAAGAAGTAGAAAGTACAGGTATTTGTGTTCAACATGTAAGAAGTAGAAAGTACAGGTATTTGAGTTCAACATGTAAGAAGTAGAAAGTACAGGTATTTGTGTTCAACATGTAAGAAGTAGAAAGTACAGGTATTTGTGTTCAACATGTGAGAAGTAGAAAGTACAGGTATTTGTGTTCAACATGTAAGAAGTAGAAAGTACAGGTATTTGTGTTCAACATGTAAGAAGTAGAAAGTACAGGTATTTGAGTTCAACATGTAAGAAGTAGAAAGTACAGGTATTTGTGTTCAACATGTAAGAAGTAGAAAGTACAGGTATTTGTGTTCAACATGTAAGAAGTAGAAAGTACAGGTATTTGTGTTCAAAATGTAAGAAGTAGAAAGTACAGGTATTTGAGTTCAACATGTAAGAAGTAGAAAGTACAGGGATTTGTGTTAAAAATGTAAGAAGTAGAAAGTAAAAAGTAATCAGAAAAAAATAAGTAGTGGAGTAAAGTACTGATACCAGAAAAATGTACTTACAGTAAGTACAGTAACAAAGTATTTGTACTCCACTACGTGCACCTCTGCACACAATAAACATGAATATAATGCATACAATCAAACACATTGATGCACTCAAGACAGAGGGCACACACTAACCCAGCTACACACACACACACAGACACACAGACACACACACACACACACACACCCACACACACACACACACACACACACACACACACACACACACACACACACACACACACACACACACACACACACACACACACACACACACACACTTATATTCCGCCCTGAGATGTCCTGTAACGTGACACCTGCTCTCCTCTGCTGTGACTGACAGAGAGTTTAGATCCAGCCCCCGGCTCTTCCTAATTGGATTTGTGAGGCATCCCGCCGCAGGCCTCTAATAGCCTCTTGTAATCCGCCTCGGGCCTTTTGTGGACCATTTCCTCCCCGCGCTGAGAATAAGGGACCTCCTGAAATGCATTTTTGGCTGCACACCCTGAGTCCTCAGAGCTATTAGGCTCTTGTAGATTTTGAGGGGTTTTGACAACAATGTCAGAACAACAGGAAAAGAGGTATATGGCATTAGGAAGGCCGAGCCACTGCCAGCTGATGGTGGTTAGAAAACACCTCAGTCGCTCCAGGACATTCCTTCAACTCACTTCCTGTACAAGCAAGAGTTTCACTTTCAAACCACATCAGGAAATACAAATGTTGGCCGTGCAAAAAATGCAAGACTGGCTGACAAGAGTGACCTTTTCACATCGGCTGATTTGAATCTGAATAGCATGCATCAAGTCTTACAGTGTTCCTGAATCACAACAAACCACTAGAGGGCTGTGAAGGGCAAACCTTACATTACTGCACTTTCCCTTTGGATCAGCAAAAGGAGAAAGATAGTTCATCTGAATCAAAGTACTTCTTACTTCACAAAAAGCTTCTAATCCTTCCTGTCTCTGAACACAGCAGTCATCAAACCTGCTTGAATGCATTTAAATAAAACTTTCAAAATTAAAAAGGTTAGGCAGCTTGCTTCTTGAGGTGCAAATGTCATGAATACAAGTATTAAAGAGGACAGAATATGATAATTGTCAGGTGTATATCAGTATGTAGTGTCTCTACATGTCTCCATGCTTTAATGTTCAAAAGCTCTTTATGTTTCTCATACTGCCTGAGCACCTCTTTTCACCCTCTGTCTGAAACCAGAGCCCAGTCTGCTCTGATTGGTTAGCTGGCCGGCTCTGTTGTGATTGGTCCACCGCTTAGAGATGTCCTGACCCTTAGTATATCACGTAAAATGTGTTGGAGCGCTAGCCAATAGTACTATATAGGTTTTAGTGCACGATACATGCACTAAAACGATATAACACATTAGAGGGAAGGGAACAAGTATTAAAGGGCCTCTTGATAAACACAGTGCTACCATCAATAACTGAAGGCAGTGAAAAGTGTGTTGTAATGTAATGTGCGTTTCAAGTCCATTTTATTGATATAAATGAAAACAACTCATAACATATAATGCCTTCCTAAACGACATTGTTGTAGTATAGATACAGAAAAGGGTTCATCCCTCACTGATGACAGGAAAGTCTCGTGTTAAATTACATCTGACAAACACACCAATCGCTCTCAGAATATTACAGTACGCCAAAGAGAGGGCATGTGGGAAATAACTGCCCTTGTAGAAAAAAAGAAGATGGACCGGCGGTGAGCTGGTGTATCCGTTCCAGAGCAGAAGAAGAAGAAGAAGAAGAAGAAGAAGAAGAAGAAGAAGAAGAAGAAGAAGAAGAAGAAGAAGAAAGAAAGAAGAGAAGAAGAAGAAGGAAGAAGAAGAAGAAGAAGAAGAAGAAGAAGAAGAAGAAGAAGAAGAAGAAGAAGAAGAAGAAGAAGAAGAAGAAGAAGAAGAAGAAGAAGAAGAAGAAGAAGAAGAAGAAGAAGAAGAAGAAGAAGAACATCAGTGTTGAGTGATTAGAATAACAACAGTGAGCAGACCACTGTGGATCTGCTGAGGAACATACGTGACCGCAGACTCAATTTTTCAGCTGCCTGCCGCCAGAGCGTTTGATCTAGCTCTATTTCTTTATGTCAACAACTGTGTGTGTCTTTGTCTCACACACACACACACACACACACACACACACACACACACACACACCCCACACACCACACACACACACACACACACACACACACACACACACACAGAGGCCTGTCCTCCCGCATGTGAGGTAGTGCGGGAAGTAGGGAGGAAGGGGAGGGAAGCTCTTATATTAATGGCTGTGGTTAACCTGAGCGGGTCAAACCCATTGGAGCTGCTGATGGATCTGGTCTGTGGGAGCTTTCTCTCACTCTCTCTGTATCACACATACACACACACACGCGCGCACACACGCGCACACGCACACACACACATACACCCACACGCACGCACACACACACACACGCACAGATGGTGGAGATGTTGCAAAAAAAGATGACGGATAGAAAAGAAAATATTGGAGTTTCAGTTACAGGCTGGTGGAAAAAATGACATTTACCAAAGTATTATACTTATTAACTTATTAGCTTTCTCTCACTCTCTCTGTATCACACAAACACATACACACACGCGCACACACTCACACGCACACACGCACGCACACACACACACCACACACATACACACACACACACACCCACACACACACACATACACCCACACACACACACACACACACACACACACACGCACATACACCCACACACACACACACACATACACACACACACACACGCACACATACACGCACACACACACACACGCACACACACGCACAGATGGTGGAGATGTTGCAAAAAAACATGACGGATAGAAAAGAGAATATTGGAGTTTCAGTTACAGGCTGGTGGAAAAAATGACATTTACCAAAGTATTATACTTATTAACCTTTTTGAGGTACTTAGAGCATTTTTAATGTATGTGTCTTTACACTTCTAGTCCACTACAAAGTGGGGATAAATATTGTACTTTTTTTTACTCATTACGTATATTTGAAAAGATGAGTTACTTTGCGGGTTCACATTTTTTTAAATTATTAAAATGACCATGAATGAGGATGTATTATTGTTATGGATAAGATAGCTGTATACCTATTTTGAGTTTATTCTAATGCTAATACTTTTGTACTTAAAGGTGGGGTAGGTAATTCATTTCAGAAACACTTGTTATATTCCATGGAATACTCTTAACATCCCGATAGCAATGAATACATTAAATGCTTTGACAATAAATACATTAAAAAATCTGTGGAAGCCGTGGCGCTGTAAAAAGCACGACCAATCAAAATCAAAATGACAGGCCATCCCAACCCAGTCTCACATCTAAACGTGTAATAACTACGTTGGTCCACAACTTGGGACGTACAGTAGTATTTCTACAAAAACGCCTCTGAAATTGTAAGATCCCTACGTTTTTGTTCACCATTCATTTCCAATGGCTGACGTCTATGTCACGTGATCTTCACATTTCTCCCTGCAGTTGAATTGGATAATTGAAAAAGGTGCATCACATGGTATTTCTTAAGAAGTCTCTAAACTTCCTACATGAAGAAATCAAGAGTTTTGTTATCCCTAGCAGTGTAAACAGATATAAGTCAACATAAACATCAGTTGATAGTGTATTGTAGACGCAGTGAACATCTGTCTGTGGTAAATAAGAGCAGGGAACACCTCACTGAACATCAGGAAACACATCCTCCATGTTTCCATGGACACTTGAGGATCAAAGCCTCCGTGTTGTGATGCGTGCAGATAACGCACTGAGGTTTGTACTTTTGAATGGCAGTAACCAGGAAGTACCCCAAGGAAACAACCGTGTTTCCAGAGAGAAGCATCTGACACAAGTTACAGCTGTAATTGAATCAAGCCACCGTTCCTATAGAAGGGTTTCCCGCCGACTGTGATCTCAGAGCAAAACAAAAGGATGACATCAGTAAGGAAAGAGAGGAGGAAGAGGAAGATGTGCTCCCAATTACATGGCAGTGATAGATTAAAGAACAAGTGCTGTGAGGAGGAGGGGCTCATGGAAACGGCTACTATTGACGAATGAGGAGATTAACTGAGTTTAATGATGACTGTTTCCAGACTGCAGAGGCGAGGGGGTTTAAGATAACGTTTAAAGGACAAGGGTTGTTGTATTGTTCCTTTCTTTTGTTGTTGTCAACAAATCCAATGTGAAGACCAAGTAAAGTAATGAAATGATCCTAACAAGAATTGTGTGTATCTAGACCAGGGGGGTCAAACTCAAATACAAAGTGGGCCAACATTAAAAAATGGGTACTAGTCGAGGGCCGGACTGGTTCAATGTTTATTGCAAAACGTATTGAAATGAACGTATTGTACATATTAAACCTGGAACTAACAAAGCTTAAATGATTGCCTACAAAAACAACTCTTATGATTACATTTTCCCACAGGCCAACAAACGCTTCAAAAAAAGAATTTCCCTCAAAGAGAAACCCAAACATGCCCTGCTGTCGTGAGAGAAAGTGCAGAAGGAAACATCCATTAAACTCAGTGTGCTGCTCTGTGTTGCTAGCTCAGATACTTGGCATCTCATCTTGGGGGCAAGGTCATCAATGTTTGGGCTCAGGCTCTGAGCTGAGGAGACCCTCAGGATGGAGTGAAGGTGCAATATACCGGCGGGCCAGATCTAATAGCAATTATAAATTATCCTGCGGGCCGAAATTAAATCCACCAAGGGCCTGATTTGGCCCCCGGGCCTTGAGTTTGACACATGTGGTAGAACCTGCTTTCTGTGGCATAGGGCTTCACTGTTGGCCAAACACTTTTAAAAACACATCAATGCTACACTTTTGTATTGGCTGACATCTCCATTCATTAACATGAGCACAGTTATTCCTTTTGAATCGATCCCTAATACACCACTTCCAGGCACCAAACGTGTATAAATCCACAGCTAAAAGTAGTCCCAAACAAATGCATTATTTCTTCCTGTTTGAGTCATGTTTGCTCAACAGCCTTTATTTATCCAGGTAAACATCCCATAGAGATCAACGATCTCTTTTACAAGGGCGACCTGCCGCACATTGGTTACACATGTAACAGAAATACAACAGAAAACAAAAGGACACACAACATAATGACAGGGGTACAATTTACAAACGTATTCACAAAGACAGGTACCAGGAGTATCAAATATCAATTCCTCAAGATGTGCTTTAAAATGATGCAAGGGAACCAAAATGCTCATTTTCAATATGTTTTGCAGAGTGTTCCAAGCTAGAGGAGCAGCGCACATACAAGCTTTAGTGCCTCAAACAGTCCTAGCACTTGGTACATGTAATAAAAACACATCCTGGGATCTTAGGCAATAGCTACCTGCGACTCTCTGTGATATCAGTGAGTAAGGTGGTAGTTACCCAGCATGGCTTTATAAATGAACATGTACCAACGGCTGAGTCTCCGAACAGTTAGTGAAGTTAGACCTGCCTTAGCATACAGGGTACAGTGATGAGTAAGTGCTTCACAGTTAGTAACACATCTCAGCGCACTGTGATAGGCGGCATCTCACTTGATCAGGCAAGGCAGGTGCATTCATATAGATCTAATCACCATGGTCCAGCACATTAAGGGGGCTAGCTGAGAACAAAACCAAACATGAAATACATGTATTTTGACTCATTTTCTTTTAGGTATTACATCTGAAATTGAAACAAATGCCAGCCTGATACTTCAAAGTGCAGTATCAGGCTGCAGAATGACTTCATCAGTTCGCTCATTATTCACGTGTGTGAGCTGAAGGTCGGACAGGACAAGCAATTTAAAAGAGACAACCTTGAACACGTTATGGATATCTTTATTTGTGTCCTAAAGGTTATGGAAATTAAAATAAGGAAAGAAAATAAGAATAATCATTCATTTAATTTACCAAAACAAAAAACTGTATATCTCTCGGCACTAGTGTTTCTTGGTTAAGTAGGTTTAGAATGTATAACTTCAATAAACTCTTAAAAGTTAAGGATTTGAACAGTCATTAGGCTTAAAGGAGGTGTTCTTCTAGGCTTTTATATCAAATACATCCGGCTTTTTGTGAACTAATCAATGTTTTTTGTCTCAATATTGAATTTGACCAGACCTATACACTGTAATGATTTCTTTGAAAAAAAGAACCATGCTAGAATCAAGTGAAATTCATTTATTATAAATCCAACATTTACATTTGAAAACAAAACAAACGATATTAAAACCTGTCTCCTCTGGTGATAGCAGAGACAACAAAGGTTAAAAAGCACACACACACAGACACACACACACGTCAGAATGTCAGTCTGTCTCCACGCTGCTCATCGTCAGTCCTGAGCTGGAGGGAGGAAGATGAGGATGAAGAGGAAGCTGCAGAAAGCTTATTCCCAGTGCTCACAGTACTGTAGTGGTTCTGGATCCATTCACCCTCACTGGGATCAGATCCAACTGGACATTCTCCTGGTTCACCTCTCACACTTCTTCTGTCTCAGTGAAGAGGACACACCGACCCTCGTTGAAAAGAACAACAGCAAATATTCACATCACAGCTCCACACATCGTGAGGGTTCATTTACAATGTGTGACTGTGGGCTGAAAACAATGCTCTGTACATTACCCTGTAAAGAAAGTCTGAATGTATTGCTTCCAGTCCATATCCAACTTAAGTGTCTTTTACCACACGATTATCGAAGTCATTCACGTTGGATCCCTCAGAAACAGAAACACAGCTGATTGTCTGTCACACCACATTATTTACATTTGACTTTTTGTTGCTACAAGCTTCAACTTAGTGTATTGCAGATGTTGCAATACACCCACACATTTGAACAGATTTTCATTTCCATATTTCACCACGATCGTCTTTCCTCGACTCAGATGATCACATTTGAAGCTATGGTGTAATCAGGATAGTATGATTGTCTATCACCGTTTGTTAGGGCAGATTTTCCCTCACAACATGGCACTGTATTTGGTTCGACTTCAAGGACTATTCAATAGAAGAGAGCAGTTCAGTTTAGATTTCTTTCCCAGTGATTAAGGTGGGAATCGAATCACAGACCTGAGCCACAGCTGTCGAAAATAAGTGACATCTAGTCTGTCGATATGAAAGAAAATGTGTTGATTGACAAACAGCTTGTTGTAAAGGCAATCCTCACACTCTTAACTGAGAAAGATATTGTCCACTCATCATCCAGACAGTCCTGATCACATGGCCCACGAGATGTTGGCCGTGTGCTCCTTAGCCTTCATCCTCAGCACGGCGATGCTGGACGAGCGCCTCTCGAACTCGGGTTTGGTCTCGAAGGCCACGTGGTGCCCGTTGGGGGCCGGCGTGAGGAGGGAGTCGGCGCTGAAGAAGTTGTTTAAGGACACGTGGCTGAACTGGTTCTGCTGGGCGGGGAAGCTGACGTAGCCGTGCTCTGAGGAGCCGGGGGGGGCCGGGCGGGGGGGGGTGGGAGTACGAGGAGACGCAGGGGGTGGAGCCTCGGGGCAGCATGCAGGACGACACCACCGAGCCCCCCGGAGCAGGAGGGGGCCACAGGTTGTTGGGGATCTGTGGGGGAAAAAAGGGTTTAGATCAGGGGCCACATACAGAGAAATATACGAAGGGCTGGGCCGCTCACTGGAGGTATACCGCCTCGTAAGTTCAGTTATCAGTTAGCAAACTCAATCAAATGTAGGTAAAGTATGCTTGTGAGTGTTGGCAGCTCATCCCTCACATTGATTATCATAAGGAGAAATAGGAAGGGTGTATTTCAAGCTTGTAAATAAGTCATTGGGCTTTTTTCTTATCAACTAAGATTTGTTAGAAAATGTTTCCAACTTTAATCGACTGAATTAATTCTAAAAGTGGTTTTATTAACACATGAATACTACTGTGTAATATATGTGTACAGATATATTTAAGAAGTACAATACAAGACAAGCACAAGTTTCATGTGTGGGCCGAATTCCATTATACTTTTTTAATTAGCTGAGGGCCGATTCAAAATGGTCTGTGGGCCGCATTTGGCCCCCGGGCCGTAGTTTGGACACCCCTGGTTTAGATTATTTGGATAATGGCTTTGATTACACCAGGATGCAGATTAGGGTACATACTTAAAAAACGTGTTAAATAGATTTATAATGTTGCATATACTGTACAACATAAGGCATAGATTTCCCACACACACACACACACACACACACACACACACACACACACACACACACACACACACACACACACACACACACACACACACACACACACACACACACACACACACACACACACACACACACACACACACACACACACACACACACACACACACACACACACACACACACACACACACACACACACACACACACACACACACACACACACACACACACACACAAATGTAAATGTCATCCACCTCAATTGGAGGTTGGAATATCAGACACATATCCCAATGATCATTTTAGAGCAGTTCACATGTTTTGAATGCGTCACAAAGTGTTGTGCAGCCTCTGTGCCTCTAGTATGTTGAGATGATGAAGGGAAAAGAGCGAGAGAGAACAGGGATCACTTCCATCTGGTCAGCACTCAGCAAACAGCCCATCATGATGTCTGAGACAGAGCTGAGTCTACAGAACAGCATGTCCGTCTTTACGTAAAACTCTGACGAAGCTGACAGCTAAAACACATTCAAATAACCGAACTCACTGAGAGGAAGTTTGTTTGGTTCTTTTGCCAAGATTTCAATCAAATGCAGAACAGACACTGGTCTAAGTGAGTAGCATGTGAAAAGCATGCAAAGTCATTTGTTCCTTAATTGTACATGGTCACTGAAATGCACAAATATGTAATGCTGCAATAAGTGATATGTGCCATATACCCTAACCCACATGTGTCAAACTCAAGGCCCGGGGGCCAAATCAGGCCCGTGGTGGATTTAATTTCGGCCCGCAGGATAATTTCTAATTACTATTAGATCTGGTCCTCCGGTATATTGCACGCACACCTTCACTCCATCCTGAGGGTCTCCTCCGCTCAGAGCCTGAGCCCAAACATTGATGACCTTGCACCCAAGATGAGATGCCAAGTATCTGAACTAGCATCACAGAGCAGCACACTGAGTTTAATGGATGTTTCCTTCTGCACTTTCTCTCTCACGACAACAGGGCAGGTTTGGTTTGTTCTTAAAATGACTCTGGAGAAGCTGCAGATAGAGCCATAAGAAATGAATGCAACTGATTATTTAATATTGTTTTTATAGGCAATAATTGAAGCTTTGTTAGTTCCAGGTTTAATATGTGCAATAAGTTCATTTCAATAAGTTCTGCAATAAACATTGAACCAGTCCGGCCCTCGACTAGTACCCATTTTGTAATGTTGGCCCACTGTGTATTTGAGTTTGACACCCCTGCCCTAACCCTTCGATTTCTGCCCCAAAAAATGAATTTCAGGTACAAATGCACCAAAATAGTTCCATGTTACACCAATAAACAAATACCTTCAGCATTTGAGAAAATTCATAAAAACACAAAACTATAAACTGAACTAACCAGCTTTCGCTCAACATAAGGACATTTCCTTCTGCCAAAACATATATTTACAGACTTTTTTAAACAAATACCACAAATCAGTCGTGCTGTGGTCAAGAGAAAGTCCACTTTGACAGTTAAACAAACGTCTTCTGGACATGCCGGAGAATCAGCTTTACCGACGTGATCCTGACAACATGTGCCATTAATCAGCTGACCTCAGAATTCAGCCCAAAAACAACAAAACTGGCCAACACGTCAAATTCAACAAAATACATAAAATCTCTTTAAAACCCACAAGAACACAATCCAGCTCCGATGTGTTCAGGGAGACAGATACATGCAGGACGGTGCGTTCGATGACAGTAATCTGGATCAACTGCAGATCTATCAGAAACACGTGTGGAGGAGAAGACGTCCAACACATTTCTGACCCGGTCTCGAGCCAGAGCGGAGAAATGATTTGACTTTTTCTGTTCTCTTTCGTTTTACTATTCCACCTCTGACACACATTTTCCAGTTACATAAATCCAGATCCCATTTTCTTGACACATTAGATCAAAGTTAAGGATGCAGATCTGAATATATGATGGTGAACTTTTCCATATGAGCTGATTGTACATCTACTCTGTGGAAAACAAAAAGGTTTCGGAGGAACAAACATCTTGTTGTCATTACTCTTTCCTTAAATAACCCTGAGCAATTGTTTATATTGTTCTCACAGCTGACCTCATTGCATGTACATCTTCTATTGTTCACACTTTAATGTATGCTGTGTTTATAGGTCATTTAGAAGTTCAGTAGGTGGGTCTGCTATAATGTTTTCTTACTTGTCATTTCATGTGTTGTACTCTATTCTCTTTAGATATGTCTTTCTATTTTCTATATTCATGTGCAATGTCTTCTTACTTGATGCTGTAACTACAAATAAAATCCACATATTGGAACCATAAAGTAAATCTTAATTAATCGAATCTCTTTGCGCGACACACTCTTAGTACACAATGGAAATGTAAAACTATTGTTAATATGTTATCCAGATTCTCAATTTTTTTTTTTTTACGTGTCCTTTTTCATTCTTGTGCATTGTGATTTGACATGCTGCTCTAACAGACACATTTCTCAATGTGGGATCAATACAGTCAATCTGATTTAATCTGATCTCTCTCTGAGCAATCCTCTCGCTCTTAGTGCAAACTGGAAATCTAAAAAATACTTTCAACACATTATCCAGAATATTTCCATCTATTTTATTATTTATTTTGTATTAATGTGGAATGTCTTTTCACATGCTGCCGTCACAAAATAAATCCCAATTTCGGATTAAAAAAGAATCTTATCTTTTTGAGAATCCCTACTCTCTTAGTACAAGCTAGAACTTTCAAAATGTATTTTCAGTTCATTATCCAGAATATTTGACTCATGGTCAACGTCTTCTCACATGCTGCCGTAACGAAAAGAATCCCAATGTTGGTTAAAAAACGAATATCTAATGTATTCTCTTTGAGCAAACTCAACACTTTCAGTAAAACTAAAACTGGAAATGTAAAAAATATTCCATTACATTCATAAGTAATATCTTCCTGCATGCTGCTGTACCAAACAAAGCACATTACTTATCAATTCAGTATATCGAATTGAATCTAGTCTAATATCTGAGCAATCCACACGCTCTCGTACAAACTACACATTATCCAGAGTCATGCACAGAAACCCTGTTCATTTTTTATTTCAACACATGTTTCGTCCTGCAGGATTACAATGGAGCTCCTTCCTGCATTAAAACCCCAGCCCTCGGTCTCAGTGTGTGATCGGCAGCCCCTTCCCACACGGACAGACTGACAGCGTCGTCTCTCTCACCTCATCTCGTACCTGACCTTTGTCCGAGCTGCAAGATGAACGAGCAGCGAACATGAAATCTGATATGAGGCCATTCATTCAGGCGGACACCTCGCAGCTCTAATCAGAGTCTCTTATCTGAAGATGGTTCATAACAAGTGATGAATGGAGCAGCAGAGAGAAGCCTTCATTAGTCGTGGAGTGTGGAGAGTATTTTATGCTATAAACTTCTATCTAAATCTGAAACTAATATTGTACTTTTTATTCCACTACATTTATCCGACAATTTAGGTGACTATTTTCTTACTTAATTCTAAAAATGAAACAACAAATAAAGTACAACGTTTTGTTTAAGCTACCAACTTAAATCCCATACCTATAGTGCAATTTGAAGGCAAGAAGTTAATTTATTACAATAAACAATATGATTCTGAAATGTTGCATAATGTGTACTTTTTGGTGTACATTTTGACGCTAGGTTTGTTGTACTTTTATTTGAGTCCTATTTGTACTTTTACTTGTAAATGAGGTTTTTAAAACTGTTATTTTACAGGAGTGCTTCTTCCTACAGTATGGTTGTGAAAAACGGATAATCACAGGTTTCTTCTGTAACTGAAACTCGCCTGTGTGTAGCTGTCGGTCCTCGGTAACACTGACAGGTCGTAGGTGGCTGCAAAGTGAGTTTTGGCCTGTTGGATCTGCCCGTAGCGCTCTCTCTTCCTCCATTTGGCTCTTCTGTTCTGAAACCACACCTGACACGAAAACACAGGGAAATAAAATCCAATGAGACAAAAATAAATATCTATGTAATAAATATGAGTTTGTGACAAAATGCTAGTAAACAAATTCTAAAAAATAATCTATTCCATGCAAAATAATCCAAAAACAATTAATAAAAAACAGCTACAAATTTAAATTAATTAATGCATTTAAAAAAGGAAGTTCAACAAATGTCTTTAAAATGTTAATTATTTAAATGTTTTATTACAAGTATGCTATGTCAATAGTGATGTTACTTTACGCATTGCAGCATCGCTCCACATCCATCGTCTTAAATCCCTTCTTTCTTTCTTTAATGGTTTCTTTTCTCCATAAGTGAAAGCTACCACAATAAGAGCCTGCTGATAAACCGTACCTGCACTCTGGCCTCTGTTAGCTCCGTCCTCATGGCCAGCTGTTCCCTCACATAAACATCTGGATAGTGTGTTTTCTGGAAGACCTTCTCCAGCTCGTCCAGCTGCGCGCTGGTGAAGGTGGTGCGGTGTCTCCGCTTCTTGCTGCTGGACACGTTGCTGTCGCATTTGTCTCCCATGTCGTCCAAATCCGGTTTGTCCTGCCCGGTGCTCACCGGAGAGGCGCGCAGAGTGCAGCAGTTATCCATAGACCGGCCGAGGTCCGTGTGCAAAGGGTCCTCGTCTGGTTTTGGAACACCGTAGCTTCCTGGAATAAAAGATACACATTAATACATTTTAAAATAAATAAATAAAGAGATCAAGACAATAAAATAGCCCTTAATATTTATTAATTTAATGCCATTATAGTGCAAATTAAAGCATGATTACATATGATCACTTGAAATAATTTTTTTATTTTAACCTTTTAATTTTTAAATTAACTTTAGTATTTTTAAAACAATGGGAATGATTTAATATATACAATTGGTTGAGCTATAAGTGAACTTAATTTATAATAATATAATAAAATACTCGGGGGGGAAGTAAAAAGAAAACAAAGAAGAAGAAAACAGCGAAAATATAATTACAAAAGAAACACGTTTTTTTAGGCCAATAAATAAATAATAAATATAACAAATAAATACATACTAATATGTTCTATTTCCATCAGTTTAGTTTCTCTTTAACTCGCAGCACACATGCAGTGAAACTCCTGTACAGCTGCAGAGTTGTGCAGTCAAAGTGAAAGTCACAGTGTGTACGCACCGTTCTGGTCTCCGCACGGCGAGGCGCGGTGCTCCCCGCTCTGCTGCCCGAAGGCCTGCACGCATTTCGGGGAAGACTTGGTGAAGTACTGCGCGCTGTCCAGGCTCTCCATGACTTGGTCCATGTAGTAATCGCTGGCCTTCATCGTTTGGTTTTTCAACGCGAATTTATCCTCCATGTACTCCATCATCTTAACCCAAATCCACTTGAATCAGAAGTCAGCATTAAAAAAAAAAAAGAACTAATCGCTGTTCTGCTCGGATGGTCGCAGCGATGCCTTGTAATGCAATAATTCGGAGTTAATTTGCTCTGTCTTGAAGGCACGACGTCTTTATAGCCCCGAAGAGAGTGAGAGGCTTAAGAGCTGCCCTCCTCTCTGAATATGAACCAACTCCTCCCCCCCCAGCCCGGACCCAACCACACAGTCTGAGAGCAGAACCAGAACTCTAATGTACAACATGTTTGGACATCCACAACGAGGCAGTAATTCACAGCTGCTCGTTGGGACTCAGAATGGGATTTAACCGGATTCTGTGGATCCTTAAAGCTCGCTGATCTCTGCTGCTCATTCGTTTCGTTTCTGGAGCAGTTTGACATGTTTGGTACCGGAATAAAGTGAACCGAAGAGTGTTGTTAAATTCACTTTGAAGATGCATTATGGGGAAGAAGCATATATTTTCTAAATTATTATCTTTTAAACTTTTAGCTTTTCGTGTTTGACAAACTGATTTGTAGCCATATTTTTTTAGGCCTACCACAACTGATAACGCTTCCAATTCAAGTCTATAAAAGGCGTTATGACACTTATTTAATATATATACATCTGTATAGAAAACGCAAATTCATTTTAAAGTTAATTTATGTGATTGTGTTTTGTTTTTTTTAGTTAATAAAGCAAATGCAGTTAACATATTACGCACGTTTTGCGCACATAAATAAATACATGGAAGTCCTCAATTATTCAATTATTTCGTTATTAATGCGTTCACGAGTTTTTTAGACACACATTGCATGGATTACATGAATTAAGGATTATTTCTACACCTGACATTTGGGACAGAAGATGATTTACTCACGTTAGCTTTAAACTGAGATAGTTTTCGATCATGTCCATATTTGTTTAAATATTAATTAAATTACCACATGCACCAAAAAACGTTTTAACAAAAGTTTACCATAAAATGTCAACGATGTTGGATAATTTAGCGCATGTGTCCACGTGCTACAGTAAATGAGTATTATACGGGAACATCACGCAGGCCTTTGGTTCACGTATTTGCAATGTGAATGAATTGTCATGATTAACAGGGGATGAGAGGTTGTTTTCAATTGGGGCAAAAGCATAAAAGCCTGCTTAAAAATTGAAACACTTCATTTTCTCTGTGAGCAGCAACAGTGTGTTTTTTTTATTTGACAATTTAGTAGGCTGTTAATAAATAACATCAAATTAGAAATGAAGTTGTCATTCAAAGGCCCTATAAATGAAATATTGACCAGCCTCCTGCTGCAGGAGACTGACGCTTCATTGACTCCAGCAGACACAGGACTCACCAGGGAGTGTTGTGCAGAGAGGAAGAGAGTTCTTCTTACTGCAGGATTTATGTTTCCACCAAGCAGAGCCCATCTGCCTGCTCCACATCTCCACCACCTGCAATGCACACCAGGCGTAGCTTTGGTTCGCTCTGGGGTCAGTGGCAGTTACCTGGAGCTTCTCGGTGCCACAGGAGAACAAATACAAATAAATAGAGGTGCTCTTAAGTAGCAGGGGGGTGTCTTATTATTGGGCTTCTAAGATGACCTCGCTCAGTGGCTCACGCTGAGGAGAACATGTGAGAAGTTCACTGAGGTTTGGTGGCTCAGTCTAATTCATGAAGTGCATGCTGCATGTGAGCCACCTGGACACATCTTCACCTTCACTTTGAATACAAAACACATACTGCAAACTAATGGTGTCACTTTGTGTTGAAAAGTGTTGGGGGGGCAGAAGATATTTAAGTTTCAACATCTACACTTTTGGGCAATGCAATAGGGTTTTCCGTTTGACGTCTAACCACCAAAATTGGGAGAAAACAAGAAAAAAGGTCGAGACATTTTGTGAGGTTACTGGTCACGGTTTAGCCTTTCTCTTAAAGCCATACCATAATCAAAAAGCTACTATAAGTCTAAAGGATTTAACATTCATAAATCTGTTTAAGAAAGCATCCATTTAAAGGTTTGATTAGATGTTTTTAGTTATTGTGAAAAAATCATATTGAAGGGTCCTAAATAACAATTTAATCTTTTTTTCCACTTTTGCTTTCAACGTAAAACTAGCATGCATTTTGGTCATTTTATAGTAATGGGGGATATTTTTTTACGTGAGCTCAACTTTATTTGGACTTTTATTTATTGTTTAGACATATTTGAGCACTTGTAAATGCACTGATAAAAAAAAAATACTTTTATTCTAGATTAACATTGCATTTTTTTGTTTTGTAATTATGCAAATACAATTTTCTGAAAGTGTACTAATTTGTTAGTTAGCTAATCTTGGTGCATGCTTTCAAATAGTGGTAGGGACGTGTCATGGTGTAAATAGCACCTATGCTGCAAGCACACATGACGGTCAGAATTGGATGGAACTGAGTTATCATCCATTTCTTGATATGACTCAACACAGACCAACATGTGCAACTCAAGCTGGCAGAAACATCACATCATGATGCCCAAAGCCACCCTTGGGTCTTATTCAATCTTTTGAAATGTCTTCAAATGTTTGGCAAGCCCGAAAGACAAAAAACAGGCAGATTATTTCCCCCTAAAAACACACATTTTGTGGAGTTTGTGAATGTCCTTCGAGTCTGCAGAACATTTCATGCTTTGTTTTTTATATTGTTTATTTGTGTTTTTCTCCAGGAGGCATTCCTGAGCCCTGACAAAGCCCTCAGTCACTCGAGTCATCTGGGTTCATGTTATACAAGTCACCTCTGACTGGAACCAGAACTAACCCGGCAGCGCACATCCAGATGCTGTGACACAAGACTCATCTGAATAACAATATGTATCAACTTGAACAGTAACAAGTGTTTTGCAGGATTAATATTCATACGGAAGAAAAACATCCAAGTGAGTTTACACTTTTAAATGACCATTAACATAAAAGCGTTTCCTTATTGCTGGGGATTCTTTTCAATACAAAACTAATGTAGGTCAAATGAAAACATAAATAGGAAACCGATAGAAGCCTTATGAATGCTTAGTTTGACCTTTATTGTTTCAAATCTTAGTCAAATAGTCAAATGAACATTTATCAAGAGTTGCACTCACACATTCAAAACCTATAATCGTACAGAAATGGTTGTTTTCTTGAATCTTGCAGGACAAATTCAATCATTTAAACACCAGTATAGACAAACCAGGAAGAACACAGATATAATCCACGTATACAATCTTATTCCAAAATTAAAATAAGGAAATTATTACAACTGAAAAAATAATAATTGGGGTTTAAAGTTTGGATCGTCATCAAAAGTTGGGATTCTGAAAAAGACGTGTGTGTATTCAAAGATACATTTCATGATACATTACTGAAATTATGTATATTTTATCATTTATTAATTAATGTCACATAGGTAAACATATCGTTTGTACACACAAGCACGCACAACATGTACAGTACCCTTACTTACTTAATGTCCTCTGTATATAAATACCAAGGAGTCGAACATCTGACAAACTAAAGGGACTCTGTTCTGCCTTAATGAATTGACAAACCTCTAAAACAGGGGGGTCAAACTCAATTTCATCTCGGGCCACATTCGCATTATGGTTGCACTCAAAGGGCCGGTTTTAACTTTAAGAATATATAGAAATACATATATCAATATTTAATGTATATAAAATAATGTATTATATTACATCATTGCCTCTGCATTGGATTATTATCGGATAGGGTAATAACTTCATAATTAACTCGGTCTGAAAGCAGAAGTCTAGGGCAAATAATTGCAAGTCTCTTCAGTGAGAATGTCACAAAATGATTTTAAAAGAAAAGCAAAATTAAAAAAAAGTGACATTTTGAAAAAAAAGTCAAATCTGAGAAAAAAGTCAAATGAGAGATGCATTGTGGGACATGTAGTTTATGGGCATTGTGCTTCTGTAAATCGCCATGTAACCGTATAACAAACATATTATATTCTTTGCAAGCTCTTGTGGGGCCACAGAAAATGAAGTCGCAGGCCGGATTTGGCCCCCGGGCCTTGAGTTTGACACCCCTGCTCTAAAAGGTCATTCTCTCAGGCATCATGTGACAGCACTCCTGCCCTCAATTTAGAGGAACGCCTCAGACCTGTTTTCATCTCTGGGATGTTTTAAACCGCCGGTTGTCGTTGGGAGAATCAATGAGCTCTGACTTTCACCAGAGAGCAACGCAGAGACGTTTCTGCCTGCGCCAGTTTATTCACGATGTCTTTATAAGTCGGTTTCACATTTTCAAGAGAGCTTGCACATTCCTCAGAGTTTATATACATTTCCTATTTCTTTACCTTAGCTAAAAGAGATGGCTAATTGTGTAAGCAGGAATACATCAAAAGAGATCTCGTTATGTAATCTTTTCTTTATCGGTAAGTGATTGTGGGAATTTGAGTTGTAGTTTTTTTACATTTAATTGCTTAGTGAAGCCGTATCTCTGAATAATGATATAACTACAACTGTGGTTCAACCCTGAAGTGGTTTCTGTAACCTTGAGGACACATTGCCCAGATTATAAAACAGGGATAATCTCCACATATATACTTGTGTTGAGAAGCCTATACTCAGTAATAACAGTGAAATGTGGATGTAAGATGGTTTCACCTGTAATATTGGTGCAATATGGCCCTACTAGTGTATTAAGGATGTAACAGGAGTGCAAATTGGGGGCAATTTCAATTATATACAAATCAATCTCTCTTGAATCTTCCTAAAACTGTCTTGAGTTAAATTTACCTTGAACGCCTGACAAAAAATTTCAAAAAATCGAAAGCAGTACCGCATGCTTTCAAAAATACTCAGCAAAATGTACACTGTGCGAAACTGTAGCTAAAACTTGGAAGCAGCCTCTGTTACGGTCCTCTAGTCTAATGCACTTGAAGACAGCACTCAGAGGGATTTGGATATCCAAGGTCTCTCTGGCAGCCTCCATCTGACAACTTGTGCTGACTTGAGGTCAGGCAGGCTGAGAGGGACATTCCTCATCTTATCTAAATGTGCGGTGGAGCACTCATTTCACCACGCAATGGATTTTGGATGTCTTAAGTTACATATAATTTAGCCATAACCCAAAAGTAAACAGAAATAATGAAGACTGGTGGACGCTGGTTTAACAATATCATTTCAGCAGCGGTAGTTGGGGAGGAAAGCCTGGGAAACCTGAACACATGTCAAAGAAAGTGACAATATATAACTACACATTTATTTCACCTGTCTCTGCATGATGTATGCAATAAATATCTGAAGTTGGCTTTATCAGAGTTGTGTATTGACTGATTGATGACAGATACTCCCCCCTTGATGTCCCCCCTGAAGGAGAACACTGCTCTTGGGTTTCACAACATCCCCCAAGTGGGCTGGACCACCACATCTCTGGCATACGCCACTCTGAAGACTGAAATCCCTGCAGTACAGTGAAAACACAGCCTGCAGACATGTGCAGAGCGAAAGATAGGAGAAGATAAATACACAGACATGCATTTCCTGCCAGGGAGCCACTCTGCAGCTCCGACTATTTGTTTTGACATTCATTAAGTTATCATTTCCAGGCGGCGAGGAACCTCCGAGCCTCGAGGTCCATCGCCTCCGGGGGGGCAGTGTTTGCGGACGGACGCCTTGTAGCTCTCCAAACTCAAATACACCAGAGACAAGGCCATTATAATCCACGACTGGAAATAAAGGAAACGTTGTTCTAATTCCAACACCAATGTTTGCGCCCGGCGCTTAAAAGCAGTCATTTCAAGCCCACTGTTGGAGAGCAGGAACTGAATGTAGCCACTAAAATGACACTTAACCCTTAAAATGGCGATATTTTGGGGAAATTAAAGAATTACTGTTTTCTAATATCTGGGCTACAATTACAATTTCATGACTTTTTTCAAAATGTGACTTTTTTTTCTAAAATGTATTGCCCATTTGGGGTATACATTTTTTTATTGAACCTATATAACACCCATGTTACACCCATGTTACATGCATATAACACCCATATAACACCAACATTACACCCAGGTTACACCTATAATATACCAATATCACACCCAATGTACAACCTTTTCACCCCCATATCATACCCATGTTACTGTACATCCATCTCACACCCATGTTACTGTACATCCATCTCACACCCATGTTACTGTACATCCATCTCACACCCATGTTACTGTACATCCATATCACACCCATGTTACTGTACATCCATCTCACACCCATGTTACTGTACATCCATCTCACACCCATGTTACTGTACATCCATCTCACACCCATGTTACTGTACATCCATCTCACACCCATGTTACTGTACATCCATATCACACCCATGTTACTGTACATCCATCTCACACCCATGTTACTGTACATCCATCTCACACCCATGTTACTGTACATCCATATCACACCCATGTTACTGTACATCCATCTCACACCCATGTTACTGTACATCCATCTCACACCCATGTTACTGTACATCCATCTCACACCCATGTTACTGTACATCCATATCACACCCATGTTACTGTACATCCATCTCACACCCATGTTACTGTACATCCATCTCACACCCATGTTACTGTACATCCATCTCACACCCATGTTACTGTACATCCATCTCACACCCATGTTACTGTACATCCATCTCACACCCATGTTACTGTACATCTATATCACACCCATGTTACTGTACATCCATCTCACACCCATGTTACTGTACATCTATATCACACCCATGTTACTGTACATCCATATCACACCCATGTTACTGTACATCCATCTCACACCCATGTTACTGTACATCTATATCACACCCATGTTACTGTACATCCATATCACACCCATGTTACTGTACATCCATCTCACACCCATGTTACTGTACATCCATCTCACACCCATGTTACTGTACATCCATCTCACACCCATGTTACTGTACATCCATCTCACACCCATGTTACTGTACATCTATATCACACCCATGTTACTGTACATCCATCTCACACCCATGTTACTGTACATCCATATCACACCCATGTTACTGTACATCCATATCACACCCATGTTACTGTACATCCATATCACACCCATGTTACACCAACTTCACACCCATAGTACATCTAGGTTCCACCTGTGTTACACCCATTTATTACACCTATCTTCCACCCATATTGCTGTTATTAGACCCATAATTCACTGTATTTACACAAGTATAGGCTTCAAAACATAAGTCTATCTGTGAGTGATTATCTCTGTTGTATAACCTTATCGGGGCAATGTGTCCTCCAGGATACAGAAACTATTTAAGGGTTACATTTTAGTCTTAAAAGAGCAGAATATGTGTAAACGGCAAGTCTCTTCCCACGGCTGCAAACTAATTACTTAGTTTGTTGTCGAGACAGTAAATCAGCATAGAAACAACCGTTCAGCATCCAAGGAAACATGAATTCACGGGTATAAAAAGTTCCTGGTTCTTATTTCCTGCCATCATTTGCATATGAAGCGTGCCATTTGGTTCCATGTGTTTGGTTCAGGTGCTGAAACTTGAGCTGAGTCAACATAACGAAAGTGCCCGAAGATATTTGGGCTGGTCCGGGTCCTATTGCTCTTAATTCATTTTTGTTCGGGACGGGGAGCTCAAGTTTTCAGCTGAGTTTGAAAAGAACAGCTGCAGGGGGAAATATCCTTTTTAATAAAAATAAAGAGAGTTTTCGTCACGGAAGGAAGAAATGGTCTTGTGAGATCCATTGGTTCAAATGTCGGGTCATTACCACAACACAGGTTGTTAGCAAACAATTGCATCCAAACTTTCCTGAACTCAATGCACATATTTTGAAGAACCTGCATTCTTAAGATATCTATCTGAAAATGAACCAACATCAGATAGATATGTCTGAGTTCTTCACATGTTGGGTAAAGACATATCTTAAAAGGTGAAGTGGCTGTGGAAGAGTTTGTGTTTTACTTGTAGAATTTGTCCCTCTTCTTGCCTCCTCCCCAGCCGCCGCTCTTCATGACTGGGTTGTCTCGGAAGGACATGCGCTCCTTTTTTGACGGAGCCGACGTGACTCTCGGAGGAGATGGGACTTCTTTTCCTGGAGACGTAGAAGGAAAATGCTTCAATATCTCATGTGTGAATCGAACGGTGTCAAATCCACTTATCATAGATGGTAATGCATACAATGTGTGCTTTTTAAATAGAAGATTTAGTGTTCGTCAATCGTGATTCTACTGGATTGTTGCTGACATGGCCTGCTCTTCTTATTTGCTCAGACCTTGTTATGGTCCTTAATAGCGTAGGTTATCAAAAATCATCATTGAAAGGTTGTTAGGGTTGTGGGAAAAGTAATGTATTATTTATTGTACACCTAAGGATTTCCCTCTCAAATCCGGCCCGCGACTTGATTTTATGTGGCCCCGCAAGAGCTTGCAAAGAATATAATACGTTTATTATACGGTTACATGCCACTTTACAGAAGCAGGTTGTCCATAAACTACATGTCCCACAATGCATCTCGTTTTGTGACATGCCACTGAAGAGACTTGCAATTATTTGCCGTGGACTTCTGCTTTCAGACGTAGTCAATTACTAAGTTATTATCCTATCCGATAATAATCCAATTCAGAGGCAATAATGTAATATAATATAATATTTTATATATATATTATATATCTAGTTACAACCGGCCCTTTGAGTGCAACCTTTATGCGAATGTGGCCCGCAATGAAATTGAGTTTGACACCCCTGCTCTAAAAGGACCGAGTCAAAATATGATCTCATGTTGTCTCATCAAAAAACAAAGAAAACTTTCTCTCTCTAGTTGCTCTTGTCAACAACCAATCAATCATGCCATTTATCTAAGCAATAATAATGTAATCTAACACAAAGAGTGTTCCTTAAAACCTTAAAACAAAAAATGTGCAACTCTTGACCTTGCATGAGTTACATTTTGACTCCAGTTGAGTCTCTCTTTCATGAGGCTCGAGACAACACAATGTTAAACCTGGCTGTAAAGTCTTAAGTCTGAGCAGGTGAGTTGTGTGTGAGCTGCACCAGAGGCCCATTCCTTTCCACCTGGGGATCAGTGCAGAGCTTTTCAAACACACAGTACAAAGGCAGCGCTTCGACCGGGCGTGATGCGTTCCACGTGTCGGCCGCCACACACAGGGCGCCACACAGCGGGAGGGCTCTGGAGGATGGTGGGGGGGCAGATACGGCTCCAGATATCTGCACAGCTGGCACACTGTATAGAATATCCAACCACTCTCGAGCCTTACCTAATCGCACCTCTAAAGATTTAGATTTTACACATGTCTGTCGTGTAACACCGTTTTCCTCCACTCACATTCGTGTAATGTAGTTTGAAGATAAACCACCGCAGTCTTTGTGTTTATTTTCAGAAATTCGGGTGGTTTATCAAAGACTTTTGTCCAATTATCTGACCTAAATCAAAAACAGAACCTGTAAATCTCGACGAAAGTACTGCGGTCGTGCCATTTAATGTACGGAGATGGGGGGGGAAAGAAATGGCCGCACATTGGACCCGAACCGCTGTGACCAAATAAATAGTTTTCGATCATTGTACTCCTATTAGAGTTGAAATTGAGGGAGCAGATATGCAACTCAAGTGGTTTCCTGTGCACAGGTAATGAAAATATTTTGTGAGCCTGGAAACGCATTTTATGGCAGCGTCCCAGCAAGTGGTGAGTATCGCATTGCAGCGGGTTAAAGAGTATTTATGTCATCGTGACTGCAATGGCAAAGCAAGTGAACCTCGTCACTTTAAAGCCTCACTTTGATGTATGCACGCCACTTCAGAAGGCACAACATATATGATCAATATAATTTGTTGTGCCTATTTGGGGGTGTGTGGGTTGACTAAAAAAGGCTTATTTAGCTAATTCCCTATTTTCAACCAATTTCCTCTAATTTGTTTTTCATGATGCAACTCAGAACCCTTTGTGCCCTTTCCAAGTTTATATCATATCTAATTGGCTTTATGAGAAATGTTCTTGCCTTGGACATACATTCATATTTCAATTTGACAAATGTTGCTAAGTGGTGTTTTCATCATGGAAGACAAAGGGGCTTTCTCTCGGTCCGCCTGCCTAACACGACAACGCTCGTTGCTGCACCTCGTGGAAATCATTTTGAAATCATCACCGGAATCCAATTTGTCTTCGTTACCGGGGACGACAGGGCTCTCCTTCTCTTGGATTCCTGAGCTTGTTTAAAGTGGTCATCTGTCGTCAGTCTGTCAGTGGCATCTTTGTCGCTCAAACTCCTGACAGAAGACCCAGTCATTCTTCACTGAAAGGATTTTTTTTTTTTTGCCCGTTTCCTGTCAGAGGAGAAATTCGCGGCACTCTGTCCCCGGCCCGACCTCATGCTGCCCCCACCCCCCTCTCCTCTTTCAGAAACAGCCGACTAGTGGACTCAGTGTAGGCTGGATAAGCAGCAGACTTTATCGAGACTCTGCGGACTTAGGCCTGTGTTACACACGGGTGCAAAACATCTGTACACACATGTGCTTAATGTACAGGTATATACACACATTTGCATACAAAGATATTAAAATAATGACAATATATGATACTGATGATATATATTCTTAGGTTTGTACATGAAATTGCTTCAAACATTTTGACTTTTTAGGCAAAATGTCAGTTTAACTTCATAAAAAGTGTCATAAAGCTAACATAAGCATCAAGTAAATATGTTATACAACCATATTCAATACATACAGTATACATATATCTGTCTGTCTAATATTTGAATCATATGTTAGGCATGTGTGTGTGTTTATATGTGAAAAACTGCTCATTATTTCCTTACTGAAAATGTTGTTTAAATGACCTTTTAAATCAAACATTGGCATTAAAAGTCTCTATTGACATTTATCTGGATTACCAGTTATTATAAGAGAAGATTAAAAACAGAGTCAGTGACTTGAATTGTTTACTTTAAGAGAATAGGCGTAGATTGTGTTTCAGAACATTTTATTAATGTTTTTTTGGATTCTGTTCAACAATCACTCGGACATCCCCTGTAAACGGGGCGATTTTGGGTCGAAAAACGACTCACTTGCATGACCCAAAGAGTTTCTGTGAGGATAATCGTTCTCGTTGCAGGGCTGGGCAGCTAAACTGTTGTTGGCGCACGATCCGCTGGCGTGACGTTCTGCGGATCCCAGGTCTGCCTGCACGCACAGAAACACACACAGAAAAGAGGCCCAACATGACACGCAAGCACTCCTGCATTTTGAATAACATTCAACAACCAGGGGCTCTGCCATCTGAACATATCTAAGAAACAGGAGGAGAGGGCGTCTCCTCTTGCCAGTGATCATAACTCAAACTGCTCTATAACTACAGGGAGACCTGTTACTCCCGACTTCAAAGCCCTCACGAGCATCACAATCGTTCACGGGTCCATGCAAACTTCTCCAAAGTGACACTAGGATTTCTGCAAGTAAAATGAAGAAATTGCAGCCGGTTGATCCAATTGGAAGTGTCACTGTGGAGCGAAACAAACCTCCCCCCCTGCCTCCTTTCAAACCAAGGAGACAGGCTCCAGGAGAGGGAACCCACTGCAGGACCGCTGAATGTAAATACTGCATACCTTCACATGCATGAAAATAACCCCCCTAGAGAAGATCAAAATCAAGATGCACTGTCATTGAAATACATGGGGGAAACAGAGGGGCGGTGTACTCACCACGAGCTGCACTCTGCCTCCGTTCAGAATGTCCGAGCTGATCTCCGGTAAGAAATGCACGCTGAGTAAAAGATAAGGAAAAAAAGGCCCAACATTTAGAGCTCTGCATATCTCAAATCAATTCAGCAGATTCCTTTCTTCCTCGCTAAGCTATTACCTCTGACCAACTAAACACAGATGCCATGTTTGATCATCTTAACGTCTATTTGTTATGTAGGGTTGCACAGGCCAACATGCTGCTCACTGCCTCGGTTACAGTATGGTATGTATTTGAATAAACAGTATTTATTTTGGCATTTTGGTTCAACTGATTCCTTGGTATCCAAAAACAATCAGTACAATAATAACATTTTACAATATTTTAAATTAACAGAATTAAGCATGGCCAATCAGATATCCTTTCTTTTTTATTAATAAAACCTGACCACTTGAAATAAATCAAATCTCCCTCGTCTCACTTGTTTTTTTAACTTTTAGTTTCTTCACTTTCCCTGCACAGAACGATGTAGTGTATTTGTACTGTTGGTTATAAATGCATCCAGGAGGCAAGCATCCCCTTAAATGTGTTTAAGTTTGGCAATATGTTTGGATGGAAATGTATTTTTAATTACTGTAAAAGAGTTAATTTAACTTTATTTTAGTGGGGAAATAAGTGGCATCTCACCCTACAAATAGTTTTGCCTATTCGGTATCCCCCTCTGAGACGTATGCTGTGCACATATACTATCAGTGCTGATGGTGGCGCGGAGTGATACTGAGTAGTATGTACCATGGCTGAAGACCTTTTAGGTAAATAAAGTTGTCTCATAGAAAGGTCTACGGATACCTTATTACACTCCATGACATGCGGTCAATTATACAGCATAAAGGACTCTTACATTCTTGATGCTCAGAGAGTTTCAATGTTTAATATTTAAAAGCTCAACAGCAAAGAATCTCTCTTGACAAAACGTCCCAGTTGCACAGTCAGAAATCACAGAGAAAAACGTTTCAAAAACATTACAAAATGCTTTTGTCTGTAATTGGTTAAAGTGACCATTTAAAGCCCCTGATGAAGCGCCTCACCTCTCTGAGCCCCGGTCAGAGCGAGCAGCCTGGGTCTGAAGCCACTGCTGAGCTCGCTGCTGCTTCACTCGCTCCACCTTCTCCGCCTGCTGAAGCTCCAGCTCAGCCTGGACAACTGCACTCGACAGGAAACATCAAACAAACGTCACTGGCCATTTTTTCTTTCTTGAAAGCTAAGCAACATTTTTGACGAGAGTGCTGTGCCTGATCAGGGAACGTTGTGGTGAAGGTGGCATGCTTCTCGGCGTAATCAATACTGCAGGGAAGGGGTTGTTTTAACAGATTCTCACAGAAGTACAAGCTTAACAAATAAACAGCTCAAAAGGGCCTGATCTGGAGCAACAGTTGACATGTCACACTGTAATTACAGCCGGCCAGTTCCCAGCACTGGGAGATCAGTGGTCAGAGCTCTAAGTGTTTACGTTTGGGCATAAGGTGTTGTATTTGTTTGGAGGACTCAGGGGCATTGCTATTTAAAGTCGCTGATAGATGCAACAGGAGGGGATCTACTTTTTCTAACAATTGTGGTTCTTTGTTAAATTGAATCTAAGCAGTGTTTGCTAAAGAGAGAAATCTGAAGGGCTGCTGATTTACGAGGTTATGCTGAAATCCCATAATAAGGTCGTAATTCAAAGCAAACATTTACGTTGTGCTGACAGTAATGCCGCCGCAGATGGGTGTAAACTGATAATGGATTTTGACAGCCTGATGCTGGAACTAATGATGCATTTATTTAAGCCATTAACTTGCTTTTGCTGAGCTGTACAAAACAGGGGGGAGAATAGCTTTACAGTTTTCATGGGTTAATTGAGGAGCCCCCACTAAAAATGTCAAGTGATGGATGATTCCCCCGGGGCAGCGACGGACAGGAAATGGCTACTCGCACTTCCCAAAAGCTGAAAACACACAGAGAGACAAGGCGAAGGCAGTTTGGAAAAAGAGAAAGTGTGCTTAATGAAGCACTCCAAAAAAAGGGGGATGTTTTCATAAATGATAATTTTTCATTTGCACAACTGCTACTTTGCACAATTGTAATGTACACAGTATAATCCAATGCCAATATGTGTCTATTGTATATTTCTATATATTTCTGTAGCTTAGTGAGATTGTATATTGTTCAATATTTTCTTTATATTGGATATTACTTAGATACTTTAGTGATATATGTCCTTTCTATTGTGACTTTGAATGTACTTGTCGCTGATGTTAATTTTTATTATATTGGTATCCTATTGTATCTTTTCAATATTTGTAACTTGTGTAATGCTTCACAACACTGCTGCCGTGACGAAATAATTTCCCATTTCGGGATAACCTACCTACCTACCTACCTACCTACCTACCTATCTAATCTTAGGATCCTGTATTGATAAGTAAATAATAATGAAAGGCAAAATGGCTTTAAATTTGAAATCCCTAGATGTGAATTCATGAATGGTGGAATGTATAAATCACAAGTTGATGAGCACCATGAAAAGAGTTTACTTCAGTAGCATAGACCGTCTCTCCTCTCCCCCCCTGAAGCCCCCTGCTGACCCCTCTTCCCCTCCAGTTCTCCTCCAGGACATCAGGAGGGGGCCTGTAGGAGTCATGCCTGTTAAGAGGGGCTCTTAAGCACATTAAGAGATCTCGTCTCTTCTGAGAAGGGAAAAGCTCTGACTTAATATCAGAGGGTTTGGGAGGAGGAGGAGTGGGGGGGGGGAGGAGGCTTTGGCCGGGAGAAAACCCCAGCTGAAGGAGAGACAGAATGCTGGCACTTTGGAGCCGCCTCCTCCTCCCTCACTGCAGAAACAAACAACCCAGGGTCAGGCGGTGCATCAGGACCACAGCAGAGCCCAATAACAACTGAATGAGTTGTGAGTGAGGATCCGGGACAGTGTAGGGAAAGTGAGCGGAGATGTGGGAATCAAACTACAATAAACACAGAAGTATAACTGTAAAGTAAGGTTGTAAATGAGAAGAAAGTGAGATTATTCAAACCACTGTAGTTGTACATGAAACAAAAATGAAAACACCTGTAATGTTGGTCATATTTCTGCTTTGCACAGTAGACGCTCTGAGTATGCACAACTACAACAAGTATGGTAGATCGGCAAGGAAGTTCCACCATAAAGTAAGACAGATCTTATAACGTTTTAAGGTATATAGAGGTATTAAAGGTGGGGTAGGTAAGTTTGAGAAACCGGCTCGAGATGCATTTTTTGTTATATTCCATGGAATGCTCTTAACATCCCGATAGCAATGAATATCTTAAATGCTTTGACAAAAAATCCATAATAAAAAGGCCTACCTGCCTGTCAGCCTTCCATCAGGGCACAAACTCATCTCGTGCCCTCATTGGTCATGTGCGCGTTCGTGTGTGTTGGAGGAGGGGCTCTGTGAGGAAGTGGCAGATTTTTTTTTTAAATTCTAGCGCACTCGAGCTGGTTCCTCAAATTACCTACCCCACCTTTAAGGTATTAAAACAAAGTTTTGTAGCGTGTCCTCCACGTTTAAATGCAAAAAGGATGCCAAATGTGGAAGGTGAGGCAGAAAGCCTACCATCTTAAAGATCTTAAGTCAGTTGTTAGTTGGTTGTCCGTCTTACTGAGTGACTTTGCCCAAATATACATTAGCTCTGCTAGTTCCTTCCTTAAGTGTGCCAGTGCATCTCAAACATACTCTATGAGGAGAGCGCTCCACTGCCTGAGATAAAAAGGAGATAATGGGGGTGAAATTGAATGCATATGAATGGTGGTAAATAGTCTGACATGAAGTTATTTTGGAGGATGGATGATAAACAAGACGATTGTGTTTCAGCTGGACTTTGGAGAGGACTTGAAGTGTGAAATCGAGTTAAGTGCTCAGGAGGTAGGGGTTCCAGTCTGAAATAAAAATATATACCCATGTGTCCCTCTGACATGAGGACGGATGTTTGGTGGGCTGGAAGACGGAGGCTGGAAGGGGGTGTGTGCCTGGGGGGCTTGAGTGAAAGGAGTTGGTGAACAAGTAAGAGGAGAACCAAGGAGAAACGCTTTCACAACATCTGCAACATCTGCTGCACACAGACACATGATGATACAAACCACAAAAAAAGGGGAAGTGTGTTTCTACATGTTTTGCCTCTAAAGAGAAAATGTTTTGTGGCTCTGCTCCATTCTCTCCCTCTCTATCTCCCTCTCTGGGTATGTAAGCTGATACCCATTTCAAGTGGGTTACTCATGTCCAGCACATCCACACAAAGAGCCCGGATAAAATAAACACGCCGCGTCGGATATCTTGGAAAGAATCTGTCATGGGTTTGGGGCTAATCACCTCCAGAAGGGTCTTGACTCAAAGCCTGAAACGTTAGCCCCTGTCGGGGAGCGAGGCTGGGCCGGGCCGGGCTGAGAGTCCCCGGGCGCTGGGGACGGATCCGGAGGAGGGGGTGCTCCCACAGGTCAGGACCAGGGGGGCAGGAGGGGAGGAGGGCCCGTTTACAGACCTGAGCACCAGCTACACCGCCACCGGTGCTGCTACCTCACAATCACCTTGGAAAAAGGCAGCTGAATAGAATGTAATCCTTTATTGTCATCATACAGGTACAATGAGATGAGTAGAGCCACTCCTTTTTCTAAGGTGCCACCAAAAAGACAAAGAGACGTACAACATTCAGGAGGAGACAACATACAAACAACAAGCATTCATACTTCAATATGCAGATAAAGTGAAAGTGCAGGGATATATCGTCGAGTCCTTAACCCATTATACAGAATCTGTTGAATTACAAAACCCCTCAAACCGAGCGGGTTAGAGTCTAACCTGCTCGGTTTGAGGGGTTTTGTAATTCAACAGATGGTTAATGGATGGGTTATGGAAAATGGGTTAAGGAGTCGACTCCAACAAGATCCGTTACTTAGAGTAACGGATCTTGTTGGAGTCGACTCCTTAACCCATTTTACAGATTCAAGATTCAAATTCAAGATTCAAAGGTTTTATTGTCATATGCAAATCTGACCATGACAGCTACAGTGTAGAAATGGCAATGAAATTCTTCTGACCTGAGCTCCTCCAACTTTGCAACATATATAATAAAATACAAAAATCTGTTGAATTAAGAAAACCTCTAAAACCAAGCAGGTTAGAGGAACGGATTGTTGCTCGAGTCGACTCCTTAACCCATTTTAGAGAATCTGTTGATTTAGAAAACCTCTAAAACGGGGCTAGTTATGGCGCATTTCCACTGCAGGGCCTCGCACGGCTTAGTACGGTATAGTTAGGCCTTGAAAGGCCAGGCTCACTTTATGCTGCGTTTCCATTACAGTTTAGTAGCTGGGGCAGTAACTATAGTAACGCAGTGTAGGCGGAGCCGTGACGTCATCTTCAATTTGAAACACAAAACCAACATCCGCCGTTAGCTGTTAGCACTCAGAGCTCACAGCTCCTCATATCTGTTCAGAAACTAGACAAAAGTTAAACAAGTACAAACCACAGACTGCCTGTGTCATGGCGAATACAGTCGCTGCTTTATTTATGTCTGTAGGCCGTTGTTGGGAGTGTGGACGGTCGGAGCATACACACGTTAGCTTAGCCAATCTCCATTCAGAAAACACGCATTTTAAAAGGTTTTTCGCCTGCCGTCTGTCTGCAGACTTGTCAAAGCATTACTTCATGGTTTTTACTAACCGGTATCAGAATGTTGTTACTTCGGCATCATTTGGAAACGTGTATTACAATTAAATCACGGTCAAATATGTTCATTTTGTTGTAGTTGCCAGCGATCCTCTCACTAGTTTAGCATACTCAGCCCGGTTGTTGGCCCGGAAAGAACCTCGATTTTGGAGAGCCAGAAAACTGTGAAAAAGTACCCGTTAGCCGGAACTACGCCAAGTGGAAACGCAACCAAAAACGGGCCGGGCACGGCACGCTTAAACCGCGCTGTAGTGGAAATGCGCCATTAGAGTAACAGATTTTGCAGGATCCCCCTTCGTTAAATTGGGAATCTGAGTGATGTTTTAACCAAAGACACTCTTCCTTTATCAGCTGATGTAGCTGCTTCTCAAAAACACCAGTCCTGTTTGATGAATTATCACGACAAGGGCGGAGAGGAGCGATAAGGACATTGGAAAGAAACACAACTGGAAATATTGTTGTAACGTAATATGTCATTTGGATGGAGCCGGTCCTCGACTGCCAGTTGGCTGAAAGTCTATCCAAAGCACAAACACGTGTTAGTGTCAGTGGTCACAGTGACATACCACACCTGCATAAGTGTCTGATGAAAGTGACTTGTACATTTGGCAAAAATAATTAAAGATTCTTACATTTGTTTGAGTAAGTTGTTGCTTGATCTTTTCCTGGACAACAATAAATCAGTTTTTGCAGAATGAGGCGACTCCTTCACAACTACTCTACAAACAAATTACCAAAGTGACCCACCCAAAAAAGATGAAGCAAAACGACTAACATCCCAGTTTTAAAAAGGCACAATTTGCTCCTTTTCTTATAACTTCAACATGAAATGACAAGGAAACATATTCCTGCACGGCTTATTAAGGCTATTTCACGCTAATGTGAGCATTGGACTTGGACCAGTCCCTTCACTGCCTGTCGGCAAACGCTCTGACTGCTGGATGACCGCAAGCTCTGTGGATGTGAGGCCTTGACCCTGGTGTGGGGGGGGGGGGGGGGTGCGGAGGAAAGATGGAGACAGGCATGATAAAAGCAAATCCCCCTTCCCCCCCTCTCCTCCCTGAAGCTCTTCCCTCCCTTTTAAGTCTGGCTGTGGATGTCACAAAGCCAAATCATGTCTGCACCTCAGGGCAGGGGGCGGGGAAGATGGAGGGAGATGTGTTCGTCTACTGGGACTATCAATCTACTTTACAACTGTCAATCACTTAACTCTTTGACATTGTTTGTATTATCCATAGCCATTAGAATGACATTTTAAAGAAGAATGTCATCCTTGATACTGAAAGTTATGTGAAGCCAGATACATGTATTGTTTTAATATCAAGCTTGTACTTACCAGTGAGTTAATTTTATGGAGAAATTCTGCTATCATACAACCTGGGTCTTTTTTGTGTAAGTGCAGCTTTTGCAACCATTTCTAATCAAAAATGGTTGATGACTTATTCCTGACATATTCCGTTTAGAAACATGACAGACTTGTTTTTTTAAGAAATTCTTCAGATACAACTCAGTTTAAAAAACAAACCATTGCTTTATAAAATAAGGGAAAGCATCTGCAGAAAGTAGTATGTGCTTTGCTGGAACATTCTGGTTTTAATAACCACAAAAACTGCTTTTTTATGGCATAATATTTCCAAAATTACCATGGTGATGTATTTTTCACCCGTACTTCAAACTTTATTTCAGTGATGTAACTATGTTGGCAGATCTCACCACATAAACCATTCCATGTTATTCTCACTGACAATTGCCAAAACTATGAAAATAATGAAGTTGTAAAACGTAGTCTGAGTTAAGCAGCACGCACATTTCGTAGTGGCCAAACGGTGGTACTACAACGTATGTGTCAGTCACGCGATGTCATTGGGACAACAAATATTTGTTCCCATTAAATTAAATTGGAACTTCAATTACGTCTGTAAATCAGCAGATACTTTTTTGTATACATATATCAACTTACCAGGATGAACACATAAATAGGCCTTTTTTAAATGATTGTCCTAGAATTGTTAAATGCCCTAAAGGTCAAATCCATAGTTATTTTCCCTTGGAAATTAATTTGACTGAGTCTATACCCGCAATGATGCTGCAGATTGGAGGCGGGGTTTAAGGAAAACACAGGTCGCATGCTCTATAGGCCCAGATTCCCGGATCGTCTGGGTATCTTTGTATTTGTGAGTCAGATCATTTTGGTTTCAATGCTGTATCGATGTTTCTCTAATACATCCATGAAGGCTATGGCCAAAAGCTAAGATGGCGATGGCCAACATGCCAAAGTAGAAACTTTGAAACCGTAGTCAACATGGGTGACGTCACAGTGCCTATGGCCTCTTTCTATAAACAGTCAATGGGCTGAATGGAATGAACTGTCTCAAGTCTAAAGATTAAACATTCAATCTATGTAAAGGTGTATTTAAATGAGTAGCGTGTTTCCCTACCTTTTATTTCATTCCTGATGTGTTGTGTTGGCCTGTTTCGTGCCTCCACTGGTCCCAGCTGGTAACTGCACTTGTTGACCGAGGAATGGCGGTCAAAGGGATCTAGCAGAGACAAAAAGAGAGAAAGGGTCAAAGAAGGACAAGGCAGGCTTCAAACAAGAAACAGAAAACCAAAATATGACATTCGGAACATTTTAGAACAGCGCTCTGGTTCCACTGAGGCAGATGCCATTAGGAGTTAGTTCAGACATAGACCTGTGTGCGGGTGGAGCAAGATGACAAGAGCCCTGCTATTGGAGTCATGCATTTGTAATTCTGATCAAAGAGCAGCCTCCCTCTACATGACGTTGGCATGATAATCGTGGCAGGACTACTGTTCCTCGTGCAGAGCGGGGGTGAGGTCACCTTCCACTGCTCAACCACTACAATGAGAGGGAATGAAAGTCATCACAGGAAGACTTGTCAAGAGGTTTCTTGGCAATCGTTATTTCCTTCGCAGGCTCTCAAATAAGGCTCAACAAGAGGCGACAGCTCCTGGCTTCTGCTGTCTGTTATGGCTCGTTAACATACGCGGGGTGGAAAGGTTGGCTGCTGAAGCACAGCTGAAGGAACAAAGACGAGAATGAAAAGAGGCAATAATGGGTGTGGATATTTTCCCGTTTTGGAAAATGGGTTTATGTCCCAAAAGCAGCTCCTTCCATATTGTAAGGGATATCTGGTGTTAAAGATTAGGAATGAGGAGACAGGAAGACACATTGGTTCAGGTGAAGAAGGATTACTGATTAAAGAAAGCTTTGTATTTGAGGCGATTTATTAGCTCAAAGAAAACATAAGAGCTTTCGGATTTGCCGGCATTAGCTTTATATTTGTTGTCATTTCATATAACTTTATGCTCATTGGATAAGAAGCTAAAACATTCCACATACAAGAACACAAATGCAAACAATTTTTACATGGAGGTGTTGATGTTATTAAGTCTACCCTCAGTGATGTAGATAGGGTGGACAAAATAATAGAATCACTTGTCAGTATAACGCAATGCAACCTCTAAAGTTATTGTACAGTTGTTTATGAGATGTGAAGTTTAAAGGTAGGGTAGGTAATTCACTTCAGAAACACTTTTTGTTATATTCCATGGAATGCTCTTAACATCCCAATAGCAATGAATACATTAAATGCTTTGACAATAAATCAAATCAAAGTTTATTTATAAAGCACGTTTAAAAGCGATTTTTGGTCGGGCCAAAGTGCTGTACATGTAATAAATACTACAATACATTAAAATATGTCATCTGTGGAAGCCGTGGCGCTGTAAAAAGCACGACCAATCATCTGAGCCGGCTAAAGTAACTGGATGGCCTACCTGCCTGTCAGCCTTCCATCTGTGCACAAACTTATCTCGTGCCCTCATTGGTCATGTGCGCGTTCGTGTGTGTTGGAGGAGGGGCTCTGTGAGGAAGTCTGAAGGAAGGGGCAGATTGTTTTCGGCTGCGTACTTTCAAATTCTAGCGCACTCGAACTGGTTTCTCCATTCTTACCGACCCCACCTTTAAGCCAGGTGTACCTTCAGTAATTATCTGGAAACTGAGTGTGTATTTAAAACGGTATCCTTTTAGACACTCACCTCTACGTTTACTCTGCTGTTGTTTAGTTGACTTCATCTTCCGAGCTCTCTTGAGCATCTGGAGAGCTGTGTGGCTGTGAGTGAACCCCCTGAAAAAGAGAAAAAAAGGTCAGACTATCACACACATAATTACATTCAGAGAAATAACAAAACTCACATCAACACAAGATATATGATAAGACGATGATTTACCATTCTTCTATAATCTTTTCCGATCTTTCAGAGAGACGGCTGAGCGCCGACGCTGAAGCAGGAGACTTGCTTCTGAAATCACACAGAGATTATTGAGCTTAAAATAAGTTGTTAAATGTTTTTTTACCGCACTTTATTAAAGACTTTAAGGTAAGGCAAGGCAAGGCAAGTTTATTTATATAGCACCTTTCAACACAAGGCAATTCAAAGTGCTTCAAGGTAGGTGGCGCTTTAGTTCTGGAGCCATTTCTATATCATGACATGGACAATAAGCAATGTGAAATCTAATGTCATTCCTATCCATTGCCTTTGTTTTAAATATATGAATATTACAAAGTCTGTGTCGTATGAATCTCAGTTTATTGGTACATCCTACTTAAAGGTCACCTATCATGCTATTTTTAGGCAATAGCATAGGTTTCAGATGTATAACAATACATAAAAAACATGTCTATGAAGTGTTTTGCTCAAAATACCAAACAGATCATTCTAGCCATGCCTCATATCCCTCTGTTTCACTTCCTGTTTCAAAAGTGCTAATTTGAGTATAAAGCTTTAAAGAATAAAAAAGATAGATAACAAATAAAAAAGGAGGGGTCTGAGCTCATGCGGGACCCGGCAGCTACTGTCTAAACTAAATGCTGCCGTGATGAAACGCCATATCATGGATTATCAAGGATTCTCTCTGAAACAGTTTGGAGCTCAAAGGCTTTCTCTCTTGCCGGTTATACCACAAGGTGAGTTCCTTTTTACTTCCTGCTTCTTCACACACATGCTCTCCAGTACAGGTTAGCTCTGAGTGTTAGCGATGCTAATATAAACACCGACCATATTACGTCCAGAACAGTCGGGCATTGTTTCTGATAGCAACGTTTCTGATTGGCCCGTGGGTCCACATTTCAGATATTACGTCATATCGGACGCAAATCTGGATCAGCTCCGTTGTAGCCCCGTTTTTAGAGATTTGGGTACGGAGGAAAAGAGAGAGGGTTTTATTTGTTGATGCTGCGTGAGTTCCCCGACACACCGGGGACACATCTTTATGTATAAAAGACATCAACAAGTGCATATTGCATGATAGGTCCCCTTTAAGGTGTGAATATGAAGACCATAGTTACTCCAAGTAGCCTGTTAAACACCTACAGCATATTCCCCATTCTAAACTGAGTTTGAGTTTGTTCTGTGTTTAGAAACCTACTCACACAAAAACACACCAACAACCTGTTACTTTGTAAGATGTTTGGTACCAAATGCAGTTAAATGGCAGGCAGTAATAAGGCTGTGGGTGAGTCTACCTCTCAGGGGAAACTCTCTGTTCAGCAGCCTGTTCCGGAGGCACCCAGGCCTGCTTCGGCCTCCACACAGGCGGGGGTGAGAGTATATACTCAGAGGGTTCAGGAAAGTGAACAGGAGGCTGAAACAGATACATAAAACAGTGTCAGCAATAATCCAAAGTTCTTAACACTTTTACAGTTAGAGCGATTTTAAATAACTTGTTTATTGGGTCCTAAATTGGCTTCAAAAGAGTTGTTCATTTACTGAAGTGGTTCTTTACATATGGGCGACTGTCGCTCTATCTGGAGAGACGTGACTTGGGCCATTCTGGGAGGACTGATGACTTGAGAGGTGCCAGTTTTGCCTCCTGGGCACTGCAGAGGTGCACTTGAGCAAGGACACCAGATCGCTGATCTCTGGTCGATGTGAAATAGCTACCCAAGCATGGGTATAAAGCCAAGACTAACTTTCATTGTGTATGCGGTACTATGTATACTGTACGTACATGTGTGGGACGATTAAGGAGGATTTCATTCAAATCTTCCATTTCCACTTTACATTTGAAAATTGAATAAGAAAAATAAAAAACATGTGTGTTTTTAGAAGTTTGTGAGGCTTGAGCTGTAAATGTAAAAATATGTGCCTCTCTGTCTAGACAATATAGTCCTGAGTATGTGTAAAATGAAATATGATGTGTACAAGAATGTCCACTATCATTTAAATCAAGTGCATGTTTTCTTTTTAGGTATTTGTCAGAGCATTTTCACAAAAGGAATGCTCTTATGTAAGTCAAACTAACAGCTTCATTTCTCTCCAGATCCCATTTTTTTTGTGTGAAAGTGCTAAATTGTTGATCCCTGCCTTTTGATATGTACCTCGGTGTCAACACAATAAGTCCGGCCTGACGGCAGCTGCGTCGCATCAGCTGGCCTAAAGCAGCCACCATGATGTACAGTGCTCCAAAGAAAAGATCCAACGAGAGGTAAATGAAGGGGGGGGGAAACAGGACGACGATACACCAGTGTGAAAAATGACATCCGCTGGTCTGATCTGAGCAACCTTCAGCCCTCCAGGAAATAATCTTGTTTTTCAAGAGAGTAAATTCAAAGAGGAGAGTGAGGGAAATCCTGAAAGGGGCGATGGTCGAGAGGAGAAAGAAACAAGCTCTTCCATTGACATCACACAGGGGCTGGTGGACCACTTTCACTATAACATCTTACCTTCAGAGACCGTGGCTGGTCTGACACAAGGTAACGTCTGGGAGGAGAGTCCTCAGGAAGGGACAATGTCCACTGTTTCTCCAGCGCTGCCTACGAAAGAAAACATGTGTATTTACCGGTAATTGCATATTTCTGGAAAGGACAAGAGCAGAACAACAAAGAGTGTTGTGTAGTGTGTTATATAGGCTTTAGTGCATGTAAATGGTCTGCAAAGGCTGAAATCCCTGAGTTCCCTCCAGAGGGAGTTTCTGTCCCATACAATCTCTAAATAGTCATGTTTCTGGACCTGTATTTGTTGGTGTCTTTTCACACAGGTTTTCCTGCATGTGTGTGCATATTTCTGTGTTTATGCATGTTTTTATTTATGCGGGAGCGTGAACTGTATGGATACAATGTTGGATAGTTATTAAACATCCAGGTCTGTGCAAGTTTGTGTGTCTGACAGGTCGTGGGGGAAGCAACAACTGAACCATGAACGTGAGGAGCACATACCTCATCGAAGTCAAATTCATCCACGTCCACCTCCTCAAAGGTGTCGTCCTCTGCCGCGTCGGGGCGTGTGACAGCAGCCAGAGCAGATGCGAGCCTCCTCCTCAGAGAAAAGCCCCTCCAAAACGCCTGAAGAAAAAATAAATAAAAAAACTCCATGAATCACGAGGTAAATATTGTGTGTTATCCCATTAGAGAGATAAAACATGTTCACCTCTCTTAATTGCGCAGTGTTCTGCTGTCTGAACTCTGCGTGACTCCGGACGGAGACAAATGGAGCTCCAGTGAGCCTCTAAATCCTCCAATTCCCAGAGGGCCGCGGGGGGCACACTTCACTTCAAGTAGAGCCGAGCAGGAACCCTAGAACTCTTACTACCGCACTTCTTTGGAATCTGATTAATCACTCCGAATCCCCCATCCCGCCACAACACACTTTTCTACAGTTCCTCCACTCCCACCTCCTCCCTCGGAGAGCCCTTAAGGACCCATCAAACACTTTGTGTGATGCGGAGGGATTTGGGAGGAGTGTTGAGTAGCATGTTTTTTAGAACAGCAGCATGTGCCTATACACAGAGGATTAGCAGAATAAGCCTCCATAACACGTATGAGGAATGAAGATAAATGTTGAATGGTGAAAATGAAAATATTCAGATATTCACTGGAAAATTCTAGTTGTAGCAGTAAGGCGCTTAATCACACATTGACAGGTTAACAAGCAACTACATTAAAAGGGTTTTACCTGGATGACACTTGCTGCATAATGCTGAGCAACAACGCTCCCATTTAAAAAGGCAGGTCCTGACTCTGGCTCTCCTCCTCTTCCTCCTCTTCCTCCACCCTCCTCTGCTGTGGAGGGACGGCTGACGTTCCCACTTTTCTGTCTGTAAGCACACAGCTGCTGAATCCCGACTGCTGCTGTGCTACTTAAAAAAGAACACACACACAGAATGAGCGAGGTGTCACAGCACCTTCGTTTGAATTTATCTCTGAGCGGACATCTGGAGAGCAGGACTCTGGAGGGTGTCGGCCTGTCCACAGCCACCCTTCACATCAGAGATCTATCGCCCTCCCGGAGATGTTAATGATGAAGCTGCGTGTTAAAATGAATAAGATGTTCGACATCTCCTGCGGTAAATCACAGAGAGGAGGCTCCGGCGGTGAAACATGCTCTGAAGGAGACACTAATCAAATGCTCTCCTGCTATATGAAGGGTTATATAAAAAATAGTGTTTGCTTACAGTTAGCAAAGTACACTTGTGTAGCTTTTGGTTTGAAAAGCTGATTTCACTGATCTCTGGTCAATAGTAAGTAAGTAAGTCAAATGTATTTATAAAGCGCTTTTCCCATAGTCACAAAGTGCTTGACAAAGCATTAAAACACCATTGAATCGTAATAGATTAAATAGTAATAATAATAGCATGTGGTAAATTACCTTTGGAGGTTCAGATCCTCATGGTTGGACACAGGTGCCATTTTGAGATTGGAGGAAGTTGTCGAGGGGTGAACACTTTCCGAGTTTGCTTCTCGAACTGTTGGCCCAGTGTTTAGATGTGTTGCAACAGTGTTAAATGTGTTATGTTGGATTTCTGCAGCGTACTTATCCTCAAAAGTCCAGTTGCTGCATCTGGTATGGTCTCGATTTGGAAGAACTGGAGAGACGTGTCCAGTGGATTCCATTTCTCTGTGGTTTTCAGTATTGCTACTGTCCATGTCAAGTGTTTCCTCAGGTGTTGTTGCGCCTGCAGTCACAGTGGTGTCTCCGTACTCATGGGCATATCTCTGGTCCTCAGCCAGCTGCAGAGCCTCAGTGAAGTGTCGGCAGGAGGACTTCACAGCATCCAGGGAAGACGAGGCATTACTGTGGACAAACACACACAGAAGAACACTGCTTTAGGTGTAGTTTCGTAAAGCTGGTTACATTTATTTGTATTGGGGAACATAAAAGTTCATTAATTAATCTCAAAAAAGAGAAAAAAGATTTATCCCAGATGTATCTTCTGGCTGATTTCCATGTGTAGTTTCTCTATTTCTAGAATGTCTTTAAAATGGGATGACTGATTAAATGTTAATGTACTAAACTTATTTAATTTGCCAATGCTGTAGATATACTACATATCATGCTGTCTTCCAGTTTGAATGTTTTTTTCAATGTAAAGATGTTAGCTTTCATTTAGTTATGACTTGTTATCTGTTGTACTGCGATTAGTTGGACACTGGAAATATTATTAGTAGATCATATCAGAGCTGTGGATCAGTAGAACTGGAAAACAGTCAAAAAAGTGCAAATTGGGGATTCTTTAAAGTTCTTTTTTTTATTTAATCAACCTACCAAATACAAATGTTGTGTTTCTGACACAACAAATATGTATATAATCATATTAAACCCTACCAGCAGTATATTTGCTTACCAGACTGTAAATCAACATTTTTCTTAATAACTGATCGATGGCATTGTGTATTTTAATGATTCAAACAACCACATGACATTCAGAGTAACTGAGTTTGGAGCACTGTCTAATACTGAAACAGTAGTAGAGAATCTTAATGAATGGAATATCAGACATTAAGTGTTTTATTCTTGCCGGTTCATCTGAGGTGAATGAAGTGAGTGTGAGTGAGTTGCCTGACTGCTCTGTGTATTCCATATAATGTCTCTTTCATTGAGGGGATAAACGGACAACAAAGCCACCTCAATAGAAACTTAATTAATCTATTAGCAATGCTTTGCCCCAGTCTTCATCCCTGAGGGGGCAGAGACGCTTCAGAGCCCAGCAGTCTGAGGGCCAGTAGCCTCAGGTAGTGCAGCCTCTGCTCCACAAAGACCCGGCTCTTCGCTCTCAGTGGGACCAGAGAGGGGGGGCAGTCGCGGGGTCCAGAAGGATTGTGACCCCACTGACCCCCTCCTCCCCTGCCCCCCATTACCTGCTGGTTCACTGCAGGGTCACCATCAACATGTAAACCACTGTTATAAGAGAGTAGGAATGATCAAGAAAACGCTTTTGCATCACCGGGGTTCACTTTTAACCTATATATCTTTTTTAATAACTTTGGCTGTGTAAATCTAATCAAATAAAAAAAATCTAAATGTATTATATTATAGCCCCAAATCACAAGAAATGCCTCAAAGGGCTGTACAAAGCGAACAAAATGCATATGTTATACATTTTCGTAAGGTTGTGAGTGACTTTTTTTGTTTTGGGAATTTAACCACGGTCTACAAGTGTGCATTCAAAACGAAAAGTATGTTTAAGGAAAATAATTCCCCATGGAATAACTACATTTAAAAATGTGCTTTTGGGGAAGAAAAAGTCATGGCTGCAATACCTGCTGCAAGAAAGTCAAGAGAAGCAGCGGTCAACACAAAATCTGTGCTAAATATAATGAATTGGGTGTGTGGGTGATTTATTGCAGATTGATGTGCTTCTGCAGCAGTGGCTGTACAGATGCAGTTTATAATCAACCTTAGGATAGACACCAGCTCACCAAAATGACTAAAACGTGGTTGCATGCGAAGCGATACTCTTTAGAGACTACAAGAGAAAATATGCAAGACTGTAGCTTACTCACGTGTTCTGAGTCAGACTGCTGAAGCCCACATGTGAGTTTCAGTTCATCTTTACAGAGGACAGAAACTGGGAATGTTAATTTGATCCCCATCTCTTACATTGTAATCCTGGTAGTAATAGATCTTAGATTCCACCGATGACTCTTACATGTGCATATGGGCATTTGAGTATTGCTTTAAAGGCCACCTATCATGCTATTTGTAGGCAATAGCATAGGTCTCAGATATATAAATATATATAAAACACATGTCTATGAAGTGTTTTGCTCAAAATACCAAACAGATCACCCATTCTAGCCATGCCTCATATCCCTCTATTTCACTTCCTGTTTCAAAAGTGTTGATTTGGGGATAAAGCTTTAAAAAAAAAAAAATTGATAAAAAAAAGGAGGGTCTGAGCTCATGCGGGACCCGGCAGCTACTGTCTAAACTAAATGCTGCCGTGATGAAACACCATATCATGGATTATCAAGGATTCTCTCTGAAACAGTCTGGAGCTCAAAGGCTTTCTCTCTTGCCGGTTATACCACAAGGTGAGTTCCTTTTTACTTCCTGCTTCTTCACACACATGCTCTCCAGTACAGGTTAGCTCTGAGTGTTAGCGATGCTAATGTAAACACCGACCATATTACGTTCAAAACAGTCGGGCATTGTTTCTGATAGCAACGTTTCTGATTGGTCCACATTTCAGATATTACGTCATATCGGACGCAAATCTGGATCAGCTCCGTTGTTCCCCGTTTTTAGAGATTTGGGTACGGAGGAAAAGAGAGAGGGTTTTATTTTCTGACGCTGCGTGAGTTCCCTGACACACCGGGGACACATGTTTATATATAAAAGACATCAAAAAGTGCATTTTGCATGATAGGTCCCCTTAAAGTAGACTTCAAAAAATGTTCCTATCCTCAAAGCAGACCAGTATACCAATACAAAACCAATGTGAATGTATTTTTTGGGGATACTGGGATTGTGTTGGAGGCGGGCCCCCATTCCTTCTATAGGCACTTTAGGTCCATAGAATATATGCACTAACATTTCATATAACCCCACCTCCCAGCCACTGATTTACAGATGTCTTTTCCTAATGTAAATGTAAGGGGGAAAAGTATTTTGGGCACAACAGCATCAGGTGACGGAGCCTGAAGTTAAAATTATATAATTTAGCCTCTATATGAAGCCTATGGTAAAAATGTCTTCAAAGCTACCCGCTGTTTTTCTGTATCCACTTCTCTTTGTACATCACAGGTTACGGTGGGTGTGTGTGACGCATCGGACAGTCGTGCCAGAGATAAATTACATCCAGGTAAAGTATTTTGTTAAATAACAGCAGTGTTGTGTCTCCTAACCGGGGCCATATGCCATTTCTATGTTTGAAGAGAAAAGTGAAAGATTCATTATATTCTGCTGCACTAATCCGTGTCTCTCTGAGGGTCTTTTACATGGTTTGGTTGGTGAAGACAGAACATAGCAAATGGAAAAAAGCAGACACTAAAATAATTTATATAACTCAACTTTCTATAGTTTGTTTATGGATTCCCCATCATACATCTCGAGAACACAGAACTAATGTGTGCTTCTTGAACTTTGTATTAATAGAAAGAGATTTAAGTTGCTCGGAAAACTGCATAAAAAGGACCGTTTTGGTATAAAATGTAGGCTTTTTGTGAGGAACAAAGGATTCAGCCTGCACTCTGCACCCTGTAGAGAGAAGTTGTGAAACCGGACCCCTGATAAACCCCATGGCGCCCCACCTTACAGTCACAGCGCGGCGGCGTGTGGCACTCTGCTCACCTCCTCTGAACCTCAGTCAGACACAAGGTCAGGCCGGGGGTTAAATGGCCGTGTTGGTCCTTGCAAAGTCCGCAGAAAGGATCATTGTCCAGAGGCCAGGGGGGTAGAGGGCAAACAGTGAGGGGTGAAGCAGAGGGACCCCCCGAGCCATAGGAGTCCTCGCTGTGACCCGGGCTGGTAGCCGCCGCCACGTTTCATCTTTTGTGCCGAGTAATTTGGAGGGGTCACGAAGATAAGCAGAGAGCTGACCACCGTTTTAAGTGTTGGTGGTCCGTCTCGCAGAGGAGCGTCAAAGTGTGCAGAGGCCAGCGACATACAAGGACTTGTGAAAATAGATGGACGTTGTCTTAAGCCTCACTACGCCCTGTGTATCAGACATAACAAGAGGATAGCTGACATTCCTGACGGCTGCGTGTCTGTCTGTCCCGCAGGCCGATCGGCACAATGTGAAACGCGTAATGTGAAACCTTGTCAATAGATTCGTAGTTATTTGAATTTGCTTATCCTGTTCAGTTTAGTCCGGTTTGCAAAGTGATCCCATTTGTTGTTGAGGGTTATAATAAGGGTTGTCATTTTTTGAAAAAATAACAAATTGCAATTATTTTGAATGAGGGAATTATCTTTTTTTTTATACTTAATTTTATTATAAGTCTTGTTGTAGGCCGGGACATCTCAACGGCTCCACAATAGTTCATTCAGAATTTTTCAAATATTTTTCAACAAATATTGCGCTGACTGCGATTTTGATAATGCACTAGTCCATAATGCAATTAGGATATTAACAATAACATTTTGAATAACTGTGCAGCCCTTGTTGTAATCCATGTAGGGCTTTTCCTCGTGCCTTGCATGTTTCTTCAAGGTTTTTTTTCTTCAAAAGTCCTATTGATCAAACAAACAGCGCTGATTGAATCAAGAGGAAAAAACCTTTAGAGAATTGGTATTTTCTTGCTAATTTGGTGTGGAATTGTGTATCACTTCACACATAGTAGTTATAAATTATAAGTAAAAAGAAGAGAGAACTTGTCTCTGTAATATTAGGAGATGTAGCATTCATAAATCTTTTTTTAAGGAAAACTTTAAGCCATATTTGAATGAACAAACCTGAGCTGAGCTTTTCCCTCATTCTGTCCCATTATCTGCTTCAGAAATCATTCCTTTTGACATGTTAGTTTCGCCAAGACAGATGATGTGCGTTATCCAATTAAGCGGAAAATCACTGATGTCAGCATTCGAGAAAAATATCATGATGAAAATGATGTGATTTATCCGAGTTAACTATAGTTATCACAGTTGTTTTTTTCCCCCTCATTGTTCCATGACAGCTCTAGGAAGAATTTACAGTGGATTTCAGAATAAGACACCTATCTGAACACTGTCTCTGACCACTGGTAGGACCTGCACTCATTCACTCTGGACACCCAGCCCCCTGACAGTCAGTCATCAGTCTCCTACCTGAGCTCCCTGCTGAGCTGCTGCTGTGAATACTGAGTCTGCTGAAGCTGAGCCTGGCAGAACATCAGGAAGCTGCCTGAGGCCGAGCCGAGCTGAGGAACAGCAGGGGGTGCTAGAGAGGAGTCTGTCTGCTGGCCATCGATGGACCTCAGGCTCGGCAACGCTTTCTGCACAGCGGATCTGAAGAGGAGAGAAAACAGGATTACATTCAGAGGTATTTAAAGCCATAAAAAGTGGCGAGGACATTTGTTTTGTATATTTCTATTTCTGTACTTAGTCAAGAAACAAAATATCACCAATATCTTAATCTATTATATTATTTACATCAAAAATAAAACATTGATATGAGCTTTCAAATTTGCGTCACAAAAAAATAGCACTGCATTTTTTCATTTGGACAAAAAGGATAGCAATGGTTACATATGATATATGTCAAAGTCTATCCTTTACTAAGACACTTTCAGCTGATATTTCAGATCACACTTTTTTTCTTTTAAATAAATAACTGTACTATTGTTGCTTTTGTTCTAAATAATAGTCCAGCAATTTATAATGTACTCTTTGCCACTGCAATAAATACAAACAGCTTGGTGAGTCCTTCAGTTAAACAACTAAATATTCACAGGCTTTTGATTGTGAGTTCAGAGGGTTAAAGGTTTCTCTACCACTGAAGGGTTAGAGGAGTCATTCTGAGAAGACTGGTTCTGGTCCCTCTGAGGCCACTCCTCGTACATGTTTTCCTGACTACACCGTACATTTTGTCCTCTTAAGTATACACTTAATACACGTTTAGACAGTCATCTTATATTGTTTTTCTATCCACTTTGGATAAGAGCTGTACCCATGGCCTATGTGAGGTACTGGCTGAGTGTGGGGGAGAGGTAACGCTGCTGCCTGGGGCTAAGGATGTTCGAGCAGAGGAATCCCAGTTATCTGACAGAGAAACCCACTCAGAGCATCCACTGTTGGAGCCAAATGTGGCCTGCGTTCAGTGGGAAAATGTGGAGCTGGAAACTCTACAGGACACTGGGGAACAGCAACCCATAAAAACAAAAGCCTTCAGGCTACAACGTCGATTTATAAAACATTTTGGACAACTTGGTTTTAACAAAATTCATTCCCAGAGCACCATATGCTCTTTATACGTCTACTATGTCGCCACAGGGGGATAACACATTTCACCAGCTCATAATGTATGGTTTTTATTATATTTGGGGATTCCTTATTGCAGTCTAAATCTGAAGTTGGATATCTCAATGTGTTTTATATTAATCGCAGTATAGACTAATGCGCCTTATTGCAATATTTGTTATATTGTGCTGCAATCCCTCCCGAAGAAAAACATATATATTGTACAGATCACACCTTGATAATTTGTATACATATTTGAGTTATAATGTAAATAATGTTAAAACAATTATAACTCTGGTTCAAATCGCATATAATTATGCAACTGCGATATCAGTCAAAACAATTGCAATTAGTCATTTTTTCCTAATCAGGCTGCCTTAATGGCCAGGATAGATTTAGAAGTGTTGATCCTGATTATTTAAAACACAGCTCAATTTCACTGGAATAATCAATAGTTTCCTGCAGTCTATGTATCATAACTACCAACTGTATAAAAAGAAGGTATAAAATAAGTGAAATAAATGGAATTGTTTGAGTAATCTTGAAGCCTCAGGTGGTTTATTCTTATTCAAAATGTAACCTCCACTGACAAGAGTTGTTTGTGTGCCTTCATCCAAAACAGCTAATTCCTTGCATGCGGTTACCTAAATATTCTGATTCTCAAAAATGGAACAATGCATTTTCTTAGGACTTTTGCATTTCCTTCCTTTAGAGTTTTCCCATCCCCACTGCCACCCTTGGACAAAGACATGAGCGCAGAATAAGGGGCTGAATGTCAGGGGGATACGGTTTTGATGGGCCCACTTGGTCTCTCCGACACAGATCGGGATTAGATTCCAAGCCTTCGGGCATGTTCTCTGGGAAACCCAAATAGGACCTTTTGATGGCTACATGAGCTCATTGAGGTGTAGAAAGTAATTCAATTGGGGAATGGACGCCACTTAGACACACTTTGGGAGAATGTGGAAATAATTGGATGCCATCAATTGTTGATGTTTACAATAGGTGATTCCTATTCAATTATTTGGGATACTTTTACTGGTTTCAGTTGAAAACCTCTGCATTTCTTTGACATTTTTTAAGGTCAAAGCATTTTTCTGTATATGTGTAAGGACTAGCTACATTAAACCAAATAAAGGAGATGTCCTACTTTAACCCTTAGATGCCAGAGTGACTGGACCCTACACTCTAGGACATGTATTAGAATAATATGTGTTTTTATGCCATTTTTGTCATTTTGGTTAAGAAAAATCACTTGTATAATATTTAGTATATATTTTGGTTCACACTAGAAATATTTTATATTTCATTTTTCACTATTTATAATTTTAGAAAAACAAATTACATTTGAAACAAAAACGAAATTCCATAGAAAATGCATGCGGGTCATTTTTGACCCACTTATGGAAGCTTGGGGTCATAATACAAAAACTACAATTTCTTAACATTTTAATTTAAATGTGAATGGCATGATATCCAAAACATGTTTTTTGAGGAATAGCTGGAATATGAAATGATAAAAAAATGTAATTACAAAGATACTTAAAGAAAACCACCTCACCGGGTCAAAAAAGACCCACTTATGCATCTAAGGGTTAAGAATGTTGCTATGAATCTATTTCTCTCCTAACATCTACAGTATATCTTCATTAATTATACTTGGACTTCATCCTGAATCTATCCTAAATTGATATATAGTTCATCCTCCTTTCTGAGGGAAACACTGTTCTTGGCTCACATTCCTTCGTCCCCCTTCTCCATCCCGTATGAGCACACGTCCCGTATTTCATTTAGTGAAGACTTCCTCTGAACCACATGCTCTTAGAGCGGCCATGATTAATCAAGCCAGAGTGTTTTCTTCTTCCACGTCTCCCGGATCAGGGGCTGCCTACAGGGAGTTTAATTCCTAGCGCTTGCCTTTTGGTGCATTCATTTAACCGGTGTTATCACAGGCTCGGGATGAAAGGGCCAGGGCATGAGAGTGGAAATACAGAAGGTTAATTCCTCTGTTGGCATTGGAGGTTAAGTAAAGTTCAATGGAATATTAATGTGATGTCTAAGTCAAGGGGTTAAGCAGGAAAAAGTCCACAGAAGTTTTTTTTTGGACAGAGAATGACCCATGAATCAAGATATTATAATGAAAAGGAAACAAAAAAGAAATGTTATGTCCGTAGTAAGAAAGGCAGGAATGTTTTACGTGCGCATTGACATTCAATTCTTCTCGGTTATGATGTTTTAAAAATGTCTACATTTCACGGGGCTGAGTTGGAGGGGCATGCAAAGTATAATTTTTCATATTTTGGTGTAACTAAATGGGTGTGAGTAGCTCTGAGGAGCCAAACAACTTTGCGAACATGTAACATGTGACATCATTGCTCATGACAGGCCAATAGAAGCATGAATAATATGAGTGTCATTGCATATTTTTCAAATAAACTCACTGCAACTCGGGTAAAATATTTAGGCACGATAAGTGAATGAGCAAATTGACACTGAAGAGATAATGGATTTTTCTGTTGCATCAATATTTGGGGAATTACGAGCACTTAGAGCGGCGTACGTAAGCGCAGATGTCGGTGGCACGGCGCAGTAATCTAATAGCGGACGCGGATCACAGTGCTAATCCCGGGAAGTGGACAGGAAGGCCTGTGTTCTGCAGGAATGTTTAGACTACCTGAGCCAGGAGACTGCATTTTTGATGGAGAAATGCTAGCTTTCTACTTTGAACATCCATAGCGGCGAGCGGTTTTTCAGAGCAAAGGGAAGCAGAAATTGCAACTTTTGTACGGAGATTTTCTGGTTAAAAACAGTATCTTGATGTGAAGCTGTTTGACAGGTACTACAGAGAAGGGGGTGCTGAAGTTAGAGAACAGAGAATTAAGGGCAAATCAGCTTGGATGTGTCTTACTAACAGATTCCTCCATTCATAAAAAATGTATATCATAGAAAACGGTAGCACATATATTTTTTCTACCGCTTATCTTACCTCCAGCCTCTCTCCTGCTGAAGAGGATTCCCTGTGAGCTGCACCTCTCGCAGGAAGTGACATCCCTCCAGACTCTCACACACGTTCTGGGGCTCTGATAGAGAAAAGGAAAAAACATTTTTGCTTTGTCAATTTTTTGGTCTAATTTGGTCTATTATTATACTCAATTTTCAGGTTCATATAAGTATTTTTGTTCCTATGTTTTTATGTTGAAAAAGGTATTTAGCAAATCGTTTCAGCTTCTGACTGAAATAAATTAAATAAATAAATAAATCTCGTACAATGTCAGAATCAGAAACAGGTGTGTTGCCAGGTAGGTTCACACATACAGTACGAGGAATTTGACTTGATGTCATGGTGCAGACATAACATATAAAACAAGAAATCTTTAAGGACACCGTTATAAAATATAGTTAAATAGCAATCAAATAAAGCAGTAATTTACATGGAAATAGAATGCTATGAATGAATTATAGGATATGAAATATGAAACAAAAAATATGTGCAGTAAGCAGTATGAACATTGTGTGCGTTAATGTAATGCATATACGAGACTACGTGGCTGAGGTAAGTGTCAGTGTTGGAGCGATAGCCAATAGAAGTGCGAGTGTTACATAGTGAGGTCACTTTGTCCAGGAAATAAGCAAATTGAGGCGTTTCAGGCAAGGGGGGGGGGACCATTTACAAACACTTATATAACACACTACAGGAAAGTGAAACCCCCAAAAGCATAATAGGGCCCCGTTATCCAGTGTCTCATCTTGTTATGTATCTAAATAAATAGATGATGCCTCTTGTTTCCATTAAGTCATACACTCTACTCTGACAGCCAGCAATAAGACAATATGAATGTAGCAGTGTCATGTCAAATAGATCGAATCATAAGTGTTTGAGCTTAAAGGCTTGGTGCATGTACATTTATAGCCATCGTCTTTTATAAGTAAGATCAATCTGAGTCTGAGGAATGGATTTGAAAGTGGATGTAAAGAAGCTGAAACAACAGCTTGTGAATCTCCCCACTTGACATGCACAGTAGAGGAAGGAATGCCTATCTATTATGGAAAGGGCTTATATAATCTGTTTCATTAAAATAATCTGTTACCTGACAGGCAGTTGAATCGAAGATCCAGATTTGCAAGGGACACACAACCAGACATGGAGGGCAGCTGGGTAACTCTAGGACACACAGAGACAACATATAACAACTTTTGAAAGATATAAAACAGTATTAAGCTAATATTGTACCACTGTTAGACATTATGCCGTTATGTGACTGGTTTTTAAATTGCATGAGTCATCTTCAAAATAAAGGCGTTCACTTTTTTATATCAAATAATAAGAAATAAATGTCATGTAGAGGCCTTATGCAAAGATATGTATTACTGAACGCTCATAATGAATTTTTGCACATCAATTAAGACATATAAAGGACAATGATGTGTGTATGTGTGCCTAATGTTGACTATAATGTAAGCAATGTGCCTGTGTATTTGTTTTTGAGAGTTAGGTATGGGCATTCATTTAGAAATGTTTTCCCCACAGCTCTTATTTAGATGTTTGGATTAGATCTTTTTAGATAGTATAATACTATGTAACAATGGTTATTTAATCTAATATAATAATATAAGTTATCTTTGTATACATCGTTATTTTCAGTATTATAATTTAAAGGGGACCTATCATGCTATATAGGGAAAATATATTGTAGGGCCATACCATAGGGCCATACCTATACAAAACATGTCTGTGAAGTGTTTTGCTTAAAATACATCCATTGTAGCCATGCCTCATACTGCTCATACCCCTCTATTGCAGCCCTGTTAGAGAAACGCGGATTGTGGGTCCTAAAAAATAGGAGGCGGAGCTAATGCCTGATCAGAATTCTACCGGAGATAAAGTTAAATTCTGCTGTGATAAAACGACATCCTGTTCTAAACCACATCAAGGATTATTTCTGAAACAGTATGGAGCTCAAATGCTTTTTCTCTTGCGGGTTTATCACAAGGTGAGTTCTTTTTTTTTATTTCCTGCTTTTTAAACACATGTGCTCTACACAGTACAGGTTAGCTCTGAGTGTTAGCGAGGCTTGCTAATGTAAACAAAGACGAGATTACGTCCAAAACATTGTTTCTGATGGCAACTTTCTGTAGGTCCGCCGCCAATATTACGTCATATCGGCAGCAAATCTGTATCCGCTCGTTGTACCCCCGTTTTCAAAAGATTTGGGTACGGAGGAAAAGAGAGAGGGTTTTATTTTCTGACGCTGCGTGAGTTCCCTGACGCACCGGGGACACATATTTATGTATATAAGACATCAAAAAGTGCATTTTGCATGATAGGTCCCCTTTAAGTTTTAATGCAGACCGAGGGATTGTTGAAGGCGGATGTGATATTTTATAAGTGTGGTGGGGTATAAAGATGCAATTAAATTAAATTGACCAATAGGTAACCATTGTGGAAGAAATATTTTTGATGGAAAAACTGACATATAAATAGAGATTACAAGAAACACAACTCAACAGAAAGTGGGAAAAATGTACTATGAAAACCGGATAACTTCCGGTTTCTGGCAGTAAATATCATCACTTCCGGTTAGCATTAGCATGTGGCTAATATTACGTTTTTTAAGAAAAAGTGAATTTAAGGAGAAATGACACGTAGTGTTATACACTAAACACACTGTCTTTAACCCTCAGTTATTGACACTGCAATACTTTTATTAGGGAATGTTTAAATAACCACAGACATTAGAATATTGTAAATTGACAACAGGATTTGCATTGGACACGCCCCCGTCGACGCCGGCCAATGGGAGAAGACCACAGATGACATCAGGGGAAGCAAGCCAAGAATCGATCTCTCTTCCGCCCAGCACGTCCCCACGCGAATGGGTAGCAGCTGATCTGAGGGGGGGAGCCGCGCCACTCGCATATTTTCATTTGTATATCATCGCATTATTTGTTTAATTAAATGCTGTTAACTTTTATAAGCTTCCTTGGACTCTTTTCAGCTAATCCTGTTCTCAAGTTTAAATCATCTAATAAGGCATATCCCTAGCCTTTTATTTTATTTGTATTACCTTGCTGGCCTTCTTTAACATGATTGTTATGTTGTTGTAACCAGTATGTTAATGCCATGTATAATGTGACAATAAAACAAAATAGCTGGAACAAAGAGACAGAATAAGTAGGAGGAGGGTACCTGTTCTGGGCCACAGAGAGCTGCTGCAGGAGGGGCATCCAGGCGGCGCTGAGGCTCTGCAGGGAGGAGATGCTGTTGTCCTGGAGGTGCAGCTCGCTCAGGAGGACCTGGTTGCTCAGGCTGGGGGGCTGATGGAGGAACAGGGTGGAGCTGTCAGTAACACGGGGGGTTAGGCTAACTTTCTGCTGCCGCTGCTGGTCCAGTGACGGATAAACGACCCCGTCCATCAACGTCAGCTGTTTCAGTCCTGCTGTGTTTACAGTCATCAGTTAGCCCTGCTGCAATCATGGGGAGCCTTAGGCTACACTTAAGTTATTATTATACTGATTACTTTTGTTTGAATGTTTCATTAATTTAATTTTCTTGACTTATTAAGCAATTACCAGTGAGTTACTCTCTTTGATGTTTCTGAGACTTTGAGGTGAAGTTACACTGGGCAACATCCCTTTCAGTTCACCTATTTTAAGTTTGTTACATCACGTTTTAGTTCAAGGCGGTCATTTTGTAGGACTGAATTAACATCAATCCCCCAATAATGTTCATGGTTGGATGGAACTGGTCAATTTGTGATATTTGACCGATTTTAAATGTCCCTTAGGATTTCCGATTTTGTTTTTGTTATTTTTTCCTTAGGGGGTACACTTGAAAATGTTCCATATGGGGTCTTTTATTCGTGAGTCGTGGGGGAAATGTATTGCAATGAGTTCTGTCAAACAGAAGCCATGCACTCTTATGAATTCTATCGTTTCAAAATGATAATGTAAGCCCCCAAATTGGATTTCTATCACGAGTTGTTGATTTAAATAAATCTGCTCATCTGTTCAGTATTTGCAACATTAGGTTTTCACTCCTATTCCTTTAAAAAAATCTAATCTTGGTTAAAGGTGAATCTAATGGTATATTTTAGTTTTTGCATCTTGATAAAATTATTACATCTATTTGTTTATCTTTTGTTTTATGTATACAAGATGAAAACTATTTTTCTTGCTGATTTTCCATTAGAATATCATACAAAATATTTACATCCCTAAAAAATGAAACATGAATGCTGAGGGTTTCATTCAATGCTGAGTTACAAACGTCTCATCCACTTTAAACATCATGTTTCCACGGTGACATCAGAACTAGTGCTTTCCTTAATGTTTGTTACCTCAGTGAGGCTGTTGGCGCTCAGGTCCAGCGTGCAGAGCAGAGCGCTGTTCTCCAGACCCTCCACCGTCACCAGGTGGTTGTGAGAGCAGTTCAGGTGCAGCAGCGTGTAGACGTCCCTCAGTCCTCTGGTGCTGATCAGCTGGTTGTGATCCAATGATAACCGCTGCAGTCTCTTCATCGACTCCAGACCAGCTGGGGAAGACATTTATCGGCTTCAGATTGAGAAACAGCTATGGTCACCTATCATGCTATTTTTAGGCAATAGCATAGGTCTCAGATATATATGAAATATATATAAAAAACATATCTATGAAGTGTTTTAGTCAAAATACCAAACAGATCACCCATTCTAGCCATGCCTCATATTCCAAGTGCTGATTTGGGTATAAAGCTTTAAAAAAAAAAATGATTAAATAAAAAAGGAGGGGTCTGAGCTCATGCGGGACCCGGCAGCTACTGTCTAAACTAAATACTGCGGTGATGAAACGCCATATCATGGATTATCAAGGATTCTCTCTGAAACAGTCTGGAGCTCAAAGGCTTTCTCTCTTGCCGGTTATACCACAAGGTGAGTTCCTTTTTATTTCCTGCTTCTTCACACACATGCTCTCCAGTACAGGTTAGCTCTGAGTGTTAGCCATGCTAAGGTAAACATCGACCATATTACGTCCAAAACAGTCGGGCATTGTTTCTGATAGCAACGTTTCTGATTGGGCCGTGGGTCCACATTTCAGATATTACGTCATATCGGACGCAAATCTGGATCAGCTCCGTTGTAGCCCCGTTTTTAGAGATTTGGGTACGGAGGAAAAGAGAGAGGGTTTTATTTTCTGACGCTGCGTGAGTTCCCTGACACACCGGGGACACATCTTTATGTATAAAAGATAAAAAGTGCATTTTGCATGATAGGTCCCCTTTAAAAATGAATTCAAAGACCCTCCTATAGGATTCGGTTTTAACAATAGCCCTCTGTTACAGTAGCTAAATATACAATTTAATGTGTTTAACCTCTTGTCTGGGCAATATATATTTATGGATTAAGCCCCAGGGCTCAAGTTGACTTCAGTAAATAAATCATTTTCAATGCACATTGCAGAAGAGTTAATGAGTCCAGGCTTAAAGGAGAAGAGAGATGCTGCCCTCTGGTGGAGTATTGCAGACTTGAGTTAGACCTCAGATGTGACACAATTTATATTATTTGATATACAACTTCATGTCAAAGTAAATGATTGATTGGGGATAAAACAACAGTTCTCACCAATGCGGGTGATGGAGTTGTTCGAGAGGTCGAGGACGTCCACATTCTCCGCCCCAGTCAAACCATGGATGGACGTCAGCTTGTTGTGGCCGAGTTGAAGAACTCGTAAACTCGTCATATTTTCACAGTCGACAAATGAGATGTCATTTTCCTGTGAAATGTTATGACACAACAAAACGTGGATTTATTGCTTTTTATTTTCAGAAAGATAATTATATTTAAATCAAGATCTGCACATAAGAGTGAACATAATGTCATATATGGAGGAGTGATATATATATATATATTTTAGGGCTGTCAAACGATAAAAAAAATTAATCAGATTAATCACAGCTTAAAAATTAATTAATCATGATTAATCACCATTCGAACTATGTCCAAAATATGCCATTTCTTTATGTATATTGTTGTGGGAATGGAAAGATAAATGAAAGAAGGCGGATATATCCATTTAACATACAGTATCTATGTTTATTATAACATTTTTCTGCGTGTCAAAATGAAAGACAACCCACACACCTATCAATCATCAAACCGTGGGTCTTAATTCATTACGTGTTGATTTCTATCAACGGGGGAGTACTTCAGGAAAGTCGACAGAGGGGGGGGGGCTAGTGGAGTACTTCGTGACCACAGAGTGTGAACGTTGTGATGAGCTGTTTTAGCGCAGTTCTCCAGTGAAGGGGGGGGAGTCTCCCTCCGCAGCCGGTTGGCGTAGTTTTGGCACAATTCCGTTGTACAGACCGACGTTAACAGCAGCCCTGTCTGTGCACACGGAGACCGACTCTGTCGTCCGGTGATCTAACCGCCTTCTGGAAAAGCTTCACAAGTACGTCGGTACGCAAATGCGCTTTGTGACACAATATGCATTTCAGAGAGATTACGCACATAACCTGCGTACCAGTTATGTGCACCCCTGTACTACAGCAAAAGTATTCTCTGTCGGGACTTCCTGCAACAACACCACGCCGTTATCTTGATTCTGATTGGCCAGAAGACATTATCAAAGATGTTCTATTGAGAAGACGATCACTACGTGACAAAAGTTTTCAAAACCGTGGCTACTGAAATCAATCTTACTAACTGCTCTCTGTGCAATTTACTCCGCGCGAGTTAGCAGACTTTATTTTGCTTACTTTAACATCATTTTTCATGGTGGGGCTAAGCCATTTCTTGGTATGGGTGTAGCCTACCCCAGCCATACCCTGGCGCTGCCACTGGTGGCACGTATGGGGCGGGCCATTCTGCACATGCGTTAAATAGGTTAAATGTTTTTAACGCAATTAATTCAAAAAATTAATTACCGCCGTTAACGCGATAATTTTGACAGCACTAATATATTTGTATACACATTCAAACATATTTATTTGACTTCAACCGATATATCCCCGCACTTTAACTTTATCTGCATATTGAAGTATGAATGCTTGTTGTTTGTATGTTGTATGTTGTCTCCTCCTGAATGTTGTACTGTACGTCTCTCGTTTGTTTTTTTGTATTTTTTTATGGCACCTTAAAAAAAGGAGCAGCTCTACTCATCTCATTGTACCTGTATAATGACAATAAAGGATTCTATTCTATATCCACCTGCACATCGATGTAGCAGAGCTGTGCGAGCTGGTTGAGGCCCTCCAGAGATTTGAGGCCGCAGCGTCTGAGGGTGAGGGACTGGAGTCGAGTGCACTGACTGAGAGAGGACACGCTGCAGCCGGGTAAATCCTCCAGAGTCACTGTGGTCACCTGAAGAGAGGAGGGGATGCTTCAGGGCTCAGAGGTTCACTGTTGGATACTATTTGGATTATTCCTTAGAGTTATTTTCAAGTCCAAATGGCAGAAATAGCTTTTTTCAGCCTCTCACATATGGTGATTTTCTGCAAGTATCTTTGGGTTTATGAATAATCAAAACAGGACATTTAAAAGATATACACTTCAATTTATAAATGATGAACAATTATTTTATATTTTATAGATCAAAAGATTGAACAATTAGGGGGGGGGGAAGTAGGAGATTATTTGATGACTCAAAGTCTAAACCTACAATTTGTAAACTATAATATAGCTTTGGTACATGATCTTATCTAGTTCAATAACCTAAAATGATGAGTTGTGTCAAGTTTTATTTGTTTTACGAGAATACAGTTCTGAGAAAGACATTATTTTGTTTTTTTAAATCAACATGAGAGTATTGGCACTGCAGGTTAATTAGGGGAGACGTTAGGGTTAGAGATGTTAAAGGTGGGGTAGGTAATTTTGGAGAAACCAGCTCGAGTGCGCTAGAATTTGAAAATACACAGCTGGAAATAATCTGCCACTTCCTTACAGAACCCCTCCTCCAACACACACGAACGCGCACATGACCAATGAGGGCACGAGATAAGTTTGTGCACAGATGGAAGGCTGACAGGCAGGTAGGCCATCCAGTTACTTTAGCCGGGCCGGCTAAAATGATTGGTCATGCTTTTTACAGTACTACAGCTTCCACAGATGACATTTTTTTAATGGATTTTTTGTCAAAGCATTTCAGATATTCATTGCTATCGGGATGTTAAGAGCATTCCATGGAATATAACAAAAAGTGTATCTCGAGCCGGTTTCTCAAACTTACCTACCCCACCTTTAAGGTTAGGGTTAGAGATGTTAGGGTTAGAGATGTTAGGGTTAGGGATGTTAGGGTTAGGGATGTTAGGGTTAGAGATGTTAGGGTTAGAGATGTTAGGGATGTTAGGGTTAGAGATTTTAGGGTTAGAGATATTAGGGTTAGAGATGTTAGGGTTAGAGATAGTAGGGTTAGAGATATTAGGGTAGATAGGGTTTAGATATTAGCTCTCAAACGACTCCATCCTTCATCATGTTGTGACATAAACATGTTGGAAGCGTCTGTACTGTAGATCCTACCTCCAGCAGGGACTTCCAGCCTGTGGCCCTCAGCAGAGAGTCAGGGCAGATTGGAGGCAGACTGCTGACCCCCCTCGGCCCTCTTCCTCTGCGCACAGACCCTCTCTGCTTCCTCCGGTTCTGCAGGGAGAGTTTGGACCAGGGGATGCAGTCCTTCATCCAGTCCAGCCTCCTCTCCTCTGTGAGCTCTGGGAGGCTCTCAGAGGGAAACACAGACTCAGTAGAAGGCCTGGCTTTATCCATGGAGGTCTGATCGATGCTCCCTTCTTCATGTAGCTGTGGTACGGTGTCAGCACTGATGGGAGACTCGCTGTGTAAAGGACCAGAGGAAGTCCAGGAAGTGGATGTTTCCCTTTCATCCATGTTCTTTTTCTCACGTTGACTCATTTTGCTTTTTGCGTGCAGCTCATTTGCTTTCACCACTTGCTCCTCCTTTTTCCCATGGTGCACCACTCTCTGTTCACTCTGCTGCTTTTCTTTGAGTCTTATTTCCTGGTTAGCTGTTATCTGGTTTTCTCCCACCGCTTCCTCCTTTAGCTCCTTCTCTGCTTCTACACTTTTTCTCTCATCTCCTTTTCTCTCCATCTTTCCTTTGTCCACATCATACCCTTTACAGCCCACTTCATCTTCCTCCTGTCTCCTCTCTTCTTCCTGTCTCCTCTCTTCCTCCTGTCTCCTCTCCTCCTGTCTCCTCTCCTCCTCCTGTCTTCTCTCTTCTTCCTGTCTCCTCTCTTCCTCCTGTCTCCTCTCATCCTCCTGTCTCCTCTCTTCTTCCTGTCTCCTCTCATCCTCCTGTCTCCTCTCATCCTCCTGTCTCCTCTCTTCCTCCTGTCTCCTCTCTTCTTCCTGTCTCCTCTCTTCTTCCTGTCTCCTCTCTTCTTCCTGTCTCCTCTCTTCCTCCTGTCTCCTCTCTTCCTCCTGTCTCCTCTCTTCCCCCTGTCTCCTCTCTTCCTCCTGTCTCCTCTCTTCCTCCTGTCTTCTCTCTTCCTCCTGTCTCCTCTCTTCCTCCTGTCTCCTCTCTTCCTCCTGTCTCCTCTCTTCCTCCTGTCTCCTCTCTTCCTCCTGTCTCCTCTCCTCCTGTCTCCTCTCTTCTTCCTGTCTCCTCTCTTCTTCCTGTCTCCTCTCTTCCTCCTGTCTCCTCTCTTCCCCCTGTCTCCTCTCTTCCTCCTGTCTCCTCTCTTCCTCCTGTCTCCTCTCTTCCTCCTGTCTCCTCTCTTCCTCCTGTCTCCTCTCCCTTTGCCGTCCTTCCTCTTTCCTCATCTCATCCTCTTCAAATGTTATTATGTCTTCCTTCATATTTCTTTCCCCCCCTCCCTTTATGCTTACAACTTCCTTCAACGTCTCCTTCTTCCTTGCCTCCTCATCCCTAGCCTTTTCTTCCTTGTTCTTCCTCTCCTCAGGTTTTATTTCTTCACCTTCAAGTTCTATGTTATCCCTCTTCTTCTTCTTCATCAGAACATCCTCTACTTTTCTTTTTCTAATCCTTTCCTCCTCTGTGGTAACCCTCACCTCTTTCTCTCTTCTCATATGTTCCTGTTCCCTCTTTTCTCGCCATTCTTCATCTTTCTTCCTTCTAATCTCATCCTCCTTTCTTGTCCTCTTGTCTTCCTCGTCCTTTATCCTCTTCTGCCCCTCTTCCCTCATCCTCCTCTCGTCCTCCACTCGTCTCTGTAAGTTTCGGATCACTTCCTAAAGAGAGTCAACAGAGTTACAACAAAGCCAGTTGACCCATTTCAAATGAAACATTGAGTTACAATTGCATTCAATGAATATATACATACATTTAATAAAACACCATATAGTCAGCATATTGTAGTGATGGGCAAATGAAGCTTTGAATGAAGCATCGAATCACTTGGACAATTGTTTCGAAAATAGGTTAATTTCTCGAAGCTTCAGTTACAGCGACCTCTCCTGGCGAAGTGCAAGGCTGCCATGGGTTTAATGTATCTTTGCCGCCTTGAAAGATATCACACACACACACACACACACACACACACACACACACACACACACACACACACACACACACACACACACACACACACACACACACACACACACACACACACACACACACACACACACACACACACACACACACACTATCATGTTCTATTTGCAATTAAAGATTGATAATTGTGTGTATTGGGTTATTGAGAAGAGAGTGCTGGAAAATGTGGCATTGGTTGGGTGTGCTTGTGTAATTATGGCAGGGGGTGATTATGTGGGATGGGGAACACTCACAGTTCTTGAGGTAGCCTACGTTATTCTTTTTATTTTGTATTTTAAGGCATTTTTCTGGCCGGAGAGGGCCTTTAATCAGTTATAGTATTAAAGTTGAAAAGCGGGCAATGTTTAAAAGCTCATCCATTCCAGGATTTGAACCAGTTGCTCGGAGGACGTCGCCGCACGCGGGCCGCCGGCTCTATCCACTGGGCTATCTATTCTTTAAACTGTTGACATCTTTTTTGAATACTCATAATTGTCTTTTCGTCCACAACTTCTCCACATTTCAAAGTGTCTCCCGAGCCAGAACGACCTATCTTTCTTCCTGGCTTGCTCTATAATGATCCAATACAAATGCAATACCAACAACAACTCAACAGCAACAACGCAAACTACGACGACAACCCACACATTGCGCATTGTTTAGAGCGGTCATAAAGTGTTGAAGCGCTCAAATTCAAAACTGTTTCAACCTGTCACCTGTCAGAATCGAGACGAGGCAGTGCATTGAATCGCGTGATTGGACCGTGAACCAGTCAAGTGATTCATTCAGGAAGTGAAGCAGTTGCTGCTTCGGACGTCATATGTCACGTGATTTGAAGCAGTTGCTGCTTCGGACGTCATATGTCACGTGATTTGAAGCAAGCTTCGAAGCACTGCTTCTATAGAATAGGAAGTCCAGGGTTTGAAGCACGTATCGAAGCTTCAGTGTCAAACTGCCATCACTAGCATATTGACCGACTTACCCGCTGAAGCATCATCTCCTGGTCCAGTTTTTCCTGAGCTCTCTTCTCCATCAACTCAAGTTCCTTCTGCTGGAGCTGAATACAGAGAGTAATAATCAGGAAATAAACATGATGAAATAAATAATGACAATTTAGATTAGAATATCATTGATATTGTTCTTTCCACAGCAAGATCCATCTTTCTTTAAATATATCTTGTTGTCTTTGCTTATTATTATTCATTCCTCTCCCACCATAGCAGAATACTTGAATTTAAAGGCAACGAGGCCGTTTCTGTCTCAGCAGTCATTGACTAAGGCAGCAGTTTCCTTACATTGTCTGATTCCCTAATTAATACATTTACTATTAGATATATCTAAAGAACTTGGTTTATTTGATTTATTTGTATTAATAATATATATATAGGAGACAAATACTACACAGTGGGGGATTACACATTTGCTAACCTGAAACCAAACCTACATCTGTTGTAAAAAGAATTACAATAAAAGTCATCATGTTGAGTATAGTAAGTCCACGGTGACGAACCTTCTCTGCCTCCATTATCTTCTTCAGCTCCATCTGGAAGTCTCTTTCTATTCGTCTCTTCTGCTCCTCCTTCTTCCTCTCCTCACAGCGTTCTATCTCTCGCTCTGCCTCGTATTCCAACCCCAAACGATTCTCCATCTCTGTGTAATCTCCTGTGACAAGTCAAAAAAAGAAAATGCTTTATTAACCCTTACGTTGTGTTCGGGTCTCCTGTGACCCGTTTCAAGTTAAAGTTATATAATAACTACGCTCTAGTTTTTTTTTAACGGAACGAGGCTTCATGATATCCTCCACAGCAGCTAAAACTACAAAACTGATTTTTACAATTTTAGCCAAGTCTGAAGGTCTCTAAAAAAAGAAGTGTATCATTTGGTGTTGGGGTCTGGGGAGACCCAGCAGAATTGTTTTGGGTGACTCGAGGTCAAATTTGGCACAATCAAGATTCATCTTTGACTTCAGACACCCCTCCCCCGCCTCCTTCATCCACTGTCACAAAAATTGTTCGCAACATGCACCTGGTCTCCCCTCCCTCTGCCCCCCTCCCCCCACGGGAACTCCACCTTTCTCAAAGAATATGTACACCTAACACTTGAACCTGAACTCACACATGCACGTGTGCAATATGTGGTGGAATGTGTTTTGGGGCCATAACATTACATTACAACAGGATTGTACGGTTATGAATGCATTATAAGTTAGTTATGATGTAGTTCAAACTCTTTTTTTTGAGTGTTTTGGACTGAGATAAATCATGGGTCAAAATGTACCCGCGATCACCATGAAGGGTAACAGCTTTCGAACACAACACAAGGGTTAATAGTTCCACTAGCAAGGAGGAAAACAGGGCAGCGAACTGCCTAAAGAAATATGTATGCAGGAATATTCTGTCCGAATGTTGTAATAACTAGACCAACGTTGTTAACACTATACCACTTTCTCTGTCTGAAAAACGTCATTATCACGAACTCCCTACAGAAATTAATGAGAGCAAAAAATATGACAACAGTGACCTCTTGTGAGAAACTGTTGTATTGCCACAGACGTTTTAATACAACATTAACCCTTCAGCAAGACCTCCACATTGCATAAAGAGGGGACATGGATGTTATCTAGCATTCATCTCTTTTACATCTTTGCAATTAAATACAACATTTAACATAACACAAGATGTCTTTACTTTGAATGTACCTGCTGTCACTCAGATATCATGCATAATTAATTGAGTGCTTAAATGTTAATGTACTTTATGCATCACACTTTTTATTCACAATTAAGTTCACAAGTGTTATTCAAAAGTCTTGCCAATATCTGTATGCCTTTGCTTGTAATAATACGTACAGGAAAACAAACATATAAAGATGACTCTGATCACCCCCCACTTTGGCTTTGACTGTACATTTGTTAAGTTTGCAATAGAATACCTTTGAATGTGAGACTTGTGACACCCTGTAGCGTTCATTCTGCACTGTGTTATTACATTTTCACTTTCGCATGTACCGCACCTTCATTGTCGGGACACACTGACACCTCGTAAGGGAAAAGAGCTTCTGTCTCTGCAGGAAGGAGGCGGGTGTCAGTGGAAGAGTCGTTCTGCTGGTTGTCTGAGTCACAAATGACCTGTATCAAATACATCAGAACTTTAGAGGAGTTTGCCACAACTTGTGCACTTTGGATGTGTCATTGATGAAAGATTTGAAGAGAGACAGCTACCTGCTCCTTTAGTTTCATTGTATCCTGTTGGGGTTGAATATGAAAGTGCATCATGTGCTCAGTGTGATGTGATGCAGTCATGTCTGTGATGCAATAAGAAAACACAGATTATGCATTATCGTCAGAAGAAATCTCATCCATGGTATTGTTTTTGAGGCGTTGTTATTGTACATATTAAGAAAACCAGAACAGTTAACTGAATCATGAAAGTGAGCATGTTAGGCAAGTTATTTAGCAGCTCTGCCTGTAGAAGCATAACACTGAATGATATGCATACTAATTCAGTGTTTGGGGAAGAATTCAGATCCTTTGCAGAATTCAAAGTAATAAAATCACACTGTAAAAGCCCTGAATTGAAAAAAGTACATACTGTAAAGCAAAAGTAAGTATAATCAGAAAAATATTCTTAAAGTATTAAATAAATAAAAAATAGAAAAAGCAGAAAATCTAAAATAAAAAAAAACACTACAAATTAATATTATTTAAGATACATTTAATAATCTCAATGATATATCTCAATTGGCAAATGTAATGATCTTCTCGTCATTCAGCTGTTACTATAAACTATAACTGCTGATTTATTAGAAATAATCTTGTGCATCTTGTTTTTTTAAATGGTTAAAATCTTCCCTAATAAGTAAAGTCACTAAAGCTGTATGTAGCTGTAGTGACGTAGAACGTACATGTGGCATGGAAGTGACATGAAAAGAAAAATATTTAAGTAAAGTACCTTAAATTAGAACTTTAGTAAAATACTTGAGTAGATGTACTTGGTAACTTCCCACCACTGCTATCATTACATTACATTACATGTCACTTGTTAGACGCTTTTTATCCAAAGTGACTTACATACATTCAATACTGTGGGCCATCCCCACAGGAGCAATTTGGGGTGAAGTGTCTTAGGGACACAACGACATGCTGACTGCAGTGGGACTCGAACTTGCTATCCCCTGATTCGAAGTCCAGCACATTACCTACTGAGCCACAACCACCCTATCAAACATACCTTCAAGTTCCTGAAGGATGCGCTTCTCACAAACTGCTGCTCTGCTTTTGGAGGTTTCGAGGTAGCTGAGCAGACATTGGGAGAAGTCATCCGAGTCCTGTTGTCAGAAAGTTAAGGAATGTTAGTTTGGTGTTATCATAAAAGGTAACTTGTTAAAGTAAGGTTAACCGGTTTGCTATCCTGGCTCCAAGATGGTGGAATGAGCTCCCCATTGACATCAGGACAGCAGATAGCTTACACACCTTCCGGCGCAGACTGAAAACTCATCTCTTTCGACTCCACTTCGAGCGATAGAATTACTAACAAAGCACTTATATCCTCCCTCATACTGTAAAGCGTCTTTGAGTTGTGAAAAGCGCTATATAAATAAAATGCATTATTGTTATTATTATTATTATATACTAATAAAGGACTGGCTTATCTAAAGCCAGTTGAGTAGCACTTGAAATGTTTTGGCTCTATGAAACCTGATGTACCTAAGTCGCTTTGGATAAAAGCGTCAGCTAAATGCAATGTAATGTAACTGGTTGTTTAGCAGAGGTGGGAGAAGTACTCAGATCTTGTACTTGAGTAAAAGTAGAAGTACCAGAGTGTAGAAAATACTCTGTTACAAGTAAAAGTTCTGCATTCAAAATTATTCTCAAGTAAAAGTAGAAAAGTATCAGCATCAAAATATAGTTAAAGTACCTAAAGTAAAAGTAGTCATTGTGCAGATTGGGAATTTACTCCAGGTGTAACTAAAGTCTGATTTAAGAGTTGATTAGTAAAAGTACACAATTTACCTCTGAATTGAAGTGGGGTAGAAAGTATGAAGAAGAAAAATCAAGAAAAGTACCTTACGTACCTTAAGCTTGAACTAGGCCTTTAACTATTGTATTACACTACATTATAACTCATTGAATAAAGACTATTAAATAAAGACAAATGTGGTCTGTCAAAACCAAGTAAATAGACATTAAGTCACTCCATTGAGATCTTTTTTACAGGCATAAGGACTTTAAACAACTGGATACAAAGTATGAACCTCTGAATTGTAGTAGAGTAGAAGTACAAAGTATAGCAAACGTTTAAAATACTCAAGTAAAGAATTGGTATCTCAAAATTGTACTTAATTATTTGAGTAAATCTACTTACTTTACATCCCTGATATTTAGTATTGTATCTACCTAAACATCGAAACGTAGGTCATAATACAAATATGTAAACCCACCATTCAACTTAAAAACGTTGATACAGTACTAATAAGCTAGTTAGCTGCTACTAGCAATTAGCTACATTTAGCCTAATTAGCTATTTCACCTGTCTAATTAAAAGGTTTTAGGCTGAATGAATCATCGTATGTAAGTGCTCAGACTTACCGTGTCTACTTGAGATGAAAACCCCTCCTGTTCCTCTTTAGTTTCATCAGTATTATTGATAACATTACGTTGTATCGTTAGCTCAAACATTACTGTGTGTGTGACACAATAATGCTCATTAGCATCCATTTAAAATGTCGATGCGATTCTTGGGATTCAACTCTTACATTTGTTTACCAACATTAGAAGTCAGAAAGTTACCTCTAGGTTCTATTGTAATCGATAATGAATACAACTGCTCTTAATTTAAAGAATATGTAGATTAGTTTAACATTTCCTAGCAGGCAAAACATGTCGAAATATCCATTCGCGTCCAGAGGTTGACTTTAGTCTCCATGGAAACCACACTGTTGACAACATGTAAGGAGACTCGCTAGGGACAAACCATACCAAACGCGAAAGATAAGTGTAAGATATTTCACAATAAATGGCCTTGCAATTTCCGTTTATAATTTCTTCCAATTACAACTTTACATGTCATTCTTTATTATTCTTTTTAGTTATTATGATTTGTTCTGGCATTTGTATATATTTTAATCATAATAAAAAGGGACTTCTTCTTGTTATTTTCACTTGAACTTTTATTTTACTTTTGAAAGCCATACTTTTGAGAGCAAAAATAAAGTAAAAATAAATACATAAAGGATTAAAACATGAATTATTCCGTTATTTGAATTATTATATTTGTGGTCCAGATGGTAATGGTCCAGTTCAAGAAGCATGGATGTTTATGTTGTTTTTGAGTTTGCCTTATGGTTATGCGGAAGGTATTTTACAAACAATGACCTTACACAGTTGTTGTTCCTTATTATAAACTTCAGAAGGATTACATGCAGCTCCCACCATGGATATCGTCTCATGAGACCTATGCTATTTTGATATGTAACATTAACATTATATTCTACATTCAGTATTGTTGCATTGTTGTAGGGTTGTTTGAAGGCAAATGTAAACATGTAAGCACTGACGATATTAGGTCAACATCCTTTATTGATCTATGTACAGGGGTGTAAAACTCAAATACACAGTGGGCCAAAATAAAAAAATCGGTGCTAGTCGAGGGTTCAACTGGTTCAATGTTTATTGCAAAACTTATTGAAATGAACTTATTGCACATATTAAACCTGGAACTAACAAAGCTTAAATGATTGCCTATAAAAACAACATTAAACATTAAATAATCAGTTGCATTCATTTCTCATGGCTCTATCTGCAGCTTCTCCGGAGTTATTTCTTATGATTATATTTTTCCACAGGCCAACAACAGCTTCAACAAAACTATTCCCCATAAAGAGAAAACCAAACATGCCCTGTTGTCCTGAGAGAGAAAGTGCAGAAGGAAACATCCATTGAACTCAGTGTGCTGCTCTGTGATGCTAGTTCAGATACTTGGCATCTCATCTTGGGTGCAAGTTCATCAATGTTTGGGCTCAGGCTCTGAGCTGAGGAGACCCTCAGGATGGAGTGAAGGTGTGCGTGCAATATACCGGAGGACCAGATCTAATAGTAATTAGAAATTATCCTGCGAGCCGAAATTAAATCCACCAAGGGCCTGATTTGGCCCCCGGGCCTTGAGTTTGACACATGTCCACATGTACAGTATCAAACTCAGGAAGAGTCAGATCTTTACAAATGAAAAGATTGAGATTCATTACGTTTTTTAACTTTCCACTTTTGCTAACTGATGTTACACTTTGCGACAACAAGCAATCTGAGAACAACAGAGTGTAAAGGAAATATAGTGTCATGGACTTGTGTAGGCATTGCAGGCAGCCAGCTACAAGGGGTCAGTGATCCTGAGACCTTGTAGGTGAATCACAAGACCAGAAGAACAAAAAACGTGTTAGGCTGCGAACAATGCACACTTTTTCGTGGCATTTCTAATCACAAAGACCGGTTCCTCTCTCCCGTGGTGAGGTCAGCACTCGTGCTGTACTCCTTCTCTTTGAGGAGATTCCAGTGGCCCACACAGGTTTTCCCATACACATACCCCAAGGGCTTTCTAAAAGGAACCCAGTCTCCTTCCTCAACGTTTCAAAGAAGAACAGCATGTCCTCCATCCCAAACAGTTTGCTCCAGAGACACACTAAGGCCTGTTTCGCCTTTCTCGCAATGTTCCAGGAGGAAAACAAAACAACAGAATGGCGCCACATCAGACTCATTTTCTCCTTCAAAGGCCAAAATTGAATTCCACCATGACATGAAAGACATCAACATCTACAACAATTATTTAGCCAACAGGGTCAACATCATCAGAACCTTCTCAGGTCCGGCACATCAGAATCAGAATCAGGTTTATCACCAGGTAGGTTGGCACGTACGAGGAATTTGACTTGGTGTCGTGGTGCATACATAAAAGTAAAACAAAAATAAAAAAAACACAGATAGAGAACTATTTTAAGAACACTATAATAACATTACAAAAAAATATAATAAAATAGAAAATAAAATAAAGCAGTAATTTAATTTACATGCGTGCATTCCTAAAAGTAATTATGGTTTAGTTCTGAGGCTGATGGACAGAAACAGGACACCTTGGTGCTGGCCCCGTTGTTGGATTCAAACAGCCTGTCCCTTATGTTTCATTAGGTCCCCGAAGATTCATTGACCGAGTTCAATTGCTCAAAAAGGCTCCATCAGCAGGCCATGTCCACTCCGATTAGGGCCAGGCCTTTTGTCAGTGGGCAAGGTGTCCGGCGCTTTTGTCCAAGTGCACAGAACCCAGACAGCAGCCAGACAGGGCCAAGCTGCAGATTTATTCAGCAGATTATGCCGTTCAATGGCGGCTCCGGCCCAAACGCAGCATTGGTTTGGATAGCAGCCGTGTGTTTACACTGACAAGGGTTTTCTGTTACTGGTCTGTAGCCATTATCTTGGCAGCCATTCGGGTTATCAAGCCTATCATTTCCAACTGGGGGCTTTGACGAAAGAAGGGATTGGAAGGAAAAATCATCTCTGACCCAATTTTTTTTTTACTTTTGTCTACTTTTCAAATGTGAAATTAACGAGTTGCAAATCACAGATTAACAATAATGATATGAATGGTGTTGAGTCAAACCATTTCAATCATCTTACCATATTTCCCAAAGATATTGAAGTGACTGTTATTTTGTATATTGATTGTTGTGGACATGTATAAAAGTGTTGATTGTATATACTATAGGATATACATATTTTATACATATTTGTATTTTTATATTCGGGATAGTGGGAAACGGTATTTCGATCTCTCTGTTTGTACCAGTCTATGGTCTGTACACACAAACTGAAAGATTGACAATAAAGTTGACGTTGACTTTGATACAGGGGCGGACTGGGACTAAAAATCAGCCCGGGACTCTCGACCGGCCCACTTCGGTACCGCTAGTAAATTGTCAACGGGGGGGGGGGGGGGGGGTTTGCTAGTGACTTATCCGACCGGCCCACATCGTCCGACTGGCCCACTTCAGTACCGGCCCATCGGGATTCGTCCCGAACGTCCCGATGCCCAGTCCGCGATTGCTTTAATATTTAGTCATCATGGTATGAATAAATTACAGGAACCTGAAGATGGTGTCACATACAAAAGTAAAATATTTTCCCTGCATGACCTTAAAGTGACATTTTTAGCCTCCAGTGCTGGAATATGGATGATTCTTCTCAATGCACTGGGCCAGATCATAGGCCTCTTAGAGTGAGGCGACTTGTATGTAGAGCTGATGGTTGTTAAAACATGTTAGGGGCAAGTGAGGGCGGGGAATATTAAGCAAGCTAATCCTGCACGAATGCCATTGTAAGCCTAATCGCTCATACGCTGCATTCTTGAAATTGTACAACCAATATCTGACGTAAATTCTATGCTCCTTTCCCAAACTATAACTGCACAACATTGTTTTAGATTGGAAAAGTTCAAACAAGTTCATCCTCAACAATGAGATTATCTCTCCCTCAGTGCAACCACAACAGCAGTGAATCAATTAATTGGACACAGATTTGGATTTCAGAGTTATCATTACGCTGCCATTGTGACCTAAATTCATCTCCGCTTCAAATGACCGTGGGATAACTGCTCCCACAATTCTCTCTTACACGCTTGGGGAAGTAGTCCTCTTCAGGTTCAATGACTTACAGTAACAGGACGAGTAGATTTCATTAATCATTTAGACACTTTTTCCCAGTTATTTTTTTTCTAAACTGTGTGTGGTATTCCAATGTTTCCAGAATCAGAATCTGTTTAAGTAGGTTAACACGTACGAGGAATTTGCTTTGGTATAAGTGGTGCATACAGAGACACAGAAAGAAGAATATGTAACCAAAACTAACGTTGAAAAATAGTATAATATAAGGTCTTATCCCCACATTTGCAACCGTCTTCTTTGCAAATATCTAACAGTCATATGCTGTGAAAAGCATTTCCCTACAGGGCTGTCAATGGTAACATTAACAACCAGGGGCGAAATTAAGTCTGAGCTCTTTTGTTTACTTCTCTAAAGGACAGAAGACAGTATATGTTTGTGGAATATATATGAAGCTAAGCTCAGTATTTTGTGCAAGGCCAACATTTTTTGTAAATACATCCACTGTGTAGAGGCAGAATGGCTCTCTGTCAACAGAGTCACACTGTGGAGGACAGTCACTGATCGCTTACTTAAAATATTTAATGCAACTATGATAAAACATATAACAGAGAGAAATACATTAAATTACTCCTTTCTTTCTTTTTTCCCCCTTAAGATGAAGCTCTGATCACTATATGGTATTTTGTATATTCATTTTTGTAAAGGCAGAACAACTATTGACTCTCGAACAGTGCAGCCATTCATAAGAGTTCAGAGTGTGTACTTAGTATTTTCACGTCGTAGACAAAGACGTCATGAATAAATACACCAGTCCTAAGAGTGAGAATCTGGCTTTTCCACTGATTCAATTAAACTAAAATGACATCAGCAATGCTGGTGTTTGTTGACAGTTTCTTTAGAACTAACTGCCTTGTTTAAAGCTTAATGTGGAGTAGAGTTGCCTGCTAGAGGCTCAAATGATATTAGAGGGGCCCTTTCTGCACATGTTTGCTTTAATGTTCAGAAAGTGCTTTATTTTTCTCTGAAACCAGAGCCCAGTCTGCTCTGATTGGTTAGCTGGCCAGCTCTGTTGTGATTGGTCCTCCGCTTAGAGATGTCCCGCCCCTTAGCCAATCACATACAATGTGTTGGAGCGCTAGCCAATAGAAACGCAAGTGTAACGGCCCGTCCACACGGCGGCGTGCGTTGAAGCTTCAACGCTTCTGCCCATTCACTTTGAATGGGGTGACGTCACGCTTTGCAGAGCTGCATTGTGGTCGCGTCGTTTCGCGTTGCTCGCTTCAAAAGTAGAGCAATGTTCAACTTTTGAAGCTTCGACGGAAGCGTCAGCCAATCAAATCATATACCAGTACAAGCTCTAGCCAATCAAACCGCGTGCTTGTGTGTCCGGGGCGGGAGATTCATGTGATTGGTTGTTGGTCGAGTTTCAGACACACCCACCGGCAAGCTTCAACGCACGCCGCCGTGTGGACGCTGCGTAACACTTGTGTGTGGGAGAGAAACTCCCTCTGGATGGAACAGAGAGATTTTAGCCTTTGCAGACCATTTACATGCACTAAAAACTATAGAACACACTGCAGGAAAGGGAAAACCCCAAAAAGCATAAAAGGGCCCCTTTAATGGACAATTCCCACCCCAACACAGCATTTTTACCTTGCTGATGTCTGGCAAGAGATCTATACGTTTTTTCTGATGTTCAACCAGACTATCCAGTAGCTACTTTCCTCGTTTGTGTGAAAATTGTCTTCCAAACTCTCAAAAACCAAATGTTCTTCATTTTCGTAGCAAAATGGCACCTTCGTGGTACAATGAAATCCTTGAACCTTGAACCTAGCTTCAAGTTCTCTTATACAGTGTTTTTGAACATGAATTAAAGTACGGCTAAAGCATTAATTGGAGTGATGTTTTGCACCTTTCTCAAGTACTTAATGGATGTGATTCTCAATATTATAAACCAATAAGTCATTGTGATTTTCTGAGTACAGCTTTGAACGGAAACACCCACCCACATGGTCCATAAGAGGGATAAAATGTGACAGTAAAGAGATCACTTGGGCATGCTGTTAGTGCTGTTCTTTACTCCCGGTCCCATGACTTGCTCTTGGCCTTGTGTCACAGGACAGCTCCGTAAGAGAGGAGGCTTTACTGCAGTTAATCCTCTCTTTGAAAAGCATCTCCACCTCCAGCCAGCGAGGGCCAGAGGTGAGCCGGAGCCACATTACTGCCATTATGTTGTTGAAAGTGAGGCCTGTGTGTGGGGGGGGGAATGTCCTGGAGGACTTGGAGACCCTACCGCTCACAATGTGTGCCAGTGGTCGATGGCAGGGCAACAATTACATATTAAAGTGTGTTGTTCTTTTGTGTATTCATGATGGCCCAAATGTAGTATTGAGATATTGTGGCTCACAATTGTTATATCCAAATGAATAGGTTTGATTTGATCTCATTTTAAAATGGAGCAACTGTCATCAAACACGATGGGTGTTTCTCAATGTCGAGGAAAGCTGCTCCAGAGCCACTATTTCAAGCATACTGCGTCATCGAGTGCCGCCGAAGGACTGTTCCAATGTCCAGCATACTTGGAATTCTACCGAGCCCGGCGTACTTCGTAGCGAGAAATCTCGAGGCTGCACATGTGTAGACTCCGCGGTCTTAAAATCCCCACAATGCTTTGCGCACGGACCAATTTCCCCAAATCTGTGGCGGAAAATGTAAGGCGGGGCCTCTCATATGACGCACACCTGCACACTTGCTAGCCTGTTCCACTCTTCGTTTTCCAAATGCCAGGAAGTATTCTTGCCTCGCTTCTGAAGCAAGTGACTCAGAAGACATGTGCTACCAAGCAAGCGTCCTCGACATTGAGAAACAACCAATGTCCCCCGGTATAAATAAAGTTTACGGATTCTAATTATTGATTATGACCAAATGACATTACCCAAATCTGCATGAGATCAGACATTTCCTGGAAAAAATACAATTTGTCATTCAATGTTCCTTAAATCTGTATAGTTAAAAATAATTATGTGAAATACCTTGAGATCAATATTGTCCGTACCACCCACCTCTAGGTACTTGAGTGTGTAGAGGTACCATGGTATGTTCGCAATAATGGAAGTGACTCAACTAAACTCCCATACAATTGTACTTCCTGATCTACCAGCAGAGTTATCATTTGGGTCATTACATACTAGATTCAGTATTATGATGGCATTACCAATTTAAGGAACTCATTAGGATTCTTTCCCTGATATTTCTACAGTAATTATCATGAAAACCTTTCCCTATGTTTTCCTTTGTTGCGGTGAAGCATTATGGAGAAACTGGCTCTGTACCATTCATACATAAACAATAATCCTACTGAAAGATGAAATGTATATCTAGCACCACTTTGACACAGCTTCCTTCCCTTCCTTCCCTTCCCTCCCCTCCCTCCCCCCCCCTCCCCCCCAGCTACCAGAAAACAGGATCTGGATGAGGCCTTGGTCAACCTGACTGTGAAGGATACACAGCCATTCAGTGATGTGGAGGATGTGGGATTTAGGGCATTTGTGGCCTTATTGGATCCAAACGATGTTATCCCCACACGGCAGGTGTGTAAGACTTCATGTATAGACTTCATGTATAGACTTCATGTATAGACTTCATGTATAGAGCACATTTGACCATTAACCAGTGATTTCCCCTCTTTTAGGCTATTAATAACAGTGTCCCATTCCCTGGTCTGGGAATGGGACTTTTTTTAGCTAGGCTATATTCAAGACCCAGCACAATTGGTTTATAAAACATTGTGGTTCAACCAATCAAATCTACTTTTGCTATTGCTAACACGGTTGAGGTTACCCGTTGTTGTTTTGGTTTAAATAAAAGAACAGCAGCAAACACAAAGGATAATTAGATAAATAAAAAAGCAACATGCAGGAAGTTAAACGTTACTGACAAAAACTTAAGCTAAAACATTATCACTTTGCTCGCCTCAGTGCTCAAATGACGGGCAGTTTCGATATCGTTGGTCCGTGGACTTGTGATAATATGATAATGATAGCTCAAGGAATACAATAAAAGCAAAGGGACTCACAAGTCTTAGGAGCAGAAGTGCTGTAACAAAAGATGAGAGCACCCGAACCCACGATGACCCGTACATGAGCTTCGTAATCAGTTGTTCAACAAAACAAAATCTTGGAAAGGCCACAAAACTCCCTAGGGTGTAAGCGAAATCTTGAGTAACCACACACAGTTAAAAACCAGATCGCTTTGACTCAGAATTGACACAACATGGCAGGAGGAGATAACATTTATCACATCTACTGTTTCAATTTGTATTTCTCCAGCAATCAGCACTTCTCATGGCCTCGCGGCATCATTTTGGCTCTCGCCTTCACAAGAAAAGAACACAAAACTGCATCAAGGCTGTCAGGGAGAGCGTCACTGTTGCCTGTTTTCTTTTGTTTTATCAGAGCAGGTTGTAGCTGCACATTGCCTATCATATCACACAGGCAAGTCTGTTTTTCAAAGCAGCTCCCAGACAGCACATGAAATACACATTGTTTCCCCCTGGGTTGAAAACGGAGCTTTTCAAGACAATAGCGTACCTTCAAGGTCTGTAGGTTAAAGGGTTTATGATGTTATAAATAGTTAATCTAAACATACTTACATCATAGGATTGGATAACAGTTGCAGGATGTGAATTCTTGATGTGTCTGTAATGCAAAAACTCAAGAGGTTTTAGGGTTCGCCTGTCCTGGGAGTTCAACTTATAATGGCGTCAGGATAAAATACCCCTCAATTGATTTTTTGTGGAAAAAGCTGTATAGTTAGTTACCTTTGAGAAAAACCTCCAAAGTGACAATAAAGTTAAATTATCACCTTTCTTAAACATATTTTACAACAACTTTCAAATCTTTGTTATAGTATAGGAGATAAAGATGCCAAATTATACTCAAAAAGCACAAATATAAACCATGATGTTAAAGGAATCGTCTATGAAATTAGGCACAGCAGTTGCATTCATTTAGAACAGACACACTGGTGTAATGAATTGAAAATGATTTGTATAAATGGATCCTGTTCTTGTCCCCAATTCAGAATTGTTCACACAATTGTTATCGACTTAAATCCAGATTATATTTAACACCAAGAAATTCCAACAATGTCTTACATTTTTGTAAAAGAACTGGACAGGACATACTGTATTACATTACATGTTAGACGCTTTTATCCAAAGCAACTTACTCAATACTGTGGGCAATCCCCACAGGAGCAATTTGGGGGTCTCAGACACAACGACATGCTGACTGCAGTGGGGTTTGAACTTGTGACCCCCTGATCCGAACACCTACGGACAACCCACTGCGCCACACGCCCCCCGTATTTACCTCATATACTGGCATCCTATTCACTTTCTCAATATCCATCTTAGTACGATAACCATTTCATCTACAAGGACAACATTTGGTTGACAGATTTTTCCTCAGCTTTTTTTGTCTGAAGAGGTTGACTTCTAAGAATCAGGTGCCGCTTCAAATAATGGATTTGTCCATTCATGGCAGCTCTGGGTGATTCAAATCAAATCAAGTTTTATTTATATAGCACATTTATAAACGATTTTTGGTCGAGCCAAAGTGCTGTACATATAATAAAAATAGCCTACAGTAGAGACACTTTACAGCAAATACAACAGCACAGATTGTTCAGAATATCAGTATGAGAAAAACGACACCCTCTGTCCTTAGACCCTCTGTCCTTAGACCCTCTGTCCTTAGACCCTCTGTCCTTAGACCCTCACATCGTACAAGGAAACACTTCCAGAGAAAACCCACAGTTTAAAGGGAACATGGGAGAAACCTCAGGGAGAGCAACAGAGGAGGGATCCCTCTCCCAGGACGGACAGACGTGCAATAGATGCCGTGTGTAAATCGAAGAGATAATACATTTTACAGCATATAGACCGAATGTTAGGAAATGCATGTGTCTGTAATAAGAAGATGAATCCACGAGGATGTCAGCTACAATCCTGTGGAAGCCATCAGGGAAGCAGCATGACGAGACCCAAGGCAGGACCACAGAGACAGGTTCAGCCACGACAATTCACATTGGCTTGACAGTTTGTGTCTCTGTGACGCCGTGAAAACCAATACGCCTTAACTTTCCATCTGAGGTCTGGCGGTGGCACCTTGTGTTGGCTGAAAGGCTTCATGTTACCAAAGTCAGAGTCCGGTCATGAAGAATTCAACAGGTGAGCCGCCATCTGTGACCGGCTCTGTGTTTACAGTCCAAAATCAAAACAACAGCACAGAACGCAGACACCAGGTACCTAACAGCATGTGTAAATGAATCCATTGTTTAATTCTTGTTTTAAGAATTTATATATTAATAAGTGAATGAAACTTCAGCCAACCTTCGAAACAGCCATTGATAATTAATGACCAAAATCGATCCATCCTTTAGTTTATGCCAGATTTGGTTGCAATGTAATTTTGTTATTTAATATAATATAATAACAGTGTTGTAAATCTGTCAATAAAGTAAATATTCAAGACTTGTTTTTGTATAATAAAGATTCATATGCATTTATATTCACTGCATTTCATGTTTAATCAGTAATATGCTTCATAGATGGATAGATATGTTTACTCTCAGTTGGGTGGTTCACTGCTGCTACGTGAACATTGAGTCTGATCCCTTTTATCGAGTTCAGTTGACGCCAGATGACCTCAAGGGATGGGAGGTTAGTTCCCACACATGGCCGACATGCAGCCCACCACACAGTCTGTCTCGTGAGCAGAGTCATCTTTTCATCATACTCCATAAAGACAGTGACATCATGGATTCCCTGAAAAACAAGCTGATTCCTACATACTGTCATCTATACAAATATACACACAGTATTCAAACACACACCATCGTCATACTCAGTACCAGGAATATTCCTTCGGTAATGCATGATTGTCGATGTATGATAATGGATCTTATCAACTCTGTCCCTTTGAAAACTTAAAGACACTATTTAGGTTACTGATTAAAAACTGTAGCCACAAAGACTGAAATTAGCCATATAGATGAAAAAGGGATTTGTTTTTGGAGTTCTTTCTTATCCGAAGCCAAGGTTTAAAACCGACAGACAGATGCTACAGTACATGCAGTAGAGATTGTAAAGGCCCCTTCAGGTACATTTGTGGCGTCCGATATTGGGCTACATAAATAAAGGTGGCTTTCTCAAATTAGCTCAACAAGAAGTTTCAGTATCCTCAAATGTCCCCTAATTTGGAAGCTTTAAATAATTTCCTCCAGCTCTCAAAGTTTACTGCTTGCAGATTAGACTGAGAGAGTTTAGTTTCAGAAATGAATGATTGGATTAAGATCATCAAAACATTAAAGGTTTTATAGTCATCATCATTCATTGAGTCCCTGGTGAATAATAAGAGTTACTGAATGACTGCAACCGAGGCTTATGTTCCATAATTAAGATGTCAACTTTGTCTGACCCTGAAGCCACTCTCCTGTAGAGATATTCCTAATGTTTTTAATTACTTTGAGTAACTACTATTTTTTTAGCCGAGGCCACATGCTCTTCTCAGCTGCTTCTTTATGACGTGACAACATCGCTGACCAGAACAAACCGAATCATTAACAATCACCAGAATACATGATGCCATACAGTAAATCCACTGCTTCTAGTTTCTGTGTGACTTGTTCAACAGAGAAGGTGAGATGTTGGATGGTAAACCAGCAGTACAGACACTTAGCCCCAAAACAACTTTCTCTTTCATTTCCCATTTCTCTGAAACTTGGTTGTTGCTTTCAATAAAATATGTATTTTTAATTGTTCTCATAGACTTCTATACACTCAGTGAAGCGGCCCCCTGCAAATGCTCAAAAATACACTTTAAACGAGGCCAAAGAGAAAAAAGAAGAACAATATTTAACACATGTTCTAGTGATCAACAATAATCTCACTAAGAACAGATGGTGATTATTCGATAATAAAAAACCTCTCTTGGTTTTTTTTAATGGGTGGTGACATTAATAATTTGTAAGTAAACTACAGTGTCATCAGCCAAACAAGATGTGCACTACTCTCATGGTTTCTGTGCTGCTAATGAGATGGAGGCTATTCGCATCAATCAATACGACCGTTACTTAGGCTGAGCTCCTGCAGAGAGGGAAAAGTGCAGCAAGGCACATTTGGTACACAAAGAAAGGACGATGGGCTGCGTTCATGACAGGAGAGCAGAGAGATATTCGACACATTGCCTGAAATACTCTTCATCCTTCAGGGGGGTTCTGATAAAGGCTCTGAACTGGAAGTAAGAGGATTTGTGTGAGCATCAGATACACACTCCCACACACACATTTTGGCCTGCCAACGAGCGCCTGACAACTCCTGAGAGATTTCTGTGATGATTTCCTCAGTGCACCTGGAACACTGTGGGTGGATCTCACACCAGACTGTGGGGCAACTCAGGACAAAGAGGGGGTTCAGTTTGTTCGTTACACTTTCGAGAAATCCATCTCTTAATTTTGTCAAAAATCCAGAAATCACAAATAGGCAACTTTTTCCAGGTAATGCCACCTTAAGTGTGATTCATCGTACACAGTGTCCATCGAGTGCATTTTGTCAAGTAGGGACTTGTGTTGTGTAAATATGGCACAAACATACTTTAGAAAATCCCCCCTGTATCCCTTAAAATGTATGCATTTTTTGAAGTTGGGGAGATTTGGTTTTATTCTTGTTTCTTGTTACTTACATTACTACGGTGGCTGACAGGTGCAAACACACTGGAGCCATTAGGAGAAACACAATGCCGTTTCAAAAAGTGATGCAAAGAAAAACACATTGGCCATTCTTTAACTGTCTTTTTCATCTACTAATATACATATATACAATTGGAAAGCTTAGTCTGTGACCAAACTTAATCAAATTACCCCTATGTTGGGGGCAAATACATGCTAGGCTACTGTTTCCTTCTGTTGTTATTTGTTACATCTGTTCATAAATAAATATGAGGCCTATTCAACAATTTAGTTAAGTGGTGACAATTCTTCTTGTTTTATGTATGTTATTTAGTAGCACCATGTGTTATTATTATGTGTATGTTGTATTTTCCAGAGGACAAAACGTTTAAACTGTATGATCGTGGCATTTTATCGCACAATACGATTCTTGAATAAATTATGATATTAGTATTCATTAAAATAAACTCACTAGTAAAGAAAAGTATCCCTATATATTAGAAATAAAGTCCTATGTGTAAACATAATTGTATTTCTCTGTTATAGAAAAAAAGACTTCTCTCTTGTCTGGGCTATATGGTGATTTAGCCTCACGGGGTGCACGCGCAGTACTTCGACCTTGACCAAATAAACCCTCTTGTTGTACGGGTTTAAATCCTAAATACATTACGTGAACCTATACGAAAATTCCATACACAAATAAATTAGTATTGTGTCCAAGTGTATAAATATCCATCGAGGGAAATTAGCGTTTATAAACAGAGGCACATTGCATTCATCCATGAGCCAGCCCCTTTCCGAGTAGTAGTGGACCGTACCAAGTGAACAACAGGGGTGTGCGAGAAAAGAAAAACTCTAATTCTACGTTAAATCTTAGATATTCTATAAAGAATAATACATAACAACATAAACACCGATTAAAAAGCATATACGTTGAGATTTTTGTGTATGAAGATTGGGAAATCATTTTTAATAGGTGTTTTAAATTAGGACACCCCTCCATGCAGATGCCATGCGTCTGTCTGAGAGCTACAGAAGCGTCTGCTCCGGAGACAGAGGCAGCACATCGGCCTGACTGGTTTACATAGAAGTAAGTGATAATGCCTCCTCCGTGCATGTGCTCTCACAATTTCATTCCTTGAGACTCGTCAATTCAGAAAAGGACGACTGATATTCTACACTGGTGAGTAAAAACAGCAGCATCCTTAATTGGGCTTGATTATGATAAAGGCATGGCTTGATGTTTGTGTCTGTGTGCGGTCTGTGTGCGCGGTGTGCGTGCGCGTGTGCGAGGCTGGCCAGGGTGCCAGTGCGCAGGATGTGGCGCTACTGAATGATGAAACACTTCATAAGGGTGTCATGAGGACTGGGCGGGTTGGAGGAAATTAATTTATTCAAAAAACCCTTAATGGACAAATTGTGCCAGGGTATAACAACGAGCCGCATGGCACCAGTGTGACTTGTTTGGTGTTTTTCTATTATTATGATTCACTACTTCCTTTCTCCATCCGAATTTTTCTCATTGTGTGCATCCCTTACTGAAGGCCCGTTTATTGACAGGGCGAAAAAAAGAAGCATGTTGTGCGTTAATTAATCATCCTTAGATGAACCCAACCACATCCGTATGTTGACATTTACAAATGTGCGTTGGTGTATTCTACCACATCCTCCTATAATAAAGGTTACTCAGCATCTGCGCTCCTTTACGCTGTGTTGCGTGCACTGGCTTGTGAAATGGCCTTATAGCCTCATACAAACCAAGCTAATCTGGAAGCGTTAAAGGAAATCTATTAATCACTTAATCCTATGCCTGTTGAAAGAATGTGGGGGGGTTTGCATGTTGTATCGATGCAAGATGGTTTGCAATAATTCTGGGATATTTCGCCTCGGTGATGAATTTTTACGCAAAAATAAAATGCGTTAGCCTATATTGCAAAACACTACGCCTTATGATGCTAACATTTAAAAAGGTGCACCTTAACCTGCATTTAGGTGCACCCTTTAATGTTTCCCAAGCTATTTATTGTGAAAATCATAGCGGTGTGCTGTTAAATCTGATAAATGATGATAACCCCAGCTCCATGTTTCCTCCACCCTTTTTTTTGTTCAGCAACCCTCTGCTCATGCACATGTCTGCTCACATTCCCATTTGTGTTTTGAAACGTGATACCCTTTCATATTTGAAGGGCTTTCCCCATGCCATCAAAACAGTGTTTGGGTCCGTATGCAAATCGGCCACTCCCTTCAATTATTCAGGTGGTTGGAAACGTGATCGTGCCGGACCGACCTGTCACCGTCCCGTCCACATAGTGTTCCCTGCCGCGTTTTGTTTGTGTTGTAGAACAATGGCCTGTGATAAAAAAATGTACCCATTCATTGCTGCCCCAGCCAGCCATGTGATCTCCATGTGAGAAATAACTCTGCTCCCGATAAAGCAATCATTTTCTGCATTGAATTTTCCCCCCATGATGATAAGATAGTGTGGGATAAGTAGGCCTACAGAGTGTAACATGACGAAAGATTTTCTATAAAAATACACAAAAGTATGATTGAAATGGGACTGAAACACTCTACTGTGTGGGCTGTTTAGTTAAATTACTGTATTTTTCATTTATTTGGTTTATTTAATATAAGTAGTGTGTTTTAATTTGACATTTTTTATCTTAAAACAAGTTTTACATGAAGTCTATTGTCGTCTTTTAGCAGGTGTTGGTTATACAAAGGTAGTTCAGGGTAAAACCAGTCAGACTGATATTTAAAGTAAATACACCAAACTCAAACTCAAATGCTGGCACTCTTAGCAGCGAATCATCAAATGTGTTTTCTCAGTGACAAAGCACTGACTCAACTATGGGCTGTTTACTAACTGCGATTTCTCCTCCTCTCCTCGCAGACATCTGGTGATAATGACGAAATAAACCATCTTCTCATCACTCAACTTCCACAAACTGTCAAAAACAAACAAACAACTTTTGCATTGTCAAAAAGTGACTTCTTCCCCAGACGCCTGCCCAGCCTGAAACTCAAAAGACGTTCCACCCCTCGCCCCTTGTTTGCTTTATCAAATGCCCAAAAACAGCAAGGGCGTCAAGAGAGCGCTTGACGACGATGTCACAGAGTCCGTCAAAGACCTGCTTTCCAACGAGGACGGCCGTGACGATACCTTCAAGAAGACCTCGCTGATCATCAACAACCATGAGGGGGAAGGGAAGGAGTGCGACGTGGAGGAAGGGGGGGTCGGACGGAGACGAGGAGGAGGAGCGCCCGGCCTGGAACAGCAAGCTGCAGTACATCCTGGCCCAGGTGGGCTTCTCCGTAGGCCTGGGCAACGTCTGGAGGTTCCCCTACCTGTGCCAGAAGAACGGAGGGGGTGAGTCACCTGCATTAAGAGCATGGTAGATGTTGTAAATCAAGCAACAGAAAGTAACGGTGTCAATTCGCAGTGTCTGCATGTGTTGTGTTTACGTTGTTGATGGATGAGACCCGAGCCAGCATACAGTCGAGGCGATCTCCGTTTATTTACTGACAATATACAACAAATTAGTGTTAAATTAGTTATCCCTCACACTGACTCCTCTCATGTTCACAAAAGGGGCAAGAGAAAACGTGAGGGACACAATATGAAGGGGGGGGGGAAGTCCCCACAAAAATAATCTTCTGGGTACAGTGACTACATTCTGGAGGTTCCGCCCACTGATTCTAGACCTAGCCAGGTATTGAACGTTCAAAACACAGAATTATTAAATACAAAACACAGAATTTGTGTGATTATACTAAATGATTTACAATAAATATTTAACACTAAACACCACTGCATATTTACTGTTACAAAGACACCAATAATATTAGTGATGACTCATTGAACAGTACATCTGGGCCTGCAAAACGATGGCAAAAAGTAACTTAACCCTCCTATTGTCTTCGTTTCCCCCCTTACTTTGGTGTTCGCGGTCAAATTTGACCGGTCCTGTTTTAACTGCTATTACATTAACACAAAAACCATTAATCATCACCAAATTTCATTTAACACCCTTTCAAACTGTACATATTTTATCAGACTACTGGCATACATGAAACACTGCAGTAAATATACAAAGAACAGACACTGAACATGTATTGCGTGGGCCAGGTGTGATCCATGTGGGGGGATGGGCACATAAGAGCGGGACATGTGTCAAATTGTTTTGTGTGTGTGTGTGTGTGTGTGTGTGTGTTTGTGTTTGTGTGTGCCAGGTGTGATTCACATGCAGGGATTGAGCACATAAGGGGGGGACACATCTAGAGTATGTGTGTGTGTGTGTGTGTGTGTGTGTGTGTGTGTGTGTGTGTGTGTGTGTGTGTGTGTGTGTGTGTGTGTGTGTGTGTGTGTGTGTGTTTTATCTGATCCGGATGGTTACTAATTCCTTTTCTTCATGGCGGTCATTTTTTACCTGGAACACCATGGGTGTTACAAAGTTGACTAAATCATCCAACATTCAATGAAAGTGGTGATCAGCAATTGTATATGTTTAAATGTCTACTGTGAAGGATATCATAGAGCCTTAATGCAATCGAATGTAAAACTAAAAAGTTATGATTGATGAAAGTAGTAAATCGGTCAGATTTGACCCGAAGACAACAGGAGGGTTTTAAAGGACCATTTTGGTTATTGAAACGTGGTTCTTATTTTTTACATTTATATCATTTAACTAACCAAAGTACTACAGTAGCTTCAATCTGGAAATGTAAAATATTGAACGTGTTATTATTACTTTGCATAAGCTTGCGTTTCAACTGTGTGACAAACTAAAGCATTAAGATAAGGTTGTAAATAAGTCAAAAGTCACACAAAAGTAAAAAGTAAAGCTGCCAGCACTAAACGTTTATTAGCAATGAGAAATAACGGGCCAAACTTTAAGTAGACTTTATTAGCGTAGACAACTGTCAAACTATGCAATAACATGTCATAATTTGACAGACATTCAAATTAAAACAGGTGTTAAAAACTACAGAGGGACCATCATTGGTGGGAGCTAGAATGAATTACATGCATAAGGTGCAAAGAAGACTAAGCATTAGTTTTAGTTTCTGCAAATATATAAATTCAAGTGTGGGAAAATCTGTGTTGTATTTGATACTAGAGGACGAAAAAGAGGAGAAAATACATTCTGGGGGATTCCCTTCTATGGCCTTTCTGCAATACCCTTTTTATCTAATCAAACAACAATGAAAGTTCCTGGAACTAGATTTCTTTACAATCAGATACCAGAAGTATAGCCTTCCTCTTTTTTTGTACAGTATGTGGGTCCACATTGCATGCAGCACTTGTTATGTCACTATGTTTATACTATGAGGGCACAGTCCTTCAACACTTCAACATCTTAGCAATGTGAAAGTAGATGTCTAAAACAATGTTAAGAATTATAATTAAAAGGGAAGATTAGCCAATGTCCTCTAAAAACTCTAAATGTATCATCAGATTAGACACTAAAAAGACTCTTTCTGGTTAATCCTCAATGGATCATTAGAATTGAAACGCTCCAAACAAATGCAGGTATTATAACAGATGCAATGTGTAGGATTTTAAGTGTGTGTAAGGAAGATGGAGAAACACAGTCCTTCCTATGTTGTACTCGTGTGTCAAAACCAGACTGCTCACTGACCTTCAGGGTCAACATGAGAGTCACATGACCATCTGTGTCTCTCTAACAGCCGTCAAACCAAATATATAAATCACTGCTGCAGGGAATCATTGTGAGCAGCTCTGACTGTGGTCTGAGTAACATTCAACACAATCATAACACATTTCCTAAGACGACCTACTTCCTACAGTGTTGTCATTCTTCCATGAGGGTTAATACTGTTGGTATCTGCAGGTGATACGGTGCTACTCTTCCCACCTGGAGATGATGTGAAGCCATTGACTGTCTGATAAAGCTGATGATGAAACCGCGTCAGACAGGTTGCCCAGACAGGGTGTAATCTCAAATCCATGTCAAGTTTATTTGTCGTCATTAACATCGTTTACTGAACCTCAACCACATTTTTCAATTCAAATATGTAAACAGACAAGACCAAAAGTCCTCAAAATGTCATTAGCACTGAAAGAAATCTAGACATAGTTAGCAACGGTCCATTCTCCTTAGCAACGGTCATGATATGCTTAGCAGCGGCTTGTTAGCGAGTATTAACAACCTCGGAAATGTCCAAATGAACCAATCAGAAACAAGTATTCGACTAAGCAGTGTAATACATATATAAAGTTGTATTGGATGATATCTGGGTTGGCAGCTTGGTAGAGTTTGAAAATGAAAATGTGTGTGTATGCATGTGTATGTGTGTGTGTGTGTGTGTGTGTGTGTGTTACCATAAAGATCCTTTCATGTTTCAGGTCTGTTTTAAACAGCTCTGGTTAAAACAGAGACAGATCTGACAAGTGTCTCTATTAGCTTTCTCTACAATTATATTTTATTTAATAACTGTGTGGCAAGTACAGTGCTGAAATAAAAAAAACATTATCAATTCATCTACCAATTATATTTACTTTATTATTTTCAAGTCTATAAAATGTCAGAATGTAGTAAAAAGTGACATATTCCAAATTATTTTAATACACTTTATAAAAGCACAACTGATCATTTTCGCGCAGACATCGTTTTATTTAAATGTATTTTAAGCTCATTACTTATTGTCTTTCGACCAGACACTGTCCAGAGCAGTATTTAAGGTTAATCTTGTGAATCATAACTCGTTGCTCATACTACAGGTTTGTAAATCCGTCCACGCCCATTGTAGCTATAAAATGTACAAAGAATGTCGAGACAGAATGAACTAGATATTTACTGTAAGTGATCTATGAGGGAAGAGAAAAGGGAAACTATTTTAAGAACAGATGAAGTGCACTTTTATCAGGCTGTTTGCTTTCTCAAGTGTTTGAAGGAGACGGTCCTGGGTTTAAAGACAATGGAGGTTTTTTTGTTATGCTGCCTGATGTTTGAAGCCTCTTCCCAGAATGAACTGTGTACTTGTGGACCCAGAATTAGACTTTTTAATATTAGAAACGACTTAGACACACACGCTTAAAACAATAGACACACATTTGCTTCCCTGTCTGTTACCACTCCCATTCAAACGCAATGTGGGGGAGCAGGATGAAGGGAAGGATGTGAATGAACGTCCGGCCGATGAAACAATAAACGCTGTTGAACCAGGGATGAAACTAATGTTAAAAGACAAGGAAGTGTTGACGCTGTCATCAGTGACTCACAGCAAACATTACAGTACGTCGAGCAGACAGTCTCAACATTAGGTGTTGTGGTTCAGCCCGTGCCCCGGGGGAAAGTCACCAAAGGGGATTTTTCAAACTTCAAAAAGTGTGTTTTTTAGCAAAGATTGGCTGGTCTTCCATCAGCGGCCATGACGTTTTGAAATGTTTCTAACAATCAAGCTAAACTATTAACAAAACAAACTAGTTTTATAACATATTTCAATGTTTTTTAATGTATTCAAAACTATTTTAAATTTCAAATAATGAACAAAGCATGTAAAGTAACACAGACTATGACAAGTTGCTCAAGCGAAAATCCTAAATCTGACGATGCAATCTTGTAGCATTTTTTGTTCCTTCAATTAAATATAAATAAATATTTTCGAAGCACTTTAACTATTAGTTGATTGATCAATTACTTGGCTAACCAAAACATAAATCAGCAGGAGATGTGAGCCTTTTCACACCAGTTAAATGCAAAATAACAGGAAAGAAAAAACCCCAACAACCATAATAGTACCTCTTTCACATAAGGTCACATTAAAGCCACATTTGATGTTCAGTGCAAGGTTTTTTTGTTGTTGTGTTGGAGCACTTCCAGAAGTTTGTTTTCAAGAAGAGATCGTCTGGTTTTCCATCAGCAGACATGTAGCTTTGAGATGATGCAACCGTGAGATTTCCGTGGTTTAGGGCATGAAAGCTGCACTGCGCACACAGGAGCTCCACGTGAGAAGGAGCAAACAAAACCCTCAGCATCATGCATACCTACATTACCCTTTATGTACAGTAAGAGGAAAATCAAAGACCCATTATCTTAAAATCTGGTGCCTCTGAGCACTAACCACCGGCCATTTTCTTCACAACAAAGACTTTTTGGTTCTAATGTTTTCTTCCAGCCATCATGTGCCTGGCAGTGTCTCTGTCACAAGAGATGTGCCCCTCTGTATTTTAAAGCACTGCACTATTACAGCCTGTCTTAATGTTAGTCATTCGCCCTGAAACCTTAATTCTAGAGAGGAATGCTTTCTTGGCAATGCGCCTCGCAGTAATCCCACTGTCATTTAGGTAATTTGAGACTACAGTATATTTCCTGGTTGGCAGAATTATTTGATTGCACCACACCCCAAGGCGCATGTATTAGGTGGAGAGACACACACACACGCAGCTCAACAGATGTGTGTAGTTTTATATGTTGGTAACAGTCAGAGATAATGAGAAGTATACTATTGAAGAGGCTGCTGTGTGCTTGTATGTGCTTTATGTGTCACATTCAGGGGCACATTAGGTCGCAGTTAAATTATAGGAGGCTGTCGTTTCAATATAGCATGTGGCAGATCAAGAGTGTGTGGGTGCGTGTGTGTGTTTGTGCGTGTGTGTGGGTGTGTTTTAGGAAATGGTGAAATGGTTTCTATTCACGGTTATCTGATGCAACTGTTTTCCAGCTTTGCATGTGCTTCATTTAAATACTCAATAGTTCCCTTTCTTTTTTCTACTGTTGAAATATATTTATTATTAACTCAATTTTTAAGTTATGTGCAATGCCTTGTTGACATGCTGCTGTGACAGAACAATGTCCCAATGTGGGATCAATAAGGTAAATCTAAGGCAGCGGTTCCCAACCTTTTTCAACTCGGGGCCCACTTAAGAATCTAAAAATGTTTCGTGGCCCACATTCAACCATAAACAATACGGAGGTTTCTGATTGGTCAATTCAGAACATGTGACACGTTGTGAATCCAGTATTAGAGACCGCTGTCAAAGACTCTAATGACCGTTGCTAAGGAGGATCAAGAAAGAGAAAGGAAAAGAGGTTCAAATAAAGAATAAATCTTAATAATGAAAATGTTTCCCCACAAATAATAATGTTTTGCTAATTATTTGGCGGCCCACTTGCAATGCCTTCAGGTTGGGAACCGCTGATCTAATGTAATCTAACTCTGTGTGTTGTCTCTGATTGACAGGAGCGTACCTGGTGCCGTACCTGATCCTTCTGATCCTGATCGGCATCCCGCTCTTCTTCCTGGAGCTGGCGGTGGGTCAGCGGATCCGCAGGGGCAGCATCGGGGTCTGGAACTACATCAGCCCTCGCCTGGGGGGCATCGGCTTCGCCAGCTGCATGGTGAGTGGAGCAGAGAAGTTCAAGTGAAGCAGAAGAAGGAAGGCTTGATACAGCTTTGTAGGACTAAGAATAGTCAATTAAGATCTGTAACTGCATTTGTATTCATCAACCAATCACATTTGTTTATAACCACAACCTTTCATAATGTAAATAAATAACACAGACGTAAACATTAATACACAAAGCTCATATAAATTGGGATAAATTGGGGTCTTTATAAAATGTCAGAAAATTGTAATATGTTTTGGTTTCTAAAAGTCCAACTTGACAGCTTGGCGTTCAGTCCAAAATTCAAACCTATCGATATAATATAAAGAATACATAGTTGTCGATTATATGCCTGTCTATGAGTAATCAATACGTAGACTTATCATTGCCTTTATGCTACTTTCATGAATAAAATATAAGAAAAACGTTTTCATTCAATTATGTTTTCACAACATTTGAAAAAATATAATAGAAATAAAGAATGCAAAATATAATAATAAATACTATTCTTGAAACATTTGGTCACTAAGAGGATTGGATATTTCATTTTTAGTTGTTTATTTTTAAACTGTGTGGGGCGGTGGTGGCGAAGTCCATAGGGACTTGGCTCGGCAACTGGAAGGTCACCAGTTCAAGTCCCGGAAAGACCAAGTGCTACCGAGGTGTCCCTGAGCAAGGCACCGTTCCCTACACTGCTCCCCGGGCGCCGTACTTAATGGCAGCACACTGCTCCTAACACTAGGATGGGTCAAATGCAGAGAAACCGTTTCGTTACATGGTACCTGTACTACGTAATGACAATAAGTTGAATCTATCTATCTAAATGATCATTGTTACTGTAACCTCAAACGCACTATACCCCAATTCATAAATCTACAAAACAGGAAGTGTAATAGTTTAGTCAAGCGCTTTGAGCAACAGGAAAAGTCTAAATAAGATTTTAAAAAAGGAATAGCAATAACAAAGAGAAAGAATACATGGCGATCATGTTTGGTAGCGCATGATAACTGTTTACCTCTAAAGTTAAACATATCTATCCACTGTTTCTGGTTGTGTGTATCTGAAGCTAACTCCCTCCTGTTTCCTGTAGGTGTGCTTCTTCGTGGCTCTCTACTACAACGTCATCATCAGCTGGAGTCTCTTCTACTTCTCTCAGTCCTTCCAGCAGCCGCTGCCGTGGCACGAGTGTCCGCTGGTCAAGAACAAGACCATGACATGTAAGACACAAATACACTTGTTAAAGCTGGGGTAGGTGGTTTAGTTTGGGGGTCATTTAGAAAAAATCCATAGTAAGCCTTCAGTACATAGTAACTTTAGGTGGTTCCCCAGGGTGGGCAAAGAAAAAAACATTATAACATAGTAACCTTTACGGGTACTAGTCATTTATTACAAACATCAACCATACGATTTATAGGTGATCTTACTTGTAGGCCTGAAAACCCTTTAAGATAATATACTGTGATTTGAGTCTCTAGCTAGCGAAACTAAGGGCAAACATTTCAAAGATGGAGAGAACATTTTGCTAACGTTAGCCTTTAGCTAGCGGCAGACGCAACCCTTTGGCTTGGTTAGCAGAAAGTGAAACTTTTAGCAAAATGTTTCCTCCTGAGCAACACTTCATATCTGTCTCCAGGGGCGCTCCTTGCGAACAGGCAAGGCAGGCAACTACTTGGGGCCCCGGACCAGAAGGGGGCCCCCAAAGAAGGTAGATTAAGAAGGTCCACAGCAACGACAACATGAAACACCCTTTAATTGACTGCAACGACATGTCGGGAAACCCCCTCAAGGCGGCCCCATGCAAGTTGTGTTGCCTTGCTCCACTCCGGGGGGGGGGAAAGCTGGCTCGAGGGGCCCTCAGTGAATGCTTGTCTAGGGCCCGCACCGACTCTAGGATCGCCACTGTCTGTCTCCCTACATGAATTTTCTTTGTTAATGCTGGAATGTTCTGAAACTGAAACATATTCCCTGGTTGAATCAGGGTTTCTGAAATAATGTGCACCAGATCTGCATTTATCTCTCTCTGAATTGACCTGTGATTTGCCAAAGTCGTCTGTCACAGGCTAGGTTTACTATATTCTAAGAACAAATCCAAGATAAAAAAGTCTAGTTTCCTCTTAAACCACTTGAATTTCAAAATACTGAAAGGTTATTATGGTATATTAGCCCATTGACACTAAAAATAAACGTCCTACTCCAGCTTTAAGACTGATTGACAGATCAATTCAACCTTTAACTCCTATCAGAAGGCCTCAGTGCTTATCTTGTACCGTGTTGTCCTCAGATGTGGTGCCAGAGTGTGAAAAGAGCTCGGCCACCACGTACTACTGGTATCGCGAGGCCCTAAACATCTCCAACAACATCTCTGAGGGCGGAGGTCTGAACTGGAGGATGACTCTGTGCCTGCTGGCTGCCTGGACCATGGTCTGCCTCGCCATGATAAAGGGAATCCAGTCTTCTGGGAAGGTAAGGAGGATTAACTGCTCCGTTATGCTTTTGTTAGTTTGGAGAAAATAGGTTTTAACGAGTAGGAGATGAGGCAGAAGAGGAGTAACTCTTTCTTAGGTAACATTAAGCTGTCTTTGGCTCTTTTCTTCAATGTAAATGTCCCCTCTGTGGGACTAATAAAGGTATTCCGAGTCAAACTAAATACTTCGACATTACACTTTAATATAGTAACAACATATTAAATTACATTATGTCTATATGTGTTATTTTACAAGATATGCACCATGCTGTTAACCCTCTAGAGTTAAACTGGACTTAGCCATAACTATTATTATTCCCTTTATTTATGTGGGGGGTTGGGTTGTCCGTAGGTGTTTGGATCAGGGGGTCACAGGTTAAAACCCCACTGCAGGCATGTCGTTGTGTCCCTAGGCAAGACACTTCACCCCAAATGACTTTGGATAAAAGCGTCTAACAAGTAACATGTAATGTATTTTGTGTTGAGTATAACCTTCAATTGGTAAATACATTTATTTAGATGTATTCAATTTGTTGTATTTTAGCAACAAGCTGCAAAAAAGCAGATCTGAACACATTATATATTTTCAAGAATAATCGTTATCGCGATACCTGACATTATCAAATATGTCCTTGTATCTTGCAGACATATAACCTAATCAAATATATTTAATTAATTAGTTACAGATTTTAAACTTTATCGTAAATCCCCTTTTTTCCTCATATTTTGCAGCCCTTACGACAACTCAAATATAGCTCTTGAGAAGTGAAACAGTAACAGAAACAAAAAGCCTTTTCTTGGAAAATCCTCTGACAAATAATTAGCTCACTTCAAGCTAGAGGTTTACAGTGAGCTGTAATGATGCCTGGTCTAAAGACACTGCTGAGTGACTCCTGTAATGTGACTTGACAAATGTTTCCAATGATCCAGCATCAGATATGAGCCTGAGAGCTCATGTGATCCGGTGTGTTATTTCTGACTAGGCTTAGCATAGCAAAGCTGACAGTAGCGTGACTAGCATCCCGGCTAAAGGTTTGGCGTTTGCTTTCAAACTCACCCCACGCCTCTTCTCTTTTTACAGGTGATGCTTATCATTCCACACTCTCTCGTATCATATGACCAGCATTAGCCGGTGCACTTCCAAGGTTACAGTCAGGCTTGCACTAATTGGACAAATTGTCACACTATTTAATCTTCACAGAATGAGCTTTGATGGGGAAGTCATTTGATTTTGGTATTATCCCCACTTATTATTTCAAGTCTACGGGGTCAAAATTAATACAGTATACTTCAAATTTTTGACAGCAATAAGAGTAAAGTCTTGGTGAGTTTGAGTCAACTTAAGTCAATGAAATGAGTCTTTGTAATAGTGCCAAATCATGGGTAATTAACACCCAGCTCTGCAGCTCTGTAAAGCCGCTTTTAGGTCATTATTTTAGTTTTACAACACATTTACTGTAAGTCTCATGCATTCATCAACTGCTGCAGACAACTGTTTCCAACTCAAAGGCTCCGATAGACCCACTGGAGAGACAGGAGACACAATGTGAGCGACCAGCTGGTTAAAACTAGCAGATAAAGAACCAGGCGTTTTTCACAGGAGTAGGTGGAGACCAAAATCCAGACATATTGCTACAGTACAAATGGGACATCTTTAATGAGGTTATAAATAAAGAAGGAAGTAGGGTAATTTTTTCATAGACTTCTATACAATCGGAAACAAAATTCACCAGTACCCATGGACACAGCGGTTGATCGTAATTAAGTACATTTATTCAAGTAAAGTACAATTCTTAGGTACTTACAAATATTCATGTTGCTACTTTATACTTCTACCACACTACATTTGATAAGGCAATATTATATGTTAACTATAATACATTTGTCTAACAGCTTTATAGATTTAGATTACTAGCTGATACAAAATATAGATAGATAGAATGGGAGGGATGAAACCCTCTTCAATGGTCTCACATGCAGAGCACACAGTGACATGTGTTCTCTTCTTTTAACCCATCCTAGTACCAGGAGTCTAGTACTAGGAGCAGTGGGCAGCTATTGTACAGCGCCCGGGGAGCAATGGGAGTGAGGGGGGAAGGGGGGTGTCCGGTGCCTTGCTCAAGGGCACCACGGCAGGGCAGGAGGTGAACTGGGACCTCTCCAAGTAGCAGTCCACACTCCATATTTAGGTCTGGTCGGGGACTTACTACGGCTCACAGTCCAAGCCTCTACTGACTGAGCCACTGCCGGACTTATACACACTTATAAATAAAAATGTACATATATTTATTGATAGAAATATCCAGCGACCTACAATGTCATTAAAATGAACTCCATCTTTACCAGCTGTGACTGACATTAATGGAACAACTGGATTAATGTGATTCGGAAAATTGTCAATTATGCTGAAGAAGTACGTTTACTTTTAGTACTCAAGAGTATTTCATTGCCAATACTTTTGTACTTTTACTTAAGTAAGATTTTGAATGGAGAACTGTCACTTGTAACAGGGTATTTTTACTATTTAGTATTAAGTATTAGTTTACTTAAGTATATACTTCCTGCACTTCTTTCCCCCCAGGCTGGATATTAGAAAGACTGCAGGTTAAGGGCACTCTCGCATTGGCTTCACTTTTTGTGTATCCGCCAGCTTGTTTTAACATTTTCTTGCTTTAAGGATCCGGTCGTCAGGTTATTGAACATCGGGTCAAAGCTAAATGAGTTTCCCACCTTGAAGCCATCTGTACTGAGCGCAGCGACTTTTGAAACGCATTCACCACAACAGCCTCAGACTAAACAACAGAGTCGCTTTAATCTCAATCTGTGTCACCATGGTTTTGCAGCACTAGACAGTCTCATTTCCTTCATTTGCTACATCCTGCCGCCTGCCAAAACTGTCACTGATAACCACAATCATTGTCACACTCACCATCCTGACTGCCGCTCTGAGGGGTTTTATTAGCATACATGATGTTCAGTTCCTGCCATTATTCAAATCAGTAGTGAAAGAAGAACTCAGATTTGACACTTGAGTGAAGTAGTGATACTAAATCGTAAAAAGACTATTACATGTTAAAGCCCAGCATTAGTAAATTGTACTAAAGTAAAAGTACATGGTATCAATATATACTTAAGTACCCTGAAAGTACTAGTAATGGCCAATTTCAGAATCGTTAATATTACATTAGTAGATTTTGATTATTGATGCATTGGCAGGCGGCAGGTCGACTGTGGCTGCGAGGGAGTGCGGTCGTCTTTCAACCAGAAGGTTGTGGGTTCGATCCCAGCCCGTGCAGTCAACATGTCGATGTATCCTTGAGCAAGATACTTAACCCTGAGTTGCTCCCGATGGCCAACAGTGTTTGAATATGTGTGAATGTTAGGTCCTAGAGTAAGGTAAACTGCTCTGTATGAACGGGTGAATGACATGCGGTATGTAAAGCGCTTTGAGGGATCTTAAAGACTGGATAAAGCGCTATATAAGTACAGTCCATTTACCATTAATGTGTTCATCACAGCTGGTAAAGGTGGAGCTTATTTAAATGACATTGCATACTGCTGCTGGGTTTTAACCTATAATAACATGTAAATGTTAATTTCTTGGTGATTCACATTTTGTATTAGCGGATTCAATGAATCTGTAAAGTAACTTAGATACATGTAGTGGAGTAAAAAGTACGTAGAAATTAAACAAAAACTTATATGTACTTCATTACATTTTACCACTGTGTCCAGCGGGTAACGGTTGAAAAAAAAAAGGATGTTCAATTGTATAGAAGTCTATGAGGAAATGGTTTTACTTCTCAGTTGATGTATCATCTCAGTAAAGATTCCCCTTTTGTAGCAATGTTTCTGGCTAAGTACAAGTACCTCAGACAAGTTCAATTCCTTTATGAAATAAACCACCCCTGCTAAACATATATGCATCTATGTTATGAAGACGAAATAACCCCTTTGTTTTTTGTAAATCGCCCAAAAAAGCCACCCAAGCAACTGGTTAATTGTACAGTTAGAGCCAGATGGTGTTGCTCAAACTACCTGGTGTGTCTGGATGGCCTTTTGAGTTGGCGCGAGAAGAAATGGCCGTGAACGTTCCCTCAAAGGGGCCAGCTCCGAGTGTCTTTGAAGTGCCGTACAAAAGAATATTAATGCTCTCTCTCTACACCCGTGCTCACAAAAGCCCTTTTCCAAGAAATATCCCTACCACCATCTGCATTTCATTCCCGTGTGTGTGGGTGGGCGTGAAAGGGATCGGACGTTTTGGTTTCCATGGTTTTACGCGCTCTTTTGGCTTGGCTTGATTGTCAAGAGTGCGGCCAAAAAAAAAAGGGGTAGGGCGGGTGAATAATGGCTTATGATGGGGGAGAGAAGAGGGGTGGTCGTAGATTTGGTAAAATAGACGTGAAGTTCATTAAGAGTATTTGAAAGTTGCTGAACATCATGTAAAGTAACATTATTTAGTTAATTAAATTATGTAAAATAGCCTTTAGATTCCTGACACATGTGAAGACAATTACCCCTTATGGGAAAACTATCTTTTATTATCAGTTTATGACGATAACAGTGCAGTTATTTGAATATGACGTTTCCAATAAGCACATGCTATCTGCCCTGACACAGCACCTTTCATAATAAAGTTTTTTTTTTATAGAAGATAATGCTGAGGTTGCAGATATTTGTCTATCGCACAAAAAAGAGCCTGTTTGGCTTTGTGCTGACCAAGGCCAAGAATGTGTTCTTCAACAAAAGCACAAAGTGGGAGGTTTAATCAGTGAAGGACTGACAAGAGCTGCAGGTGTGGAAAGATACAAAATGTAAGAAATGTATTGCAACTATGACATTTGACTTTATTTTTAGGGATATAGTCCAGCAGAGATTTAGCCTTTGCAGAACATTTACATGCACAAAAACCTATATAACACACTACAGGAAAGGGAACACCCCCAAAGGCATTATTGGGCCTCTTTACTGGTACCAAAATATGTCTCAGCTTTACAAACCCATTTAACAATTAAAGGTAGGCAAGGCAAGGCAAGGCAAGGCAAGGCAAGTCTGAAGGAAGAGGCAGATTGTTTTCGGCTGCGTACTTTCAAATTCTAGCGCTCTCGAGCTGGTTTCACCATTCTTATCTACCCTACCTTTAACATATAAAAAACGTTATATATTTGTTGTGGTTAAGAAAAAAACCTTTCCTAAAGAAGGGAGAACTTTACCGTCACTTGAAAATCTGTAGTACAATGTTGTATGGGACCCATTTAGATTTAAATAAAACGTTGCATTACCAAAGAACAAATATAAGTCTGAGTTAACCAAACTACTTCACGTTAAGGACAATCAGAAATACGTTTGTCTGTCTCCAAGCATTGAGAGAAAGTCATTTACCTTCACTGTCCTTGAACTTTCAAACATGTAGTGAATCCTGCTTGAGGGTCGTCTTTAAAGGACGAGATATTACACAGTCTTTGTCAGAGCTGCATATGGACCATGTTAGATGTCTCTGAATCACTTACTGTGCTTAACCCCAAACCATCCTACGATGACTGCATCCCCCCCACACACCCCTCTGCCCATCCTGTGAGCTGACGTCTCACAAAGTAGAGTCTGAGTCAGACCTCTTAGGATTTAAGTGCCACCTAGTCTTTATAGAAAAGGAGAGAAAAGAAGAGAGACGCCCACTGTCTACAGTAAATAGCAAGATAATTGAATACAAAGCTTTCTTGCTGATATTGATAACATACCGTAGCTTTCATGGTACAAGTCATCTCTTCTTCAAGATGTCACTCGTAAAGATACACAAAATAAAAGTTGAAATGTGTGTCAAAGTCCCCCACCTAAAAAAAGTTATTTTGACCAAGAACAAAATGCCATCCACGTTAGACAGAACTGCTCAGTGTTAACTCTCATTTCATGTTTCTGCCAAATGATCATGATCACGCTGCATAGATAGTTAGATAGTAAGATCACACTACATGTATTTGAGTTTTTCTCTAAAAAGGCACGGTCTGATAAGTGTTTTTCTGACAGGAACTGAACAGCAGTTGTCATCTAATCACCGATAGGTTTTACTCAGTGACCTAGAAAACCATGACAATTGGCAATAAGCAAGAAACAATGTACATCTAAAGTAATCTAATCTGGATTATCTGATTTATCATTATTATTATTTAGGTCATTGGCATCTAAAAGCATCTTATTTTGATTTTAAGCAACTTATCAAACATTTTGTCTTTATTCAGGGTGTCCGCGGGGTCTTAAAAAGTATTAACAGTTGATAAACCAATTTAGCGACGATGAAGGCTATTAAAAAGTATTAAACGGCATTTTCCAAGGTATTACATTTTGTAGCTTGTTTTCAATAAGTATCTAAATGGTCCAAAGAGGTTGTATTCTACAGTCTGCCTGAATGTAATCATTGCGTAGGTGTGTAGTGTGATTCTGTATAGTTTATTGATGGCATCCCGTTGGATGTGTCATCTGAACAGGACATCGCACGCTCACTGCTTGATAGCGCGAAGCTCCGTTTACGCCGGTTGCTAAACAACATCGTTATGGGGAAATGCAAGTCTGCGTCCAAATGGTTGGAAGATAAGGAGGAAGGACAATCAATACTGCATATAGTCAATGTGAGGTAAAGTGTGTCGCCAAGGTAACCGGTTAGAACTCCAAGTGGCGATGAGGTCTTCAAATGTATGGAGAGGGTCTTAAAAAAAGGTTTTAAAGGGTTTTACATTTGACTTCAGGATTCCTGCATATACCCTGTTATTGCTAAATGGTTCACCTCTGCCGTTTCTTTTGACGGTATCATGCCTTCAATGCCTACATGTTGTGCTAAATGATATACTGTATGTATGTAGACCGAACTAATGTAACTACAGGCTGACTGGTATAGTTTGATGCATTTAACAGGAGTTTTTCTTTAACTTACAGGTGATGTACTTCAGCTCTTTGTTCCCGTACGTGGTGCTGATCTGCTTCCTGGTGCGGGCTCTGCTCCTGAAGGGCTCCATCGACGGGATCCGACACATGTTCACACCAAAGGTAACACACCTTAAAGTCAGGGTTTCTCCTCACTGTAACAGTACAAATGAGAAAAAGTCTTATGAATCCAATCTCTCTATAATATAAGCTCAAAGTAAACATCAGATACAACACAACAGCCAACCTACACATCATCAAATCAGTATTTTGTATTAGGAAATTCTGAATTGCTTCCATCGTCAATTAAAATGAGATATGTCAGGAAATAGGATCATCATAAGTCAATAAGTGAAGTCTGACCAAGAGTCTCAAAACACAACTCGATGTTAAACAGGAATAACTAATGTCCCTACCAAGGAACATTTTAACTAACGGAGGGATATCTTGATTATAAGGATTTACCTAAGAAACATTTTTCAGTCTCAATGAATTGCTTTGTCTATAAGATGTCAGAAAGGCCACTTATATTTTGCCAGAGAACAAGAAAGTGTCTTTGAAAATATAGTTGTATTAGTAGTAAGGATTTTGCACTAATTATCACAAAGAAAAGCATCAAATCAAACATCTTAAAGGCTGGAATCAGGAGTGTGTTAACAACGCTTGAACAATGACTAAAATAATAGTCAAATTAGATAACCAATCCTTTAATCGTCTCGTCTTTTTAAAATGAAGAAATACTTAAATCATAACTTATACTTAATACCTCCAATTTGTCAGGAATGAACATTTAACAATTTCTCAAGCAGCCTCTGTTGAACTGAATTGACTGAAAAAAGAAAAAAGGTTTCTGAACTAAAAAATGAAATCTGCCCGGTGATTGGCCGGCTCTTTTTGGCCAATGGCATCTCAGGCTGTGGAATCATGTCACCATGGAAACAGGAGTTACTAAGGCTTTATGTAACCAACCAGCCTGAAAACGCTGGCTCACAGCAGACGGTCTCCGGTGTCTGCTCCGTGTCCTCGGCTGACACCGAAATACTCCAATCAACCACTCGTTCTGCTGCCGCCATTCTGCGAGAACCTGCAGACATCAAAGTGTTTCTGCTCTCTGTCGGAACAGATTCAGGGCTTTTGTTACAGAAAAGGACAAACGTGGAAACTGTCAACATGCCAGAGCTCATTTGGCAAGATGGTGAATGGAGCAGTCCGCACAAAACAAACAGATAGTGTGTTAGTCTTGGTGTCTACAAATATTTGAAAGAGGAAAATCAACTCAAATTGTAGCGGCAATAACTCCCTATGAGTTAGCCGCTGAGAGGCTAACATGTGCTCTTTGCTGTGACGCGTTCCACGTAGGAGTCCGTAGTCATTTGTAGTCCATGGTGTTTGATAAAGACGAAAACAAACAATATACAACTCCATACCTGACGGTCAACAGAAAGTCAGAGCGCCATTCACCCTCTTCATACGTCGTATCCTCCAAACCGGCATCCAACAGGTGACTAAATACCAATAAACCACACCCACGTGACCATTGCCGGAAGTGATAAACAATAAGAATTAAACGTGACGCAAACAGAAATGAAGATAATAATAGAAGTAATAAGTAATGGCAAAACAAGCATTAGGCAAGGCCCCTAATTATTATATAACAATTTATAATAATTATTCAAAACAAATTAAAATAAAACACCGTATATTCTAATGATATTCAGATCATCATGTTTTAAATCCAGTATTCATATATCAGTATACAAGCAATCAAGTCTGCTGTGTGTAGTATTGCGAGTGCAGGGGGCACACATAGTCACTGTATGCAGGAGCAAGGTGAAAAATGGAAAATTATTTAGACATGGCAAAAGTTTCTCTGCCTCATGAAAAAGGCGTACTTGGCTGAGGGGTCTGTTCAGAAAGCCACTATTTGTCTTCATCTGAATCACAAGTACAAGTCCTTTTTCACAGCAAAGAGCACATGTTAGCCTCTCAGCGGCTAACTCATATGGAGTTATTGCCGCTACACAAATGAATGACCACTTACTTGCTTTTTCTCATGTGAACATAACCAACTTGTTAATGCGAATATAACTTCTAAAATGTATTGTCAATTCCAGTAATTCATGTTTTGGACTGCTTTTACCCTCAAAATATACACCTTTATTAAAAAATATAGCTGTTCTCCTAAGCTAACAGTGCACTGTGTCACTTTGTGTCTTCAGCTGGAGATCATGTTGGAGCCCAAAGTGTGGCGCGAGGCGGCCACACAGGTCTTCTTCGCTCTGGGCCTCGGCTTCGGAGGCGTCATCGCCTTCTCCAGCTACAACAAGCGGGACAACAACTGCCACTTCGACGCCGTCTTGGTGTCTTTTATCAACTTCTTCACCTCCGTGCTGGCCACCCTGGTGGTTTTTGCCGTGCTGGGCTTTAAAGCCAACATAATGAACGGCAAATGCATCTCACTGTGAGTAGCAGCAGCTTCCTCTCTCATTCAGATATGTATAGACAACTGCATTTACTGCAGACCATCACAGAGCAGATCTAGGGGTAAAGGCGTGCATGTTACTCAGACTAAAAGCGGCTTTGTGGTTATTGTATTCTTGACATTTGAAATAGCAGAAAAGGAAACAGTTCGGGGAAATAGTTTAGAAGAAAAAGCCCCTACCATATTTAGTTTGAATATATGTTAGAATTTACAGTCCCTGAACATGTTTTCTCTGAACGATTTTTAAACTATATTTGAACCATTTTCTAAACCCCGCCCACAAACATCGACTACACAATCATATTGTAGCTACTGTAACTAGGTACTGTGGCAGTTGTCACTATTTACATTTCTCCTCATGCTGTACACAAACACTGGGTTTCAAGCCTTTTCAAAATAAAAAACACAAACAAAAGTGTAATTAATGTATTAAATAATGTTTATATGCGCTAACATGAGCTACAACTAAGCTAGTAAGTTACAGTAATGCTGACTTTGTAAGGTTGGAGCAGAGCATTAGTTATATACTTGGTTATAACGTTTGAAGGGTAAACGTTATGTAAAAAATACGTTTTTCATGATTTTATTTTTAAAACGAGTCGTCTGGAAACATTCAAATGTTATCTTTTTCATAGCTGCCAGCAAAACATTTCAAAATCTTTTTATTTTGTCCACTTCTTGTAAATATTGCGGACCCATCTGCCACAGTTATCATTGCAAACTCTATATGTCCAAGCGTGAAATGCATTGCAAAAGTAACTAACTACTTTCTCATTATCAATAACTTTTGCCTGTTTTTTGTTTTTTTTAGAAACACCCAAAGGATTGTGTCGTTGTTGGGGAACGGGATTGAACACAGCCTGATCCCTCACCACATCAACCTGACTCAGGGCAGCGAGGTGAGCAGCGAGGACTACGATCAGATGATGGAGATCATCAAGAGGGTGAAGGAGGACCAGTTCGACTCGCTGGGTCTGGAGGCCTGCAGCATCGAGGGCGAGCTCAATAAGGTAGAAACCAAAGCTACGAGTCTTAAGGTCAACAAAGAGATTGGCATGATATAATTGAGCTAATGCACATTAAAGTATAGTGAAATAAAGGTTGCATGAATTCCAAAATGAAGCTTTTAAATTCATCTTTAGGAACAAATCACAATGTGCAATATTAGATTCCATGTGATTTTTGTTTTAGCATTATATTGGAAGAAAAAGTCGCATCTGCTTTAAAAGAAAAACATTTGGGCCACTTTAGCGTACGTAGCCTGAGCTAACTAGCTGCTAGAGCTAGCTTCACATATACAGTACACTGCTTTTATTTATTTGTTACTATTATTTTACTGTATTGAGAGAAGCTTACGATATAATGTTATGTGAATGTTGTTGTACACAAGTATAATGACACTAAAGATATTCTGATTCTGAGCATTGAAGAAGTATCTTAACTATTTCTGAGCTTTTCCTACATCTGGAAAATAGCACAGTCACACTTACTTCTCTGATCGTTACATTATGATGTTAAGCTATTAAAGCCAAGTAACGCTCCAGGAAAGGGCAAGGATTAAGCCTGATGAACTTCTGAGAGGGCTTTAATGTGAAACACATGAGCATTAGACTTAGGGTAATTAGAAATAAAGGTTATAAGATCTCTTAAGGTCACCCAAAGTCTTGAAAAAAGGCCCCCCCTTAGTGCCACTGATATGTTACCTCTTCTTCTCTCTTCCTCTAACAGGCGGTCCAAGGAACAGGTTTGGCCTTCATCGCCTTCACGGAGGCCATGACACATTTCCCCGCCTCGCCCTTCTGGTCCGTCATGTTCTTCCTGATGCTGGTGAACCTCGGGCTGGGCAGCATGTTCGGCACCATCGAAGGCATCCTCACCCCGCTGATAGACACCTTCAAAGTCCGCAAGGAATTTCTTACAGGTTAGTGAGACCTTAGTCACCTATTATTCAAAATCCACTTGTTCATGTCTTTTATACATCAACATGTGTCCCCTCTTCTTCATGTCTCTTCTACATCAACATGTGTCCCCTCTTCTTCATGTCTCTTCTACATCAACATGTGTCCCCTCTTCTTCATGTCTCTTCTACATCAACATGTGTCCCCTCTTCTTCATGTCTCTTCTACATCAACATGTATCCCCTCTTCTTCTTGTCTCTTCTACATCAACATGTGTCCCCTCTTCTTCATGTCTCTTCTACATCAACATGTGTCCCCTCTTCTTCTTGTCTCTTCTTCATCAACATGTGTCCCCTCTTCTTCATGTCTCCTCTACATCAACATGTGTCCCCTCTTCTTCATGTCTCTTCTACATCAACATGTGTCCCCTCTTCTCCATGTCTCTTCTACATCAACATGTGTCCCCTCTTCTTCTTGTCTCTTCTACATCAACATGTGTCCCCTCTTCTTCATGTCTCTTCTACATCACCATGTGTCCCCTCTTCTTCATGTCTCTTCTACATCAACATGTGTCCCCTCTTCTTCATGTCTCTTCTACATCAACATGTGTCCCCTCTTCTTCATGTCTCTTCTACATCAACATGTGTCCCCTCTTCTTCATGTCTCTTCTACATCAACATGTATCCCCTCTTCTTCTTGTCTCTTCTACATCAACATGTGTCCCCTCTTCTTCATGTCTCCTCTACATCAACATGTGTCCCCTCTTCTTCATGTCTCTTCTACATCACCATGTGTCCCCTCTTCTTCATGTCTCTTCTACATCACCATGTGTCCCCTCTTCTTCATGTCTGTTCTTCATCAACATGTGTCCCCTCTTCATCATGTCTCTTCTACATCACCATGTGTCCCCTCTTCTTCATGTCTCTTCTACATCAACATGTGTCCCCTCTTCTTCATGTCTCTTCTACATCAACATGTGTCCCCTCTTCTTCATGTCTCTTCTCCATCAACATGTGTCCCCTCTTCTCCATGTCTCTTCTACATCACCATGTGTCCCCTCTTCTTCATGTCTCTTCTACATCAACATGTGTCCCCTCTTCTTCATGTCTCTTCTACATCAACATGTGTCCCCTCTTCTTCATGTCTCTTCTCCATCAACATGTGTCCCCTCTTCTCCATGTCTCTTCTACATCAACATGTGCCCCCTCTTCTTCATGTCTCTTCTACATCAACATGTGTCCCCTCTTCTTCATGTCTCTCCTACATCAACATGTGTCCCCTCTTCTTCATGTCTCTTCTACATCACCATGTGTCCCCTCTTCTTCATGTCTCTTCTACATCAACATGTGTCCCCTCTTCTTCATGTCTCTTCTACATCAACATGTGCCCCCTCTTCTTCATGTCTCTTCTACATCAACATGTGTCCCCTCTTCTTCATGTCTCTTCTACATCAACATGTGTCCCCTCTTCTTCTTGTCTCTTCTTCATCAACATGTGTCCCCTCTTCTTCATGTCTCCTCTACATCAACATGTGTCCCCTCTTCTTCATGTCTCTTCTACATCACCATGTGTCCCCTCTTCTTCATGTCTCTTCTACATCAACATGTGTTCCCTCTTCTTCATGTCTCTTCTACATCAACATGTGTCCCCTCTTCTTCATGTCTCTTCTTCATCAACATGTGTCCCCTCTTCTTCATGTCTCTTCTACATCAACATGTGTCCCCTCTTCTTCATGTCTCTTCTACATCAACATGTGTCCCCTCTTCTACATCAACATGTGTCCCCTCTTCTTCTTGTCTCTTCTACATCAACACGTGTCCCCTCTTCTTCATGTCTGTTCTACATCAACATGTGTCCCCTCTTCTTCATGTCTCTTCTACATCAACATGTGTCCCCTCTTCTTCATGTCTCTTCTACATCAACATGTGTCCCCTCTTCTTCATGTCTGTTCTACATCAACATGTGTCCCCTCTTCTTCATGTCTCTTCTACATCAACATGTGTCCCCTCTTCTTCATGTCTCTTCTTCATCAACATGTGTCCCCTCTTCTTCATGTCTCTTCTACATCAACATGTGTCCCCTCTTCTTCATGTCTCTTCTACATCAACATGTGTCCCCTCTGTGGAAAGAGACTCTGAAAGTTTCAGGAACAAAGATTCTCTCTCTTTTTGATCCATTTCTATAAAAACCTGTCTGAAAATGAGCTGATCAGATTTTGGCCACTTTATGATGTCATAACGATGTGTTGTCTTGTGTAACCATTAGCCAATCAGCAACCAAGGCACCCCCCCCCCCCACCTTATCACCTGAATCTCCTCCTAGAGCTCCATTGAGTTCTTTGTAACCAAATCTCTCTCAGAGGGGCGTGGGGAGGGGCTCCTTATTTTCATCTAAAGTAACAGACAGAGAATCAGCACTTTGGAAACAGGGCTGAAACAGAGGGGATTATGGGATTATGTTTGGAGCCAAACACTTCAGAGACAGGTTCTGTATATATCTGAGACCTATAATATATTGATGAAAAACAGTATAATAGGGGACCTTTAAATATCTTATCTGTATCTCCTGCGAAGCTCAGATGGTACAATTGTGTCTAAGGCACAACTTCCCTCACTAGTCAGGAGGAATTTACTGTTTTTTATTCTTAGATTAAGTCAAATAAAGAGGTTTTTGAGTCCCTGCCTGAACTATGAAGGTATTGTGTTGAGTTCTGTGATGGGATTGTGTCCCAATGAATGTTTTGGGTGCAGGGTTGAGGAGGCAGTAATGGTAGGAAATCTTACAAAAGAGGGCGGTTGCATGATTGCATAAAGTCCTGTTCAGACTTCTTGAATGTTGAATTCTGAGGTTAGATTAATCTCTGGATGTCTGTGGAGTCTGATGCAACTCAAACAGGAAGCAGACTCGTTAACTTTACAATTATGAGTAATCATTTACATATATTTGTCTGAAGAGAAATGTGTATTATGCTGTGATGTCAGTACCCAGTCTTTAACCTCAGCATTAGGATGGAGTATCTATTCTGCAGGTTATTGCCTCTTGATATTATTGCTTTTAATTGAAGCCAAAGCCAGTTTATCCTACCTTCAATATGCAGTTACAGTGAATTCACTTTACTTACGTGTCTTTTATGGGTATAGTATATCAAACCCCCTCTTTTAAGTTGAGGCTTGCTTCAGCTGCTTACCCAGAAGTCTTTTAACTTACTTTAGCCCCTACTGTATTTACAATGTTGTTTTTAAACCATTCTATATCTCTTCTATGCATGGTTTTTACAAATCTGTTATTCCATAATGTTAATTTATTGTGTTTCTTTCTTTTGTCTTCTTATTAACCCTCCTATTGTCTTCGTTTCCCCCCCTTACTTTGGTGTTCACGGTCAAATTTGACCGGTCCTGTTTTAACTGCTATTACATTAACACAAAAACCATTAATCATCACCACATTTCATTTAACACCCTTTCAAACTGTACATATTGTATCAGACTACTGGTATACATGAAACACTGCAGTAAATATACAAAGAACAGACACTGAACATGTATTGCGTGTGCCAGGTGTGATCCATGTGGGGGGATGGGCACATAAGAGCGGGACATGTGTCAAATTGCTCTGTGTGTGTGTGTGTGTGTGTGTGTGTGTGTGTGTGTGTGTGTGTGTGTGTGTGTGTGTGTGTGTGTGTGTGTGTGTGTGTGTGTGTGACACCGGGAACACCATGGGTGTTACAAAGTTGACTAAATCATCCAACATTCAATGAAAGTGGTGATCAGTAATTGAATATGTTTAAATGTCTCCTGTGAAGGATATCATGAAGCCTGAATGCAATCAGATGTAAAATAAAAAAGTCATGATTGCTGAAAGTAGTAAATCGGTCAGATTTGACCCGAAGACAACAGGAGGGTTAAGTGTTAATGATGATGTAAAGCACTTTGAATTGCCTCCGTGTCTGAAAATGTGCTATATAAATAAACGTACCTCTCCTCTCGCCTCCCGCAGTGGGGTGCTGCGCGCTGGCCTTCTGCATCGGCCTCCTGTTCGTTCAGCGCTCAGGGAACTACTTTGTGGCGATGTTCGACGACTACTCCGCTACTCTGCCTCTGCTCATCGTCGTCGTGCTGGAGAACGTGGCCGTCGCCTGGGTCTACGGGATCGATAAGTAAGAACACAACTTCATCCATCTATACCTTTTAGAAATGGGTCCTGTACTAAAGAAACTGCCATCGTTTGAGATACATTTGGAATATTTAGCAAACGCAACAGTAGCAATATGCAGTTTTGGTTTAAATACAACTTTCAAACTATTATGAAAACCTAAAATGGTGTATTTATTTATTTATGTTGTTTTTACACAAAGTGGATTTTCCCAACACAAGAGCTGTGTTTTCTATAAAGAGCAAGCTGTTATTTAGAGTTGTGACTTTGAGCAGTAAACACAAACTCTTTGCCTGCCAAGTATGACTGTTTCTGGAGATCACTCTTAGGTACTGAAGTGCATTTACTCAATTTAAAGTACAACTTGCATTCCATTCACTGCATTTCCGAAGCCATTTTTGTACTTCTTATTCCATAACATTTATTTACAGCGTAGTTACCTTATACAATTATCAATAAAAACAACAACAAACATAGTCCAGAAATGTGATAATTACGCCTAACGAGTGCCTTTATTTGAGGAGATGGTGAGAAAGCAAGGCCGTAAAATCCCATGCGACCCCAAACACATCCTGTATGGAGAGTTTGAGTTGCTGCCTCGGGCAGAAGGTATATATTACCAAACTGTAAATTGAACAGGTGTAAGTCTTCCTTTGTTCCGCTGTCAATCAAGCTGCTGAACAGTCAGGAACAATTGTGATTATGCTGTTAGGAGTTGTTGGGAGGTGCAATGTTTACAGTGTAGTTTGTGCAATCGAGAAGGTTAAATAGGGGAAGTGCATTATGTGTAAATAGGTATGGACACAATAGGGATATTTGCAATCTGACGGACACTATTGATTTGTGTATAAATACAATAGGGAAAAGTGCAATATTGATTATGTATGTGCAATAGGGAAAGTGCTGTACCTGTATGTTTCTTGTTTGTTTCTTTGCCATGTGATATGTGATCTCTATTCTGTATCTATGACTGATTGACCTGAATGTTTTATGTGTATCATCTCGATGCCCAAGACAAATGTCTCCTAAGGGAGACAATAAAGCTCTATCTTATCTTAACTTTTGGTACTTCAGTATATTTTGATGCCAATACTTTTTTACTTTTAAGATTTTGAATGCAGGACTTTTACTTGTAACAGAGTATTTTTCCAAGTTATCGTCACATCCATAGGCGGCGCGTGAGGCTCAGGTTTGGGAAGGCTAAATAACTTTTGTTACCTGACGCTGCCCGCCTCCGGCGTCTATAGAAAAGAGATCAACTCAGTGTGCGGAGTTTAAATCTCTCAAGTCATATTACAGGATAAAGGAAATACAGTTTAAACTGCCGTATGCAGAGAAGACGCCGACGTGTCGCACTTATCACATCATCAATCAGATCATCGATCATATAATATCACAATATATCATATATTTCCTTATCTGAGTCAGCTGAGCCGTATCTGGCCGTGCAACACTCACAGTGTCACAGACTGTATGCAGAAGTATTATTTTAAGCAACACATTAAGTTGACGAAACACTCAAATGTAATTAAAGTCAGATCCACTCGTGTCTTAGACGGGGCAGTGATATCATAAAATTGTTGTACGCTTTCAAACACTCGGTAGGCCTAGTTATTTTTTAACCAGTTGTTCTGTATTCTCCTTGCAGCAGCTCTGTGGCTTGTATCCTGGATTATATGTTTAAGTCATGGATGTTTAAAGTTCATATTTGTCTAATATTAGTTTACTTTTCATGAATGAAGTATGACGCTGCGCTGTCGGTACACTTGTCCCTGTTTGTGATTGGTCAAATGTTGCTAACCCCGCCCCTTTCCCGTGAACGCGCTCGCAGCTGGAGAGAAACCCCAGCTTGATTTACCGAGTTGATAACCAGCGCCGTAGGACCGCTTAGCGAGATCTCCTTTGTTGTTGTTAGTTAGTTTGCTACTCAAACATATCCAGGGTCTGTTGAACTGGCTTCGTAGCACAGGGCACAGGTGGCTGCATAGCAGCGCTAATGTCAAAGACACAAACATTATACATTATATTTTTATTTTACCAGGATGCAGTGACACAAATATTTGGGAAGGCTTAGCCTTCGCTAGCCTACAGCACCCGCCGCCCCTGATCACATCTATTCCACACATCTTCCCCCACTGATGTGTGTAATGTTAGAAAGGAGCATAATGTATACAGCATGTACAGTAAAGGCCATCAGGTTTATAAAGCACATGAAACTATTGTTACTCCTCCACTCCAGACGTCTGATCTCACCTCCTGCTGCGTGCCTCTGTTTCCTCTCAGATTCTTTGAAGACCTGAAGGAGATGCTGGGCTTCACGCCGTACCGCTTCTACTACTACATGTGGAAGTACATCACGCCCACCCTGCTGATAGTGCTGCTGTTCACCAGCTTCATCCAGCTGGCCATGAAGCCGCCCGTCTACAGCGCCTGGATCCAGGAAGAGGTGAGTCTCCGCTCAGCCTCTCCTGGGACCATTTGTTGGAGACCTGGAACGAGAAAAAAGCAAATAACAGGGTTCAAAGTCCATGAGGCAGGAGCTAAAAATGAGGGGGAAAGGCACGATTTCACATGTTCAGACGTCCTTTAACCCTCAGACAATCAACAGGATGTTGGGTCTAACACAGAGACATTGAAGCACCTGTTTGATCACATCAAGAGAAACATGCTCAGTAAGTGGAGCAAAGGCTCAATGGGACAAAGTGTCCCTGCATGGTCTTTGTTTAATTTGTCAAGTTTACAATTATATAAATTAAATTCAGCATTCACATGCACTAAAACCAATATAACAATACAGGAAAGGGAAAACCCCCAAAATGCATAATACGGCCCTACAGGGAATAAAATAATCTCTCATCTTAAACACATATCATCTCTAGTAAATAAAAGGACATTACAACATCTGAACCCAACCTGCTGTGTGTGTCCTCCAGGCCAGAGAGCAGGAGGTGTTCTTCCCCCCGTGGGGCGTGGTGGTGTGCATCTCCCTGGTGGTGATGGCCATCATGCCGGTGCCCGTGGTCTTCGCCCTGCGCTACTTCAACATCATCGACGACAGCAGCGGGGGCATCTCCACCGTCGCCTACAAGAAGGGCCGCATCATCAAGGAGACGGCGCGGCCGGGCGAGGAGGACGACGACGCCAGCCTGATCCAGGGGAAGTCCCCCAGCGAGGCGCCATCGCCGATGCCCGGAAACAGCATCTACCGCAAGCAGAGCGGCGGAGGGACCGGAGGAAACGAGGCGGACACCGCGCCCAACGGCCGCTACGGTATTGGTTACTTGATGGCCGACATGCCGGACATGCCCGAGTCGGACTTATAGACTGACTCTAGAGACCCCCGCCCTCTCTCTCCACCCTCTGCGTGCGTTTAGTTGGCCGTATCATAAATGTATATTTCGCTTGTAATGTATATTATTTGTAGATATCGTAGCCCCTCTTATTTGTCGTCTCTGAACCTTATATGACTGACTGTGCACCTTTTTAAAAATTCATAAAAAGGTTTGGGAATAAGGTCACATTCCAAACCGCCCCATACACCCGACCCATACCAGCGTTCACTCTGCGTGGTCACGTGGAGAGTCGGCCATATTAAGTGCATTTACCAACCGATGGGTTCAAATAGTTCCTTATATTTTCTAGTAAACTGTAAATGAAGACATTTTATATTGTCATATAGATGTTAACAACTTCATGGTTGGTAAGCAGTGTTGGGTGTAACGCGTTACAAAAGTGCAGAGAAAAATGGTGCAGCCTGGTGTTTACGTGAGGGATGATGTGCAGCGAGGCGGTCGGCAGTTGTTATGCTGCTATACCACATCGTCCTTCACTGGATGTATAATGAGCTGCACTAAACTACATTTTAGCATTTACAGTAAAATACCTAGCCATTCTTTTGCGGTTATTTTGGTGAAAGTAACTCAAAAGTAATATAAAAGTAGTGTAACTCATTACGTTTGAGAGACAGTACAGGGCTCAACGCTAACTTTTAAAAGTGGTTGCCAGGCTGGCAACCAGGCATCAGCTTTTGGTTGCCAAAACTGAAAATACGGTTGCCATTTCTAGTCACCTTATATTTTAAACAATTAAGATACTATACAGTTATACATCAACTTAATAATGAAAATGTGACACAAAAGAATGTTTAAATGCTTTACAATAAGTATTTAACAAACTTATTTGAAACCTAAGTGGTAGGAAACTTGTCCACCCTCAATTGCTGGTATACTAAATACCAGTAGTGCAGCTGTTGTTCTTCACATATCCTTCAAAAAGGAATTGAGCAAGTCACTAGTTTCTTGGTCATCCATTGTCTCACTTTCAAATGTGGGTTTTCCTGACCTTGTGCTGACCCCCACCAGAGATCCACGGGCCCTTCAGCATTGCAGTCTCGGATTGGCCAGACTAATGCATTTCTAATGTTAAATAAATTAAAACCATTCACAGTTAAGAATTAGATATGAATTATTAATGCTGTAAATTACCTGTAATATGTCTAACTATATTTAAAATGCGATAATTAAATATCACTCTTAATACAACAAATAATTAACATGTATCTCTTTTGGGGTGCACATTTGGCTGTTTGCTGCCCTTATTTCTTCATGTTAAAAAGTGGTTGCCACTGATGGCAACCAAAGGCCAATAAGTGGTTGACATTTTTTCGGAATGGTTGCCAATGGCAACCTGGCAACCGTTACTGTCGAGCCCTGCAGTAATATTGTAATGTAACTTATTACTTAAAAAAGACAGTAATATGTACTGTATTACATGTTGGAAGTAACTTGCCCAACACTGTTGGTAAGTACAGTATGCCTGTGTCTAGTCTAGAAGACAGGGTGAGCCAGACCCATGAAGGGGCTCTTCTTTTAAACAGCTTCCTAATTAATAAACCAACTATCACAATATCAAATGAAAAATGATTTTATGGATTTAAAAAAGTGTTATATCTTCCGCTAAGATAAAATGGTCTGTTCCAATGCGTAACAACGACTGGAACTGAGGCGCGATTATGGGAAGTTACGTGATTTCCTTCTTTAGTCAGAAAGAGGTGAGCTTGTCGCTGTATTTGCACACCTCCACCTCAAAAGAAGGAGCCATATTCAGCTGTGAGTGTGACTACAGACGGAGTTAACTCTTTCACGGAGGGGGAGTGTGTAGGGGTCGGTTTGGAATAGGGCCTAAATGTCATCCTTGTCTAACCCATTCGGCTGCGTCCCAAACTCATCTCTGGCTCCTGCTCTCTCTACATGTGCTCCCTCCTCTTGCAGAAGGGCAGTAAAAGTGTAAGCAATAAGGTGGGGGCTCCACCAGGCCTACTTGAAAACAAGAGGTCATGTTGGGACTGCACCGGTGTCTGTGGGCAGTGTACATCTATCCTGCTTCATGTCCTACTGTATAAAAAGTGGTTGTGTATATTAGGATCCATAACTGATAGCCAACCAGTCGTGAGTTTAGTAGCAGTTTAACGATGCAAGATGTTTCCGGTGGGGTCATCTCAGTTCAAACAGCGAGGGGACGGTCTCTGAAAACCACTGAGACAGAAGTGTGCCTAAGTAGTTTATATTTGTTTATAGAATACATGATGGCTGTTGTATATTTAAGGTATTCTGTAAATATAATATAAATATTATAAATATATTTATCTTGATAGTTTGGATATCAACACCGTGTTTTTAAGGTTCAGAAGTACTTCAAATCCTTAACTCTCTCCGTGTCTTTGTTTTTTACTAATGTGCTCTCCATGTTTGTGAGGATCGAGTCCTCCATGTAAATAATTTTTCCATGAAATGGCTTCAAATGCAATGTCTTTTTTTCCCCGTCAAAATTAAAGATCAAATATGGTCCATAAAATGATACTTATGTGACGTCTGTTTTTTGTCTTTGAATGGCAGTTTTTCCCAGAAATTCAAGGTTTCCAAATCAAAACTTTCTAAATAAATCTTAATGTAAAAAGCTTATAAATACCATAAAATCAGACATATAATATCCAACCACAGTTACTACATACTTAATGTAAGAACATACCAAAAGAAGTATTATAATATCAGAAATATGAAATCTGCAAAACCAACTAAAAATGTAGTTTAAAGGTCCCATGTCATGCTTTTCCGGTTATTACCCGTCCCCTTGTGTGTTATGAAGGTTTGTCTGCATGTAAACGGTCTGCAGTCACAAACCCTCAAAGTACACCCTGTAGCGAATAAAACTCTAACACAGAAAAGACCTGTCTATGCTGCTCCAGAACGCCTCGCTGGAGATTTCTCTGACGTGTGAACACCCAAATCAACAACAAATGAATGGACCAATCCGCAGAGCACCTCACACACACCAGGATCCCCTGGCTAACTAACAGGGAGTGACTTGCATAGAGCTCCCTGAACGTTGGTAATAGACGAGTTGGGATGGTGGAGAAATGCTCTCCGCAGACCCATTCTCACAGCGCTATAAACCTTTTTCTTACTCAATATCAAGCCACACTTATTGTTTTTACTTCGGCTGTGAGTGTTTGTGTGCTCAGGATGAGTTTCGCTTGTTCTCGCTGTATCGCCGACCCGGAAACCTGTCCTCGCAACGTCCCGACCAATCAGAGCACACTGGGCTCACAGGAGCTCCAACAAGCCGTTTAGGACAGAGTGAATACACATTTAAATCTATTCTACATTCTCAACAATGGAATTTCGATCAGTAGAAATGGCCATGACATGGGACCTTTAAGTATTTTTACTTTTATAAAAAGAGGAATAACCAATACAATGTTTACACACACTCACGTCCTTCTTGCTCTGAAAACAAAAACAGCACAATCACAGTAAATAAAAGAGCATTTACTTATTGTTGACTTCACAAAATGTAACTCAAATCACATAAAAGCTTTGTAGAAAGTCGGCAGCATATGAGAAGTGGTAAACACACACGTGCAAATAAATAATCAAATATACACTTTTTAAAGGCTATTTTCTTTGGCTTTCTTTCCACTTTCTTTCTAGTTTTTTTTAAAATCATTCAACAGGTAAACAAACACTTCTTCTCAGGAGCTTCCTGAACATCTGCGCTGCTGATAACAACGCAACCCGACCATCTGTGTCCCTTTTGGAAAAATGTCTCTTTACAAATTACAAAAAGATAGTCTTCGTCTGGTGAAACACGGCAAATAAGTGCATCTTCAAAAACAACAAATATTGATGACTTGAATCACTTTTCTTTCAGAGTGGTTCATTGCTTTGTGCTCTCCTTCATTAGCTCTGGGTCAGTGCACTTGATAGTCAGTATGGCTGTCAGAAACTGAGGTAAACATCTTTCTAATGTGAGCTGCTCACACATCCATCCACTGCAGAGAGGATCCCTTTCCACGAAGGATCTGAAAAAAATCATTGCTATAATTATTACCACCATCACGCTTACAACAACTACTAGAAGGGTGTTCAAAGTATGTTTTCCTTCATGATATCACACTAGAGCAGTGCTTCTCAAAGTGTGGTCCGCGGACCACTGGTGGTCCGTGAGCGCCCCCTAGTGGTCCGTGAGTATATTGGTAACATTTCACATTTGAAAGAAATACATTTATTTAAGTTTTTCGCACTCTCGCGGGAATATCTCCGCAATGGAACGAGCTTAAGTTTCACTTTCGATTGCATGAAATAGCCCAGATAAACACCTTCATCACACATGTTGCCACTTGTGTGTACCATTTTCAGGCCATTTGTAAAAAATGATGTGTTTTTGGATATTTGTGGAGTTAGGTGGTCCGCGAGTGTTTTTTTATTGGTTAGGTGGTCCTTGGTATGAAAAAGTTTGAGAAACACTGCACTAGATAATCATATGTAGATAAATGTATGCAATATAACAATACATTAAAAACAATAGGAAACACATTCAAATTATAAAATGACAGAATGAATTAAATACATACTGTATCCTGTGGGCTCAGTATTACATTTTGTCTTATCTTATTCTTTCTTAAACATATATTAAAAAATTCAAAATGAAATGGCAATTGGTGGATATGTTTGCAAAGTATAATTAAAACAACTACATAATGGAAATAAATACATACATTCAAACCTGTAGTCATCATTGAGCTCATATCCACATATATTTACAGTTTGTATTCAACTGTACAATATATGTACATTTTCTTTTCCTGCCAACTTACTTATAATAATACACACTTTACTTCATATCGCTTGTAGCACCAGGTGGAAAATGTATACAATACATTCAAGCTGTGGGCTCAGTCATGATGGAGCTTTTATCTCCACATATGTATATATTATTACAGTATTTGTATTACTGCAAAGCATCTAAGTGTATTTCTTTTTCTGGCAACTTACTTATAGCATTACAAACTTTACTGAATCTCACTATGTAGCAAAAGCATGCTAAATTAATTTAAAGTAATAAAATAGGAATGAAATAGATACCAGCGTGTGGGTCAGTCACCGGGTAGCTGCTCTCTCATTTTGGCGGCGATCTGCTCTCGTTTCTCGCAGTGTTTCGTCAGGTCTTTGACCTCCATCGGCAGCGTGCTGTTCCACACCATCAGCACCGACTCCTCGTCTGTGAGACACACACACACACATTAGAGAAACGACTGACGACTGTTTTCAGCAGCGTGTGGCACAAACAATAACCACCGTCACACTCACCGAACTGATTCGTGTCCTGTGGGAGTCTTCTGCCCAGAACCAGCACCACGTTCTTCCAGTTTAGGGTTTCTGTTCAGGAGGAAATGATCTTTAGTCACTCTTGAAAGACACAGACGCTTGACTGGATGCAGCATTCAAACAAGAAAAAAAAGCACGACCAAAAAGGGGGAATGCAAAACATGTTGAATATAATAAACAGTCAAGCTGTGAGCAGCAGGCTGGCTCACCCAACAACCCAGACAGACTCACTGTGATGGAAAACAGTTTGCAGTGTTTGATGTTTTCTATAATCATTCAGCTTCCTTACCTTTCTGTTGTTTTTATTTCAAGTGTTTTTGCTTTGGATTTATGTAACTCTTTATTTATTCTTGGCCTAAATACTGTTCTGTTTATTTATAAACCCAGTAGAAAGTATAAAATAGACAAAGTTCATCTTGAAGCTGTGGAAAACATGCAAATAAAATGACTGAGTATGTGCAGGATGTATTCTGAGGCGCCCGAGATTATCCCCATCTCACATAAGACATTAACATTTATGCTAATTAGGCCAATTCGTGTTAGGGTGGTATTGAATTAGCTAAATCCCTCCAAATTAACATGTTATATAACTACTTTCACTGTGGACTCCTAACCCGTAGAGCAGTGCTTCTCAAAGTGTGGTCCGCGGACCACTGGTGGTCCGTGAGTATATTGGTAACATTTCACATTTGAAATAAATAAATACATTTAAGTTTTCCGCACTCTCGCGGGAATATCTCCGCAATGGAGCGAGTTTAAGTTTAACTTTCGATTGCATGATATAGCCCAGCGCAACACCTTCGTCACACTTAATTAATTTTACCCTGTGAACCCAAAGGGTTTTTGAGTACCTTAAAAGCACTTAGATAGATCAAATGTATTATAATTATTTATTTATTTGAATTATTATTATCATTTGTTGTAGTAAAAGTAGTAGTAGTAGTAATATTAGTAGTTGTTGTAGTAGTAGTTCAAGTAGTAGTTGTAGTAGAAGTATGTAAGTATGAGTTGTCTGTCAATAAACATCCTCCAGTTTGTGATCTCCTCACACAGACATCATGATACAAAATGTGCAACAGTGTCCATGCATGCTGTCATCACATGGAAATATTACTAAAAGCATGCATAATGAAATATATATATAAACTTAACACAAAAAGTAAGGACATTTGTGTGTGGTAGAGGATTTCCTTGTTGTAACAATTCTTCTATGTGTGTATGTGGGTTGCCAAGAAGCATTGTTTCAACAAAGAAAGAATCTACCAAACACAAATGTCCTTACTTTGGTGTTAAGTTTATAAATGAGAGTTGTCCCCACCTATGAGAGCGGAGCTGATGCAGCGGATGGAGGCGCAGCAGGGCCCCACCACCTGCAGAGGCTGGTGTTTGCAGAGCTCCAGCAGCAGCAGGTGCCCCCCCCGGGTGCCGATCCACAGGGTCGCAGCGCTCTGCACCAGCAGGGCCTTCACCTGGGCCCAGGGGGGGGCCACGTCAGGGGGGGGGTCCACCTCGCTGGCCTTCTTACAGCCGGAGTCATCTCTACAGGGAGGGGGGTGGGGGGGGACAACACAGCTGCAGTCACACACACACAAGACCTCCAGACGACAGTTTCATCCCACAGGACATCAAACTGTAAATCCTGAGCTCTGTGAAGTGTCACCACTCACAAGCTGTATGTTTATAACACACTGTTCATTTCTACATCTCAATTCAATTCAAAGGTGTTATTGTCATATGCACAAAGCTACAGTGTAGAAATGGCAATGAAATTCTTCTGACCTGAGCTCCTCCAACAATGCAACATAATAATATAAAAATACAAAATAAAAAGTAGTACAAAAAGTCCATATACATGTAAATAGAATATGATCTGTACAAGAACAGAATGTGAAATAAATGTAAATTAAGACAAAATTAAATACGGGTTATTGCGTGGATAACTATTTATATAAATAAGTATATTGCAAACACATCTGTTAACAGTCCTCATAACCACATGTTTATATATTAATACAGTATTTAGTCTTGTGTCTTTACTGTCTTGTTGTTGAGTTCTATGTGATTTAAAGACCATGAGCATTTTAAATCAGAGAAAGTGTTTCTGGATTATCCAAAAATCACCATTTTGTTTTCTGTGTATAACATGTTTGTTATAATGATATATTTAATTGTATTTATTTTTATTTGACCTCTATTTAACCAGGATGGGTCTCATATGCCTGTTTGGCTTTCCAGACAGACTCAAAACAAACCCAGCACAGACAGTGCCGATGCTAGAGTCTGTGGGGGCCCTAGGCAAACATTGACTGGGGGCCCCTCGAACCAGCTTTTCATCACCACACACCCCCGGAGCGGAGCAAGGCAACGAAACTTAAGTTAAGAAGCAGCATTGTACGGCGCACTACGCATGGGGCCGCCTTGGGGGGGTTTCCCGACATGTCGTTGCAGTAAATGAAAGGGTGTTTCATGTTGTCGCTGCTGTGGACCTTCTTAATCTACTTTCTTTGGGGTTGCCTGCCTTGCATGTCCGCAAGCGGCGACCCTGAGCACAGAGCTCTGATCGATAAATAAAGAGATATCTACCTGATGATCTGAGCGCAGTCGATGGAGTCCACCATCCTCTCGCTGCGTTTGTCCCAAACCTCGACCACAGGCGTCCCTTTGCTCAGGTAAACATATTTATCCACAACCATCCGAGACACACACGCTTCACTGGCCAGCGACCGCTGCTGCCTGAAGGATACAACAACATGATGACAGTTAAACTTCAAACTCGATCTCACTCTAATCTCATTCTAGACCCCAAGCTATCCGTTGACTTATGGACTCACTGAAAGATGAGGTTGGGTCTGGTGTCGAAGCTCCTGCAGACTTCGTAGTCGGCGGTGAACGAGAGGACCCTCGTCCCGCAGCCGGCCCACACACACCTGCTGTCCAGAGAATACACAGACTGACCCAGACACATGAGCGGCGTGCTGCCGCTGCCCACTGTGAGCGACTTCACCGGCTGCCCGCTCTCCTGCTGCAGGGGGGGACGAGGAGAGAGGGGAGGAATACAGTTTGGTACATGTAAAGCATGGAAGGAGAAAGTCTGAGCAAAAATGTTAGATTTTAAGAACAAAAACTTGATCTTCCATCCATTATCTAACACGTACCTTTAGTACAGAGTCCTCATAGATGGTAAGGACTCCACTGGCGGTCCCAACCAGCAGGTAATTCTTTCTTTGGCTGAAAAATTATACAAAAAACATAATAAATCTACCTGAGGGGCGGGCTTATAGTGAGGGGCGGGGCTTAGAGTGAGGGGCGTGTGTGTGTGTCTTTCAGTGAGTCCATAAGTCAACGGATAGCTTGGCGTCTAAAGTCGCTTATTGAAACTCAGCATCATGACCTTATTTAACTTTTAAGATGACAACATTAGTAACAGTAGGAACAATTTAATCAACATGGTTTCAGAACTCGAAATAACCCTAAATCAAATTAGCAAAACTGTATTTATAAATGAAAATGCTTAAGACTGTTTAATCTCACATATCTTTTGTTAATTTCATTCACTAGAGACCATAAACAGCCATATACCAAGGTGCCAAAAGTGATGACAGTGTTGGCATTCAGACAATTGGTCAGTTATTTGTACTTTTTGGCCAGATGAATTACATTTTCATAAACCTCTGAGGATGATTCCCTAAATATTTAGCAGACCCTGAAATGTAAAATACCCTGAAGCAGCCATGCTAGATCCAATACGCCTTCTAACCAAGCATTACAATAAATATATCCTAAAATGTGCAATGGATGTTCATGTTTCTCCCATCTTGAAACTTATATTTTAATGACCCCCCCCTCATTTGTTTAAGTCAGACCAATACATCCATTCGTTACACGAGAAGTATCATCATACATCAAATATAATATCTTACGCTCGACGAGGGTGCACGTGGAAGTAGAGCGAGGTGACGGCGTCAGTGACACTCTGCAGGTGGTGCCATTTCGACGGGTCCTCAGTGCTGATACACACCAAGTACCCTGATTGGGTGCCAGCCACCAGCCAATCACAGGCCTCCGTTGGGATTTGGACGGTCACGAGACACAAGACAGGACTGGTGTCGATGTCCTGCAGGAGGAAGAGAAGTAAATGAAAGACCTATCTTTTTAATTTGGCTTGTAATTTGGGGCAATTGTAATTTTGTTGTAGTAATCACTGTTCATGTTTTATTGTTTTATGGTTCAGTGATATAACTCTTTCTGTTGGTTTATACCCTGTTTTTAATTATGTTCCTCCTTTGTTAGTGTCATTCTTTGTCATACTATAAATGCTATATAAATAAAGTTACTCCAAATATTTATCGAATCTTACATCTATCGATCATAAATCTATCGATTAGATTTATGATTCGAAACTTACAAAAGTCCGGCTGAACAAAACGTGCATTTCTCAAACGGGTCCGTTTTCCACAGATCTTGTTTTTTTACAATATTCCAAAATCCTATGGAGAAATCTCGTTGCTTTTTTGTCGAGGGAACTACAAAAATGGCCTACAAAAATCCGTCATCACTGCTCCACTCTATAGCTAATAATTAGGGTGTATTAGCGCTGTTGGTACCTGTGTAGAGACTGCGTTGGTGTCCAGGTCCACGGCTGTGATGAAGCCCCTCCTCTGGGTGCTGCTGCCCCCCCCCACCCAGGCTGTGTGTCTGATGGAGGGTCCGTCCCCACTGCCAGAGCTCACCGTGAAGCACTCAGTGTTGAACGCACGGGGGACCACCAGCTCCCTCATCAGGCACAACATCTGGCCCGAATTCAGCCGATCAAACACCTGCACACACCACAGAGGACACACATCATTAGTTTTGTCATAAACCTGGAAATGAGTCGCCATTTCATATCACTTCTGGGTTCAATCAAAGTTCATGTTTTTTTAAGCCTGAAAGAATACCCCACTAAAAAGTGACTCAAAACGTCAAAACGTCGAACATTAGCCGCCTTTAGCTTAGCGGTGGTGAGGTGACGTAATTTGACCATGATTACGTTTATTTAAAGCGTTACAGTTGCTTTGTACTTCTTGTGATTGCATTTACGCTTCAAAAACAATAAGTGGTGTCAATATATGGAGATTATCTTGGTGAACAAAAGGTGTAAATATCATAAATGCGTGTTTGCCACAGAGCTTAATTTCTGCAATATTCCAAAACCCAAAGGAAAAGGCTTTTTGTCGAGGTAGCCCTTGTTATGCTAACTCCTAATGTGAAGTGCATTGTTGGTTGCAGCAGTGTAACGTTGTTGATAACACCACCAGGGGGCGCTCTAGATAAACGTGTCTGTACTTTACTAAGGTCCCATTTCACACCTGAGCAGAAGTGGGTCGAGCCTGAGGACTTTCCTTCAAACAGTCCTTCATCAGCTCCTGGAGGCGCGGCCAGGGGGAGCAGCCGTAGTGTTTCACTGGGTCTGTGGACGGGACAGGAGAGTCAAAGGTCACTCGGGTATATGTTGAGGGGGATTCTGCAGTTCATTAAACCACATTTAAAAAAGGACAACATTTCTTAAAGTATGAGTACATTTAAAGGTGTAATCTCATGACATGTTATAAAAGCACTAACAGGAGTAATAGCTGATATCAGTCTTTAATGATGACGCCTTCAAAAGAATCAGAAACTGGTTTGTTAGCAGGTAGGTTGACACGTACGAGGAATTTGTTGTCGTGGTGCAGACATACAAGTAAAACAAAATAAAAAAACACAGATAGAGAACTATTTTAAGAACACTAGAATAACATAAAAAAGGGCGCTCAAGTCCCACCTATTTACCAAGGCCTTCAGCCCCTAGTTTATTTGTTGTTGTTTGTCTGACTGTTTTTTGTTGACTCCTGTTTTTCTATAAAGCGACCTTGGGTCCGCGGAAAGGCGCTATATAAATCTAAGTTATTATTATCATTATGATTACCTGGCAGTTTCCCCTGCACGGCGACCTCGTCGAACTCGCTGGGGAACTTCATGCCGTCAGAGATGCGCTCCCCACAGGTCAGCAGGTCGTAGAGCAGCAGGCCGAACGAGAACACGTCCGCCTGCTGGTTGTAGATCACGTTCCCTCGGGCGATCTCTGGAGCTCTGAAGCCTGCGAGATATAGAGAGGAATCCATTTGAATAAGCAACAAAGTGATACTGCCCGTGAACGTACATGTTTTATCATGTTCCAGTAATGTATGTTGTTTTTATTTGATTGTATTTACTTTAAAATGACATTTGTCTTTAAGGTTGACTTACAAAATCTGTCCAGGGACTACGGATGAAAAATAGACTCTTGGCTAACTGGCACATTTACAGAAATGTTCATTAATGTGCACTGTCCCTGTTAAATAAATGAATAAATACAAATAAATAAACTGTAATTGCAGATCCTCATTGTGTATTTCTATCTTTTTTTTGTCATTGCTATTACTACAGTATAATTGTCTTTTTATGTTATCTCTGTTGGAGCCAATTTGCTTTGGGTTGTGCACGGGGTTTGTCTATGTGTGTGAACCAGAGGTTGCGCTAGACTTTTTCGCTGCCCGTAATTTTTGACGGGCAGGATCGTAACATTTCCGTCAAAATCCATTATTACCCGTCGGTCTGTACCCAACTGACGGGGGGGGGGGGGGGAGCACGCTCGTGAACTGTCAACGCGGGGGGGGCTCGTGAACTGTTAACGCGCCGGTGTTATGCCGTGTTGTGTATGCCCACTGCACCTCGCGGGGAGCGCGCCACAGCGTAAAGCATAAACTCCCAGACATTTCAATGATTTGTACGGCATAGTTAGGTCTGGAAACGACATCAGGGCTTAACACCGGAGCCCTGCTGCGGGGAAACTTCGGCGCTGTTCTGAGTTTGTTCTAATCCGTCAAAATGACGGACTGCTTTCAGATTTTTCCGTCATTGTCAAAAGAATTCCGTCATAGACAGAATATATTCGGTTAACGCGACCTCTGGTGTGAACGCGTCATCATCCAATCTGCGCAGGTAATTAACCTATATATGTGGGCACGGGTGATCAGCTGGGATAAGAGGTTGAAGAGGAAACCACACGGTTGAAAAACGTGATTGTGTCTGAGCGTGTGCGTGATCGTTATGTTTTAAACAATATTTTAGATACGTGAGTCTTAAAAGAACATTTTAACCGTGGACAAATAAAGCATTACAAATGACGTCATGGTGGACCTCATCCTTCACCACAACACGCGTTGGGAACTCTGACTGCTAACCTCCATGAGTGGCCTTTTTTGATGAGCGATCGCCGCTAAAAAAAAATTGTATTTCTTTGTTATATAGCTCCTGTTATTGTGTTAAATAAAGTGTTTAAAAAAGAGTGTAAAAGTAATAAGAAAGTAAAAAGTCGGGAGAGTTTCACCTGGCGTTCCCTCGGAGCTCCTCACCCCCATGGCGCAGCAGTACTGAGCGATGCCGAAGTCTGTGATCTTGGCGATGATCTCCGAGTCCGCCTTCAGGTTGAAGAGGAGGACGTTGTGCGGCTTCAGGTCCCGGTAGATGATCATGGCTGAGTGGAGGTACCTGATCACACAGAAAGAAACGGACAACGTGGATTCTATGCCATATTTTTATCATTTTTGACACTGTAGTTTTTTTTAAATCTGATTCTGAAGATCCGTATCCATTTAGAAAAAATGTCTGAATCGTAATGCTAATTTTGGTTGATGATTTTATCAAAAAACATATGAGATATTATAGTATCTTTGCACTTAGCCTACATCCAAAATGATACTGTAATGTACGATATTGTTATTTGATCTTTTATCAGTCAACATTTTTCGAGGAAATAAACAACATTTCCAATACTTCCAAATATTGTCAAGAAAATAGACTAAACAAGACAAAACAAGACAAGCAATTAAATGCCATAATTCCCAAAAATAAATGTCCGTTATTCGTCAGATTGCAGTAAAATGGGAGAGAGAAGAAAGAGACAGAGAAATCGAGCGGTTTGACATGCAACAAAGGTCCTAAAGCTAGTGGTTATGGTTCAATTGCACACCCTTTAATCATAACCCATAATTTGCTGACCAATGCTCTCCTTGTTCACCCCTCACTCCGTACCTGAGTCCGTCGGCCACCTGCAGGGCGATCCTGTGCTGCAGCTTCCGGTTCAGGCTGCCGTTCTCGTGCTCAAAGAGGGAGTCCAGAGAGCCTCTGAGAGCCAGCTCCATCACCAGGACCTGAGGGGAGCAGCCGGCCCCCAGCAGAGCCACCAGGCTGGGGTGGTGGAGGCGGCCCAACACCGTCAACTCCTGGAGGCCAGCGGAGAAAGAATTTAGTCATTGTAATGTCCAAAACACATATTATTTGTTTACGTCACTTTTATTTGTATTTGTTGAGCACTTCCGGCAATCGTCACGTTGGGAAAATACTGAATGTCCTCTTCCAATACATGTAACCATGATAACAAAGGTATCCCAACTGTAGCCAGGATGTGTGATGACCTAGAAGAGCATCAGGACTGTTTGAGGCATATGATAGCTATGTGATTAACATGATGATTCAGCCTCTATGGAGAAAGACATATGACAAGCATGCTCATTTCTGACGTGGAGCTAATCTGAAGTAAACATTGAAGACTGCTTTCTATTCCTCCATCTTGTGACTGTGAAACTCCCTCTCTTGGATATCAGCATGTGAAGGACACTGCTCAGGAACTAGTTGATGCTCTGTATGTGATGACTACTTCCATTCTGGAGAGGATCACAGATACATGGATCCTGAGGTTGAAGCTCAAGCCGGGGACGAGGGATTATTAACATTTTTAAGTATTCAGAAAATGTCGGAATTTTTAGATTTTGAGAAAAAGTGAGAATTTAGAGAAAAAGTCAACATTTTGAGAAAAAGTCATAATTTTTTAGATTTGGATAAAAAGTAAGAATTTTAAGAAAAAGTAAGAATTTTAAGAAAAAGTAAGAATTTTGAGATTTTAAGAAAAACTAAGAATTTTGAGATTTTAAGAAAAACTAAGAATTTTGAGGAAAAAGTAAGAATTTTTAGATTTTCAGAAAAAGTCGAAATGTTTTGATTTTCAGAAAAAAGTCAACACTTTGAGAAAAAACTGTAGGATAACCTAGAATAACCGGTATTCCTCCATCTTGTGACTGTGTAACGCCCTCTCTTGGATATCAGCATGTGAAGGACACTGTTCAGGAACTAGTTGATGCTCTATGTATGTGATGACTACTTCCATTCTGGAGAGGATCACAGATACATGGATCCTGAGGTTGAAGCTCAAGCCGGTGACGAGTGACATGTCACATGGGTGTGGTTTGTGTATATAGGTCACCTGTTTCATGTCGGGGTGCGGATGACAGAGGGTGAGCTTGTGCTGACATTTCTTCTGTTGACCGTCTTTGTCTAAGTTAATGTGTGTTTTGATTTTGTTTATTAAATATATTCAACCTATCTTACTTCAGTATAGACTTCCTCATTGAAAACGCGTCGCAGCATAAAGACAAGCTAAGCCTCTCGGCGTGGGAATTGAGCCGCCACATGGACTGTTTGGTGGTTAAATGATCAGCGGTACCTGTCTGAGGAGTCTGTAGGTGTAAAACTCAGACGCATGCTTGTTGAATATTTTCACGGCGACTTCTTCATTTTTGTAGACGCCTCGATAGACAGTCCCGAAGCCGCCGTCCCCTGTAGAGGACAAACATCATATATTTACACATCCCTTTTAAACACTTATGAGTAAGAAAAAAAAAGTATACATGTCTAAAGAAATCAGGGAGGTGTACCCAGACGGTTTTCTTTAACCATGTCCACCTCCAGCTCCTCGCTGTCCAGCATGGTCCCCGCCGGCTGGTCGCTCAGCACCAGGTCCGGAGCGATCTGAGAGATGGGGAGTTTGAAGCTCGGGTCCTCCGGGTTCACCAGCAGGAAATCTATATTTGATCAAATCATAATAACCAACATTTTAGATGTTAAGGTAGGAAGATGGGGAGCTTCTGAGCACATTTAGAAAACAAAAACGTTGAGGTTAATACTGACTTTTATAGATTAAAATCTAATTGTTGAATTCATGCAAGAGGCGAAACGTTTTACGGGGATTGACAATAACCAATTTTTTTAATAAATGAAAATTAATAGCATGTTGATAATACAAAACTGTATTGAAAAAATAATCTTCTTCAATCATTACATTATTTCCCATTCTTGCTTTGTCTCCCAACACACACTTGAATTTTTCACAATGCATTTCCAAAAAAAGTACAAAACAAACGGTAAAAGACGACGAAAGACGAATTTGACCGATAGATTTATTGACTTGTTCTAATATAGTAGTGCGATAATAGCTATAGGAAGCTTACTGAAACCTTTTTGGCTTGTATAATACGATAATAATGTAAAGGAAATCAGATATTGTGGCAGCCATAATTCTCACCGACAAAAACAGGTGTTGTATTTAAGTGTGATTTATGTACCATTTTCACACTTGGTGAAGAGGTCCTCCAGCAGGATCCGGCTCCTCTCCTGCCCGTCCTGGAAGCTGTAGAGCGCCCACTTCTTCAGGAGAGCTTCTCCGCTGCCGTGCACGTCCGTGTTCAGCAGGCCGGGGAACCACTCCTCCAGCAGCGAGTCCACGTGGTCCACGACCTGACCCAGCAGCACCCGGCCTGAGGGGGGGGACAGTCAACCATTTTAGAAAGATTGATTGATTGATACATTTTATTTCGAACAAGTAAGATAAATAATTACAAAACAAAACATTTTTTGCAGTACATAGTCATGTAAGAGAAATCAAAACAAAAAATGACATTTACAACAACAACAACAGCATTAGCAACATAAACAGTCCCACATCTAGTGTTCGACAAGGAGTGAGAAGAAGTATAATTTATTTAATCTCACCCCCTTGTCCCTAAATGATTTATTTCTAATCTAGAATCTGCAATAATTATCATTATTATTAATTATTATTATTGTTATTATTAATCTGCTTTACCTGTTGACATATATACATATACACATATGTACATACACACATACATACACATATATACACATATACACACCTACATACTCACACATACACATAGTCAAACACAAGATAGATATTAAGTGTCCTCAAAAGATAAAAGCATGGATGGAAGTTTGTTCGTTTTGTGGTCTTATTTTCTTAATTGGTCATAAACAACTGAAAACATTCAGGAATTGACGATTTATTAAAAAAGGTGTATTTTATTGAGCTTTATCTTTAGGTGTGAGAGTAGCGCTTGAACGTTTTGTCCCTGATGTTTTGTGTGATTTTGAGATGATTTGCATATTTATGTGTTTGGGCACTTTTAGGCAACACTGGAAACACTGCAGTGCCTCTGTGTGATTTATTTTATATACCTTTTAATTAAGACAAGCGATTTATAAGATAAGAGATATTTTACATCCCTTTTTTACTTTTTATTTATTGAATTGTATTCCATACATGCTGTTTTCAAAATAGAAATCTAGTCAACATTTTTTACATACAGTATAAAATAGTTTGCCTCAAAACCGTTTTTTTAACCTGAAGAAAACATAAATAAATAAAAAATAATTTAAAAAAGCCATTTCAATAATACAAAATGTTTGTTTTTTTAAATGTATGATATTGCCAAATGTGTACAAGATGATGAAATATAAGGCACAAAAAAAATAAAACCTTTTCGTGAGGAGGGCACAGTGATCCTGACGAAGCTGGAGGGGTTCTGCTGCAGCGAGGCGGCCTCCAGCAGACAGTACGCCTCCGGAGACCAGCTCAGGTACACTCCTCTCCTCCAGTAGATCCGGTTGGGCCGCACCACTTTACCTGGAGAACACACAGCATGAACATTCATTCATTATTATCTCTATCATAGTTTAAAGATGGTGTTTTAAATGTCAGGTCAAAGGGAAAAATCGTCATCTCAGTTTCTATTAAAACAAGTTTTGCCATTCCAAACTCAATCAAATTCTTAAGACATAAAGCTACACAAGTAATTACAAAAAATGTGTATAAAGGGCTTGTGCAATATCAACATTCCAGTATATCATATCATGTCATGCAGCTCTTATATACAATACAATACAACTTTATTTATAAAGCACTTTAAACCTCCAGACCAAAGTGCTGTACAGGCAAATAGGGCATCATATGACAAGTAGAGCATTTTGATATTTGAAAGGCGAAAACTACATTTCCTACAATTGTTCCATGAAAAATGTACTTATCGTATCAGATTATCGAAAAAGTTGCCGATTATATTACTGTCGATCAACATATCTCTAATCTACGGTACAGTACCATGTATGAAAGAGTTACTGTGTGTACTGTAGAGCAGGGGTTCCCAACCTTTATTGTGCCAAACCAAAAATGTTGTCAATTTTAACTGATTTTAATATTTACTCACCAGCAGCAGCAACAGAGGCTAATTGTATGTAACAGCCTGAACAAATACTAGAACAATATGCATCCAAAACATATTAACAACGTTTTAAAAAGAACCGGTGTCGTTTTTTCAGAAAAACGGAAAACCAAAAAACCGACGTTATTCAGTTTTTAAACCAAAACGGGAAAACAGATAAATCAACGTTTTGGTTTTGTTTGTATGATTTACGGATAATCCAGTGATGGGAAAACGAGGAGAAGGCGCATTGTGAAGGAGGTGTGTGTGTGTGAGAGAGAGAGAGAGAGAGAGAGAGAGAGAGAGAGAGAGAGAGAGAGGAGAGAGAGAGAGAGAGAGGAGAGAGAGAGAGAGAGAGAGAGAGAGAGAGAGAGAGAGAGAGAGTGTGTGTGTGTGTGTGTGTGTGTGTGTGTGTGTGTGTGTGTGTGTGTGTGTGTGTGTGTGTGTGTGTGTGTGTGTCACTGGCATTTGTTTTCAGAAGATATTATGATAGTGTCGTTCGTTCCGGTGCACGTCCGACAGCATTTAGCACTACATTGAGATTAACATTAAACTAACTTATTTTGGGAACACCCGCATATAGGCTACTATGGAGTTAGCCAGATGTGTGTAAATTACTGTTCATGAATTAATGACATTAAGAAAATGGCATTTAAAATCAGTCATTAAAAAGAAAAGCTAATAAAACATATAGCTCTACACCCCTGGCCGACATGTCCTTAAAATGAAGTCCGAGTTTGAAATATATCAAATAATGTATGCACTGCCATTTCCCCACATAAACATTACAGTCTGCAATCAAGCGGTTGTCTCCTGTGCGCTCCTCTTACTACTTGGCGCACCGGTAACTTTCTCGTGCGCACAAGAGGCTGAGACCAGGCTGAGCCGCCGAATCCCTCGGAACATCATAAAAGCTATTTTCAACAGTTATCTGGTGGAAGATTAACTAGGCTACTGGATGAAATAATATGACTGGTATAGGTGCGGACATTTAACACTTTTTAAAAAATATATTATGATCATTTTTATATATTTATAATTCTGCAAATATTACGATAAACTCACAGCTATTTCGCGGCCCTGCAGTAACACCTCCACGGCCCGGGGGTTGGGAACCCCTGCTGTAGTGTAACTCACCTCTTCCACAGAGCAGGAAGGAGGAGACCTCCAGCAGGCGGCTGATCTGACGCGCCCAGAAGTCCATGGGGAAGTACGGCATCTCGTACAGACGCACAATCACCTCCGAGTTCTCACAGTGAGGCAGCTCGATCACCGGCCTGTCTTTGGACAAACTGGAACGGAAGAAAGAGTTAAAGGTCCCCTATTAAACTGTTTTCATCAATATATTATAGGTCTCAGATATATACAAACATGTCTCTGAAGTGTTAGGCTCCAAACACCAAACAGATCGTTGCAGCATTACCCATAATCCCCTCTGTTTCAGCCCTGTTTCCAAAGTGCTGATTCTCTGTCTGTGACTTTAGATGAAAATAAGGAGCCCCTCTCCACGCCCCTCTGAGAGACATTTGGTTACAAAGAACACAAGGCGCTTTCACATCGGAGTACTTTTCCCAGGAATAGTTCCGATAGTTCCTGGGATTTTGCGTTCACACCAAAAAGATCTGGAACTAGAAAAAAAAATTCGGGAACCTTTTCCCCCCTTTTCAGTGCCAGCTAGAGAGGTGGTACTTTCCTGGGGAGGAAAGGGTTCCAATTTCTATTGGCTGGGCGAATTGCAAACCACACCCCATAAAACTCAGAAAAGTTTTTTGAAGCCTCCATTTCATTTGCTGGCATTAGCATTATTAGCATTAGCCCAGCGCACCAACGGAGAGAGACTAACTTATGGCAACACAAAATAAAACGTTGGAGCGGTGGAGTGCTGAGGAGGTGTCGGCGCTTCTGGCGATTTACCCGGGACTTCGGGTGGCGATTTACTGCCACCCGAGGACTCCGGGACTTCGGGTGGCAGTATACGCCGTGAAGTTGTTTGCGGCCTGCCAGTAAACCCAAAGCAGAAGAAGAAGAAGTGACGCTTCATTTGCGTAAACCTCCCTCGGGGACTTATTCCGGTGTGAACGTGATCTACTAGACAGTTCAGGAATTAAAGAGTTCCGGGGAACTATTTCTGGGGAAAGTACTTGGTGTGAAAGCGCCAATTGGTGCTCTAGGAGGAGATTCAGGTGATAAGGTGGGGTGGGGGTGGGGGGGTTACCTTGGTTGGTGATTGGCTAATGGTTACAAAAGCCAAAAAATCGTTATCACATCACAAAGTGGCCAAAATCTGATCAGCTTATTTTCAGACAGGTTTTTATAGAAATGGATCAAAAAGAGAGAGAATCTTTGTTCCTGAAACTTTCAGAGTCTCTTTCCACAGAGGGGACACATGTTGATGTAGAAGAGACATGAAGAAGAGGGGACACATGTTGATGTAGAAGAGACATGGAGAAGAGGGGGACACATGTTGATGTAGAAGAGACATGAAGAAGAGGGGACACATGTTGATGTAGAAGAGACATGGAGAAGAGGGGACACATGTTGATGTAGAAGAGACATGGAGAAGAGGGGACACATGTTGATGTAGAAGAGACATGAAGAAGAGGGGACACATGTTGATGTAGAAGAGACATGAAGAAGAGGGGACACATGTTGATGTAGAAGAGACATGAAGAAGAGAGGACACATGTTGATGTAGAAGAGACATGAAGAAGAGGGGACACATGTTGATGAAGAAGAGACATGAAGAAGAGGGGACACATGTTGATGTAGAAGAGACATGAAGAAGAGGGGACACATGTTGATGTAGAAGAGACATGGAGAAGAGGGGACACATGTTGATGTAGAAGAGACGTGAAGAAGAGGGGACACATGTTGATGTAGAAGAGACATGGAGAAGAGGGGACACATGTCGATGTAGAAGAGACATGGAGAAGAGGGGACACATGTTGATGTAGAAGAGACATGAAGAAGAGGGGACACATGTTGATGTAGAAGAGACATGAAGAAGAGGGGACACATGTCGATGTAGAAGAGACATGGAGAAGAGGGGACACATGTTGATGTAGAAGAGACATGAAGAAGAGGGGACACATGTTTGATGTAGAAGAGACATGAAGAAGAGGGGACACATGTTGATGTAGAAGAGACGTGGAGAAGAGGGGACACATGTTGATGTAGAAAAGACATGAAGAAGAGGGGACACATGTTGATGTAGAAGAGACATGAAGAAGAGGACTTTGCACAATAGGTGACCTTTAAGAAGTCTTAACAATGGCAATCCCCCAAAAGAACATTAGAAAAGTACCTGCTGGGTATGAGCAGCTGGTCCTCTCCGAAGGGCAGAGCGATCAGAAACTTCTCCAGCAGTTTGAAGAACTGCGTCAGGTGGCTCTTGGGGAAAGATTTGTTCTCAAAGAGGAACTTCTCCACCACGGAGCGCTGAACCACTCCTTTAGGATGCTCCCAGAAGCCACAGCCCTTTAACGTGAGTTTCTACACAGAGAGACAACATCAGCATATCTGACACATTCTTTAGCAGTCATGTTCCTGCATGAGGGGTTGATACAGAGGTGTTATGTGGCCGCCGATTGCTTCTTTGAATTTAGGATCAGCTATTCAAGAAGAAAATAAATAATGTGTATGCAAAGTGTTTGTAGGAATACATTGTTCTTAGCTTATATAATGTTTTGTCTTTTTACCTGCATGATCTCCTAACCTCCTAAGAGAAAGTGAAGCATGTGTGATTGTCTCTGTGTTCAGATGAAGCTACCTGTGAGATGATGTTGCACAGCCACTGTGGGTCGATGAAGTAAAGCTCTTGAAGCTGGAGCGTCGGATCATCAAAGTGCAGTAACACCCCTTTGTGACAGAGGAGGAGAAACAACAGGCAGGCGTGGTCAGATATATTGAGACTCTGTTTCAAAACTAAAAGTAAAACGTCTGCTATGTACCCAATTTGGCGGTCGTTGAGTGTAAGAAGTGCCCACACTCAACATTACATTACATTTAGCTGACGCTTTTATCCAAAGCTACTTACAATAAGTGCATTCGACCAAGAAGACACAAACTTGAAGAAAACAGAATCATAAAGTACATCAGGTTTCATAGAGCCAAAACATTTCAAGTGCTACTCAACTGGCTTTAGATAAGCCAGTCGCTATAGCAACTCCAACAATTGGCCTAGCAACGGCTTAGCAACCACATTGTTTTGTGAAAATGTATCTATATATATTTATACACATTTATTCTCGCGAGATCTATCAGGGGTCGTTGTAAGTTAAAGCACGAACTGTTACTTGGCTAATGTTGTTATAATTCTCAGTATGTGAACACAGATCGAAAATGGAAAGATTTCTCACAAGTCAGTGTAAACGACCGCGATCTCCAACGGAGCCGGACAACCCTGTGTGTGTGTGTGTGTGTGTGTGTGTGTGTGTGTGTGTGTGTGTGTGTGTGTGTGTGTGTGTGTGTGTGTGTGTGTGCGTGCGTGCGTGCGTGTGTGTGTGTATGTGTGCGTGTGTGTGTGTTTGTGGTGTGGTGATGAGGTTAAATGCCACAGCATGCCAGTTGAAACAGTGAACGATCGCTATTGTGTACCCTACTTGTACGCTCAGGGTGTAATGGTATTATACAAAAATACTGTAGGAGCACAGAAACGGTGTTCAAATTCTGCTTTTACAAACTTATTTTGGTTGTGCTTACCTTGCAGAGTAATGTTATACGTGTCAAAGGAATGCTTTAATGTAAATATTAATGATAATATTGTAGCGTGTCCAAGTTAATAGTTATGTCAGTTATCAGATGTGCACAGTTCAGTACATTTGTAAAGTTATTTAGGCAATGTTGTTGGTGGGAGTTAGGGAGAGACCGCCCCTTCCAGGGTGTGTGTGTGTGTGTGTGTGTGTGTGTGTGTGTGTGTGTGTGTGTGTGTGTGTGTGTGTGTGTGTGTGTGTGTGTGTGTGTGTGTGTGTGTGTGTGTGTGTGTGTGTGTGTGTGTGTGTGTGTGTGTGTGGGTGTGTGTGTGTGTGTGTGTGTGTGTGTGGAGGAGTACGAGACGGTAGGAGTTGTGTTCGAGTGTGGGGAAAAGTCATAATGAGTGTTATACTATTGATTGGTTCTGTAAGGCGTGGCTGTGGCCGTCAATACCAGAAGATAAAGAGAACGTTTTGGACATTGAAGGCTCGTGATCTGTGGTCTTGAATAGCGGTGAACGCTACAATATGAACAGGCTCGTGCTTGGCCCACTGGTATTGTTTGTTTATGTATTTTGAAAATTAACTAGCAACGCCGTGCTGTCATATAGCAACTGCTAAGCTACTGCAGCAAAAAAATCCATGTTTGTTAGTAATTGTATCGCTCGAAGTGGAGTCGAAGGAGATGAGTTTTCAGTCTGCGCCGGAAGATGTGCAAGCTATCTGCTGTCCTGATTTCAATGGGGAGCTCATTCCACCATTTAGGAGCCAGGACAGCAAACCCACGTGTTTTTGATGATGGGAAACCTTTTGAATGTTATGAGTGCACCATACAGGTACTCCATGCACTCACAATAGCACATGTTATTTCACAAGTATGCAAATTGAGACCCAGCACAGGTCATATTGAAGTATGTTGAGTTAAATGAAGATGACCTGAGGGATCTGTGCACTATATGCCTGGCTGCTAAATCCTCAGAACTGTTACAGGGTGTGTATTTTGTAAATTGAGTAACTTGTTTGTTTTTTTGTATTAGAATTTTTGTTATCTTCAATACTTTTGTATGCATGCTTCTTAGGAAACATTAAGCTGTCTTTGGCTCTTTTCTGCTGTAACAATGAACATTTCCCCTCTGTGGGACGGATAAAGGTATTCTGATTCTGATTCTGGGATGTTGATGAATTTGGACTCTATATTTAATAAGAGGTATTTAAAGTCTTGACTCTACGTACCAGCCTCACTGAGGAAGTGCACGGCGTGGGGAAGCTCCGCCTCCTCCAGCTGCAGCTGACTCTCCTGGATGAGCTGCAGCAGCTCCTGGTGTCTGAGGACAGGGAACTCTGCAGGAACCCGGGGTCTCTCCAGCAGAACCCGGCGCTCCAGCTCCACGTAGCTGTCGGGAACCAGCTGGCCCATCACAGGCTGACCCTGGATCTGTGGACCAGAGAGGAGATGAGGACATGAGGACGGAGGAGAGCTACATAAAAGGAAGGTGTACTAAAGATTTTTAATTCACCTGAACTTTTTAAAGAACATCCATAAACATTCATCTATTTGCATTTTGCAAATTATTATAGACTATTTTTGCACTATTTCTATTTTATTTGTATTTACTTGCACATCTCAAAACATTCTATTTTATCTGTTCTATTTGCTTATGTCCTATATATATTCATGTTGCACTGTTGGAGGAGCCTGTGACCTAAATATTGTATTGCCATATCTACACTGTAGCCAGAGATGGCAAAAGTACACAAATCCTTACTCAAGTAGAAGTACAGATACTCGTGTTTAAAAATACTCTGGTAAAAGTAGAAGTACCGACTAAACTTCTTTACTCAAGTAAAAGTAAAGAGGCTTTGAAATGTCCTTCAGTAAAAAGTCCCCATAACTAGCAGCTGTTTTAAAGAGTACCTGACCTCCCTTTATATTAATAGAACAATAATGTCATTGTTAGCTAATGAATGTTTCCATGCTGAACAACGGCAACATGACAACGTTTCCATTGGTCCCTCTTCTTTAGAGAAGACCAGGAAATGATGGATACACGGATCGTGTTCAAATCAATAGGCACGCAATGACTCTAAAGAATAATGATCACGCCACCAAACACACATTCAGACTAAAGGAACCAGCTGTTTGGAAAATGAGAGAAGTAGGAAGTACAGGTATTTGAGTTACATGTAAGAAGTAGAAAGTACAGGTATTTGAGTTCAACATGTAAGATGTAGAAAGTACAGGTATTTGAGTTCAACATGTGAGAAGTAGAAAGTACAGGTATTTGTGTTCAACATGTAAGAAGTAGGAAGTACAGGTATTTGTGTTCAACATGTAAGAAGTAGAAAGTACAGGTATTTGTGTTCAACATGTAAGAAGTAGGAAGTACAGGTATTTGTGTTCAACATGTAAGAAGTAGAAAGTACAGGTATTTGTGTTCAACATGTAAGAAGTAGAAAGTACAGGTATTTGAGTTCAACATGTAAGAAGTAGAAAGTACAGGTATTTGTGTTCAACATGTAAGAAGTAGAAAGTACAGGTATTTGAGTTCAACATGTAAGAAGTAGAAAGTACAGGTATTTGAGTTCAACATGTAAGAAGTAGAAAGTACAGATATTTGTGTTCAACATGTAAGAAGTAGAAAGTACAGGTATTTGTGTTCAACATGTGAGAAGTAGAAAGTACAGGTATTTGTGTTCAACATGTGAGAAGTAGAAAGTACAGGTATTTGTGTTCAACATGTAAGAAGTAGAAAGTACAGGTATTTGAGTTCAACATGTAAGAAGTAGAAAGTACAGGTATTGTGTTCAACATGTAAGAAGTAGAAAGTACAGGTATTTGTGTTCAACATGTGAGAAGTAGAAAGTACAGGTATTTGTGTTCAACATGTAAGAAGTAGAAAGTACAGGTATTTGAGTTCAACATGTAAGAAGTAGAAAGTACAGGTATTTGAGTTCAACATGTAAGAAGTAGAAAGTACAGGTATTTGTGTTCAACATGTAAGAAGTAGAAAGTACAGGTATTTGAGTTCAACATGTAAGAAGTAGAAAGTACAGGTATTTGTGTTCAACATGTAAGAAGTAGAAAGTACAGGTATTTGTGTTCAACATGTGAGAAGTAGAAAGTACAGGTATTTGTGTTCAACATGTAAGAAGTAGAAAGTACAGGTATTTGAGTTCAACATGTAAGAAGTAGAAAGTACAGGTATTTGAGTTCAACATGTAAGAAGTAGAAAGTACAGGTATTTGTGTTCAACATGTAAGAAGTAGAAAGTACAGGTATTTGTGTTCAACATGTGAGAAGTAGAAAGTACAGGTATTTGTGTTCAACATGTAAGAAGTAGAAAGTACAGGTATTTGAGTTCAACATGTAAGAAGTAGAAAGTACAGGTATTTGGGTTCAACATGTAAGAAGTAGAAAGTACAGGTATTTGTGTTCAACATGTAAGAAGTAGAAAGTACAGATATTTGTGTTCAACATGTAAGAAGTAGAAAGTACAGGTATTTGTGTTCAACATGTAAGAAGTAGAAAGTACAGGTATTTGTGTTCAACATGTGAGAAGTAGAAAGCACAGGTATTTGTGTTCAACATGTAAGAAGTAGAAAGTACAGGTATTTGAGTTCAAAATGTAAGAAGTAGGAAGTACAGGTATTTGGGTTCAACATGTAAGAAGTAGAAAGTACAGGTATTTGAGTTCAAAATGTAAGAAGTAGAAAGTACAGGTATTTGTGTTCAACATGTGAGAAGTAGAAAGTACAGGTATTTGTGTTCAACATGTAAGAAGTAGAAAGTACAGGTATTTGTGTTCAACATGTAAGAAGTAGAAAGTACAGGTATTTGAGTTCAACATGTGAGAAGTAGAAAGTACAGGTATTTGTGTTCAACATGTGAGAAGTAGAAAGTACAGGTATTTGGGTTCAACATATAAGAAGTCAAAGTTAAAAGTCGTCAGAAAAATAAGTAGTGGAGTAAAGTACTGATACCAGCAAAATGTACACATAACAATAACGAAGTATTTGTACTCCACTACTTCCCACCTCTGACTGTAGCCAATGTGCAAATGACAATAAAGCCTTGAAACTTGAAAGATGCTAATTAAAGCAAATGATAGAAGAAACCAATGTTTCATCAAAGGTATAGATTTTGACCACACACAGCCTTTAATCAGCTGTTTGTGCCTTTTTACCTTGAAGCCGCTGACTTCCCTGGCGATGGCTTTGCGCAGCTTGGCGATGGAGTCGGAGTCCTCGCAGACGGACACCATGTGGTAGTCTCTGATGGCGGGGAAGCCCTGGTGGCTCAGCAGCTCCTCTCTGATCTTCGAGAGGCAGGACTGAAGCTGCAGGTCATCGCTCACATCGGTGTGTGTTCCCACCAGGATGACCGGGGACAGAGGGGCGACGGCCTGGAGCACAGAGGAGAGCAGGGGGTTAAGGAAAAGGGGAACATATCGATATAATTGACATTTCAAAAATACCGTGCTTATAAAAATGAGTTCTATCTTTTATAAAAAGGTTAGAAAAGTGTCAAAGGAACTATACTTTCACAGGAAGACTAGGGGTAGAGGAACGTGAGAATTTAGGTTATTGTCAAATATCTGGAACGAACTACCAGAAACCAACTCTTACTACTTTTAAATCCAGGCTGGAGTCTTTCTTTTTGCCGCTGCTTTTAATTGAACTATTCACATCTTACACTGCACTGTAACTTTTATGTACCTGTGTTATTCATGTTTTATCATCTTTGCCTTTTAATGTTTCTAATGTGTTTTATGCTCTTAATGTCTTTTTGTAAAGCACTTTGAATTGCCTTGTGTTGAAAAGTGCTATATAAATAAACTTGCTTTAAAAGTGTAAATGTTTTCTCTTAAAACACAGGAAGTAAGAATAACACATTTATTAATTTTATTGGTTTCCTTTTCGTGTTTTGATTAGTTCATCGTTATGCATCGCAGTTTTAACTGTATTTATTTTGAGTATGCTCTGTAATAATATCATTTCTTAAATGCAAATTTAAAAAATGAAAACACAGAAAATAAGTCCACCGATGGTGTGACACTTTCCATTATTATTATTATTATTATTATTATTATTATTATTATTATGTTTTCTATGGTTTTATTAAACATTGCTGACATTTAAATGACAAAATATTTTTAAATGAAAATATTTTTTGTATTTAAAATATTTTTTAATTGTTCCCATATCATCTGTAACTAGTGACTTACAGTATATCTTTAAACAATAGGTTTAAAAACAATCCATATTTATATTCTATTATATCATCACGCTATTGATGAAGCCTTTAGTCCAGGGGTGTCAAACTCAAGGCCCGGGGGCCAAATCCGGCCCGCGACTTCATTTTATGTGCAAAAGAATATAATACGTTTATTATACGGTTACATGCCACTTTACAGAAGCAGGTTGCCCATAAACTACATGTCCCACAATGCATCTCGTTTTGTGACATGCCACTGAAGAGACTTGCAATTATTTGCCCTGGACTTCTGCTTTCAAACGTAGTTGGTAGTTAATTACTAAGTTATCATCCTATCCAATTCAGAGGCAATAGTGTAATATAATATATTATTTTATATATATATATTATATATTTATAATATATGTATATTTATATAGTTACAACCGGTCCTTTGAGTGCAACCATAATGCTAATGTGGCCCGCGATGAAATTGAGTTTGACACCCCTGCTTTAGTCCCTTGTTTGTGATACGTTGCGTAACAGGATTCAATCAGCCCCCCACTCTGATCTCATCAGTTATTAATGATAACTTCCTGACTCTTTGGCTCTGTGTCACCTTGATGTTGAAGAGCCAGGGCTTCAGGGCGTCCACCTGACCGGCCCCTTTGCTCAGGTTGTAAACCACCAGGTAGAGAGCTCTGGAGGTGAGGAAGTGAGGGTGAGAGCCGCTGAACTCCTCCCCACCTGGGAGGAAGAGAAATGAAACTAAATCACATCAACAGCTGAACAGGACACTTACATATCAACTGTGTGACATATTCTAATCACTGTCTTACAACATGAGACTCACATGAGATACATTCTCCCAAAATCACCTATTATTGAGCCTACTTTAGGAACAGAATCCAATCACTTTAAATAGTTCGATCATTTTTCAGCTTTTCAAGGCACTGACATACAGTAGTCCTTTATCATCTGGTTGGTGAAGAAACTAAGGCTACAATTAGACATGGAAATGATAAAGGAATGACTCAAGACTGGATGGAAAGTGCATATTGGCTTTGGCTAAGGCTTTGAAATTGTACTAATCTACAGAAATGATTTTTTGCCGAAAAGAATGAGTGTATTTTTCTGGCCATTTATGCTGTCATTTGTTGACTAGGAAGTTGTGCACGCTTTATTTATCTTGCGTGGGTTATATTACATTAAAGTCAACTTTATTGTCCATCTTCCAGTTTGTGACAGACAGCACTACAAAAACTCAAAATCTTACCCAGTATATTTGTCTAATATCTAGTCAGAATATGTCGTTACACATGATATAAGACATAGTAACTTCAGAAGTAACACTGCAGTGAGATATAGGCTCTTGTTTTAGACTATGCATCATCTTGTCAAGTCAAAACATCTTATTTTGAGTCGTATCTCAGATGAAACATCTCTTTTTACATATTTATTAGAAAATCACCATCTACCATCAGAAAACAGAACACTTTTGAGCATTTGCGGCTTATATTGTAACAACATCTCCTGATTCTGGTCAAATATAGTTCAAAATGAGTTCTTCCAGCTAATTAGAAGATCTGATTTATCTAAATATCCCGTCTTATTTCAAGACATCTTACCAAGCTAATTTTCACTTGTTCTATTGGCAGACTTTTGCACTTATTTCAAGTGAAAACACCTTGTTTTCATTATTGTTTAACTTGTTTTTGGAGCAGCATTTTTTCCAGTGAGAGAAATCGAAATACCGTTTCCCACAATCCCGAATATAAAAGCAAATATATATAAAAAATATGTATGCAAATATGTATATACCTATATACATGATCTCAAACTAATGACTTGCAAATATTATTGAGACTTCAGATCTTAGTAAAACACATCTTTGTATCTGCAATTTTATTTAAGGCCTCTTCTAAAGTTGAAGTTGCTCTGTAACTTGAATACTTGTCGACATCAAGCTAACCTGAGAAGTCCCAGACGTTCAGCACTATCTTCTTCCTGTCCCGCTCTCTGATGGACCATTCCCGGACGTCGATGCCGACAGCGTTCTTCTTGGAGTTCATCACGGGGCGCTTCAGCTTCATCAGCTGCTGGATCAGAGTCGTCTTCCCACTGCCGGCGTTCCCCACCACGATGAGCTTCATCCGGTAGTACGGCACGGCCTTCTTCAGCCGCTGCTGCAGGAACCTGGGAGAGGGGGGGGGAAGATTTATTATTATGAGATTTATTTCATTGTATGGTTTTTTTTACCATGTCTTTTCCACATTCAAAAAGGTCCCCCATTACACTGTTTTTCATCAATATATTACAGGTCTCAGATATATACAGAACATGTCTCTGAAGGCTCCAAACACCAAACAGATCATTGCAGCATTACCCATAATCCCCTCTGTTTCAGCCCTGTTTCCAAAGTGCTGATTCTCTGTCTGTTACTTTAGATGAAAATAAGGAGCCCCTCCCCACGCCCCTCTGAGAGACATTTGGTTACAAAGAACTCAATGGTGCTCTAGGAGGAGATCCAGGTGATAAGGGGGGGGGGGGGGGGGTTACCTTGGTTGCTGATTGGCTAATGGTTACACAAGACAACACATCGTTATGACATCATAAAGTGGCCAAAATCTGATCAGCTCATTTTCAGACAGGTTTTTATAGAAATGGATCAAAAAGAGAGAGAATCTTTGTTCCTGAAACTTTCAGAGTCTCTTTCCACAGAGGGGACACATGTTGATGTAGAAGAGACATGAAGAAGAGGGGACACATGTTGATGTAGAAGAGACATGAAGAAGAGGGGACACATGCTGATGTAGAAGAGACATGAAGAAGAGGGGACACATGTTGATGTAGAAGAGACATGAAGAAGAGGGGACACATGTTGATGTAGAAGAGACATGAAGAAGAGGGGACACATGTTGATGTAGAAGAGACATGAGAAGAAGGGACACATGTTGATGTAGAAGAGACATGAAGAAGAGGGGACACATGTTGATGTAGAAGAGACATGAAGAAGAGGGGACACATGTTGATGTAGAAGAGACATGAAGAAGAGGGGACACATGTTGATGTAGAAGAGACATGAAGAAGAGGGGACACATGTTGATGTAGAAGAGACATGAAGAAGAGGGGACACATGTTGATGTAGAAGAGACATGAAGAAGAGGGGACACATGTTGATGTAGAAGAGACATGAAGAAGAGGGGACACATGTTGATGTAGAAGAGACATGAAGAAGAGGGGACACATGTTGATGTAGAAGAGACATGAAGAAGAGGGGACACATGTTGATGTAGAAAAGACATGAAGAAGAGGGGACACATGTTGATGTAGAAGAGACATGAAGAAGAGGGGACACATGTTGATGTAGAAAAGACATGAAGAAGAGGGGACACATGTTGATGTAGAAGAGACATGAAGAAGAGGGGACACATGTTGATGTAGAAGAGACATGAAGAAGTGGATTTTACATGGTAGGTGACTTTTAAAAAACACATACAGAGACAACAATAATGCAGTAAATAGCATTAACAGTATTTGAGGTCACCTGACGATGTCTTTGGTCTTGCTGCCGATGAGTTTGAGGTCCAGCTGGAGGCGCAGGCCGTCCAGCGGCAGGTCCCACAGCCGGCTCAGCTTCCCCATCTCATTGGGGAAGAAGCGTAGGTTCGTGTTACGACTCACATCCAGAGAGGTCAGACCCTCCAGCAGGCCGATCTGTGGGGGGGATCTGAGGAGAGGCAATACAAGCAGGCATCAACATCTTGACTGTCAATCAGCTAAAGACCACTCCCCTACCAAAGACCACTAAACTCCTTTAAGGCCTATGACTCTCCCCCTCCCCTCAAAACACTGCAGGCAAAAACAGGAAGATTGAACATGGTTTTAAAAGTTAAGAGATTTCTATTTCTTATTCGAGGTACCGATTGATTGTTGTTAGGAGAATGGGAACAATATAATAGTGTTGATGCACTTATGATTTAAGTAACATTGAAAACCTGTTATATACTGTATAATCTTCATATTATTTTTTTAATGAGACAAACATTTCATATTTTATTATCCATCAAACATCAACCTCTTGACTATATTCTCTAAAATGAGTGTTTTAAACCACATGTTCATAAAACTACGTCACAAGCAACTATAGCTATTTTATGCAGATACTATATATACTTTAAAAATATCAGTATTTGTAAGCAACTGTGACTGAAAGAATATTGCTTTTATTTGACCTTTTTATGGTTATTTCATTTCATTATTATTTTTGTTTTAAGAAGGGGAGGTCAAATAAGATTTTCTTCACCCTGCTCCTTTCCACCATGCGCTATACAAAAAAAACACAAGTATAAGTTATTCCATGTTTGGAATAAACAAATACAAAAATAGAAAATGAACATATACTGTACTTTTTACAGCATTCATTAGTCTGATATCGACATGTAATGTTGTCACAAAGAAATGAGCAGCGCATAACAAGAAACTCCTTTGTCAGGTAGACGTCTCTCTACCTCAGAGAGCTTGTTGTCACTCAGGTGGAGTTTCTCCAGGCGGGTCCACTTGTAGAGCGGCCCGCTCAGATCCAGGACTCTGATGCAGTTCTGACTGAACATCAGCTCTCGCAGGCTGCTGGACTCCCAGAGCGCCGGGCCGGGCAGCGCCGCGATGCTGTTGGTCCGCATGTCCACCGACCGCAGGCTGGACACATTTGAATTACATTTTTACTATTAGAAAAGGCATGCATACAATGTGTGGAGAGTCCACAGACTTGTATGAATAAGAAAAGACTTACTTTGGGAGACTAAGGATGGCCTCAGGAATGGAAGTGAAGTTGTTGTTTGCCAATTTAAGTGTTGTGATCTTGGATGGGAGATGTGAAAGGGAACCTGGAGAGGGCAGTAAAGACATTTGCATTTTGTAGGAAAAAAACGTCATTTAATTACTCAAACTTGTATGGATATATTTTTCAAATTAACTGGCACATAAAGCAAATCTACCATATATCTTACTGGCAATTTGAATAAAAGCTCTTCTTTTCAGTAAAAAATATTGTCTGTATAGCTGATGTGGGTGTTTTTATTTTTATTTATAATTGAACTTTGTTAGAGGGACTTTTGGGTACCACTGTACAATAAGACTACCCTTATAAAGGGTTTACGAATAGTTTGTAATTCATTCATTAATTAGGTTGTGAACACTTTATAAATCATTAATAAGCTTTTATAAGACATGAGGTAAACAGGGCGACTGTGACCTGTTGCTTGCCAAATAGTGAGCCCACATTTATCTGTACTGCTAAGCCTTATATTGGCTACTTAGATTACGTCATCTTCTTCATCAGCCAGCATCCTTGGTATCTGTTGTTCACTGAGTTGATTCTCAAGTAACCAATATAAGGCTTAGTCCTCTTGCCAAATAGTGAGCCTGTGTTGATGTATGAAAACTATGTTAGAACTGGTTTATAAATGGTTCTTAATGATTAATAAAGTGTTTACAACCTAATTATAAACCCTTTATGAATCCTTTATAAGGGTAGTCTTATTGTAAAGTGGTACCGACTTTTGTTTAGCTTAAATACTCTCAAATATTTAGTTTAGCCATCTCAAATGAAACCTGTGTATCTGCTAGTTCAGGTCTTATCCTGAATGTGATAATCAGTACTCACAGATTCTGTTCATGGAGGCACTGAAGGTTTCCAGCTTGGGGCAGCCGGTCAGGAAGCCAGGAGAGATGTTCTCCACGCTGTTCTTGCTCACATCGAGCAGCTTGATCTCCGGCAGACACAGAGGCACAGACAGCTCAGAAACACTGTTACTGAAAAGAGAAATCAGAGCAATGTAAGATGTCTTTAACATTCTGCAATTAGACAAATCAATTCATGATGCTGTCAGTAATTAACGCAGCAATGTCTTTCCTATTTCATTTTTTGTATTTTCTTGCACTATTTTTTCAGTGTTATTGTGTTGCATTGTGGGAGGAGCCTATGACCTAAGATTTTCATCGTCATAACTACACTGTAGCTACGTACGTATGACTAATAAAAGCCTTGAACCCGATGTGACACCATTCATACTAAAGGAAGAAGTTTGTTTGGAGTTTATCCAGACTGCTTGGAGGGAAATGAGAGGCTAATGGATTCAGTCCTGTTAAAGGAGCAGCGCGTCTCCAAAAAACAGAGAACAAAATGTCCCATGACTTTGGTGCTGAATGAGGACTTTACATATATTTCTATTTTGTGACACGCATCAACAACATTTTAGTTTTTCTCTCATACACTACCACTCACTTATATTAGGCTTACTTATATAGGCCATATTTGATGATTACGATGAAATGCTTTCTATACTAAAATAGCCAAGACCATAAGGCCAAACGTGTATGTGTGCACTTTTTTACAGCAATTTAGTTTAGAAGGGTATCTGAGAAATGTGGCCCATAAAGAACATTTCATTGACTATGATTCTGATTTACAGCAGATATAAATCGAATTATATTTCTGTACTTGAAAGCACAAGTAAGAAGACACCATTTTGGATTCGTTTAACACAATAGCAGTCATTATAGCCACTTAATGTGTTGGACCCTCTCAGGAAATACCCCATAGTCACTGGAGATGTTCCCAGCGTTCTGCTATGCAATAAATGGTTTGAATCAATTCTCATAATCGCTAAACGGTCATATTTCCTTCTTTCTAAAATGCGAGAAATTTGGTAATTAAGTGAGGAAACAAAATGTAAAAACAATGTCATAGCAAACAAACTAATCAAATCCAATAAAATGGGCATTCACTTCCTAACTGCCAAATCAGGACAGTTTCTTCTCAGATGTTCAAACCAACGGGCGGCCGAATATAAAATAAACATTTAACTATACAGACATGTTTTCAAGGCCTTTTCTGCCACTCAAAAACCTCTTTCCACCCTCTGTCTGAAACCAGAGCCTAGTCTGCTCTGATTGGTTAGCTGGCCGGCTCTGTTGTGATTGGTCAACTTAGAGATGTCCCGTCCCCTAGCCTATCAAGTACAATGTGTTGGAGCGCTAGCCAATAGAGTGCCACAGTGACGCGTCCTAAAACCCGGAAGTAAGTTAGCATTTGAACACGTCCGGTTCCTTCGACAAAAAGCAATGCAATCTCTCCATAGGGTTTAGGAAAGCAGCTGGAACTAAGGTCTGTGGTTGAGACACATTTAAGAGACGGGTCACGTTTTGTTCTACGACATTAAATCCATCAGCAGTGACCCCACTGGTGATTTTTGAAGAGTTTGCGTGTCTGAAAAACGATGGTTGTTAACAAGTGGCTGAATAGGACTACAGAAGTTGTGGAGGCCGTTGTACCTCATTACACCGAACACGTAAACACTCCCGCTAAGTTAGTTTCCCCGTGTTCTGCTTGAAAGCAAGTCCCTGCCTCCTGCAAACTGTAAAAACAAACGCTTCAACTTGTACCATTTTGAATTTGTATGTTTGAATATGGATCTGAAGTTGGCGTGACGTTGAAGCAGCGACCCTGCTTATAGCATAACGTTAGCATTTTGCTTCTGGCGACTAGATTTATGATTCGAAAATTATAAAAGTAGGGTAGACCTATGGAGATTATCCGGCTGAACAAAACGTGACCCGTCTCTTAAATGTGTTTCAACCACAGACCTTATTTCCAGCTATTTTCCTAAAGCCTACGGAGAAATCTCATTGCTTTTTGTCGAAGGAACCGGAAGGAGTTTACTTTCAGGTTTTAGGACGCGTCACTGTGGCACTCTATATAAGCACAAGTGTTACATAGTGATGTCACTGAAGTAGAAAAAGGAGTCCAATTGAGGCGTTTCAGGCATTTTAGCCTTTGCAGAACATTTACATGCACTAAATCTATAAAACACACTACAGGAAAGGGAACACCCTATAAATGTTTCTGTATAATAAAATAACTCCCCCTAATACCAGATTTTTCAGTATCCAGAACCTACCCCTCCATGAACAGCTCCTCCAGCTGCCCCACGGCGCGGCCCAGCTCCTGGGGGAACGTGCTGATTTTGTTGAAGGACAGATTGAGTTGCCGTAGTGACGGGCAGCTGACGGCGGGGTCAAAGGTCAGCAGCGGACCCACACAGTTCCTGGATACGTTGAAGGTGCTGAGCGAGTACAGAGACAGCAGCTCCTCCGGCAGAGACTGCAGCTGATTGGCCTGCAGGTCCAGCCGAGTCAGACTCTTCAAACTCTGTCCAATCAGAAACAGGAACAGCTTCAGTGTGCGTCTTCTTTTTTATTAAAGGTCCCCTATTATACTGTTTTTCATCAATGTATTATAGGTCTCAGATATATACAGAGCCTGTCTCTGATTGGCTGAAACACCAAACAGATCATTGTAGCATTACCCATAATCCCCTCTGTTTCAGCCCTGTTTCCAAAGTGCTGATTCTCTGTCTGTTACTTTAGATGAAAATAAGGAGCCCCTCCCCACGCCCCTCTGAGAGACATTTGGTTAGAAAGAACACAATGGTGCTCTAGGAGGAGATTCAGGTGATAAGGGGGGGGGGGGGGGGGTTACCTTGGTTGCTGATTGGCTAATGGTTACACAAGCATCGTTATGACATCATAAAGTGGCCAAAATCTGATCAGCTCATTTTCAGACAGGTTTTTATAGAAATGGATCAGGACAAAAAGAGAGAGAATCTTTGTTCCTGAAACTTTCAGAGTCTCTTTCCACAGAGGGGACACATGTTGATGTAGAAGAGACATGAAGAAGAGGGGACACATGTTGATGTAGAAGAGACATGAAGAAGAGGGGACACATGTTGACGTAGAAGAGACATGAAGAAGAGGGGACACATGTTGACGTAGAAGAGACATGGAGAAGAAGGGACACATGTTGATGTAGAAGAGACATGAAGAAGAGGAGACACATGTTGATGTAGAAGAGACATGAAGAAGAGGGGACACATGTTGATGTAGAAGAGACATGAAGAAGAGGGGACACATGTTGCGTAGAAGAGACATGAAGAAGAGGGGAAACATGTTTGACGTAGAAGAGACATGGAGAAGAGGGACCCATGTTGATGTAGAAGAGACATGAAGAAGAGGAGACACATGTTGATGTAGAAGAGACATGGAGAAGAGGGGACACATGTTGATGTAGAAGAGACATGAAGAAGAGGGGACACATGTTGATGTAGAGGAGACATGAAGAAGAGGGGACACATGTTGATGTAGAAGAGACATGGAGAAGAAGGGACACATGTTGATGTAGAAGAGACATGAAGAAGAGGAGACACATGTTGATGTAGAAGAGACATGGAGAAGAGGGGACACATGTTGATGTAGAAGAGACATGAAGAAGAGGGGACACATGTTGATGAAGAAGAGACATTAAGAAGAGGGGACACATGTTGATTGTAGAAGAGACATGAAGAAGAGGGGACACATGTTGATGTAGAAGAGACATGAAGAAGAGGGGACACATGTTGATGTATAAGAGACATGAAGAAGAGGGGACACATGTTGATGTAGAAGAGGGGACACATGTTGATGTAGAAGAGACATGGAGAAGAGGGGACACATGTTGATGTAGAAGAGACATGAAGAAGAGGGGACACATGTTAATGTAGAAGAGACATGAAGAAGAGGGGACACATGTTTATGTAGAGAGACATGAAGAAGAGGGGACACATGCTGATGTAGAAGAGACATGAAGAGAGGGGACAACATGTTGATGTAGAGAGACATGAAAGAAGAGGGGACACATGTTGATGTAGAAGAGACATGAAGAAGATGGGACACATGTTGATGTAGAAGAGACATGAAGAAGAGGATTTTACATAATAGGTGACCTTTAATGGATTTATTGTGGTGGATTGCACGCTACCTGGCAGAGAGCGGGGGGGAACTCCAGCAGGCTGTTGTGGCTCAGGTCGAGGCGGAGCAGGTGTCCGAGCTGCTGCTGCACGAGGTCGTCGTCCATCAGGCAGGACAGAGATGCCAGCTCGTTCCCCGACAGGTCCAGCAGCCGGACCCTCTCCCGCTCTCTGAACACAGCAGAGCCCTCGCCTCCTAGCACTGAGGAGGAGACAGATTATCATGGTGGGAAGACTCAAGCAAGTAAAGAGCTTTTACATCGGGAAAAATGACGTGAAGAGAGAGACGTTTCAGCAATGTTTTAAAGCATGTCCTATAATAACCAAACATTGCTGCTCTGATAAACTTCTTCAACAACTTGTAGTCTTAAACTAATGTGTAACTAGGGTTGGCAAAAACAGCCTTAGTTTTGGTTTAAATCAAGGACAATGGAATAAAAGGATTTGTTGTTTTATTCTTTTAGGATTTATGATCCATCATGGATTTCTTTAAAACAGTTGCTTTGATATCAGAGATGAAACATTTCCATGCCTTAAAATGATATATCAATATGTTTTCCCAATATCATTGACTTCAATCTTTTTAACTGACTTTGGTCGCATGATAACTGCCAAATATTAATTTATCTACAGGGTCTTCTAACCCTTTCAAATGCTTGTTAGTTTATGTAATGCCACTGTTTTTCTTAAATGGGAAGAAGCACCAAAAAAGCTTTGGTCAAAGTGTTGGAAATTCTGAGGAGTCTAATTTTAAATCCTGATTCAATAAAGTGCATGATTGTATGCTGTAATGGCCGTGGCATCAGATGTTATGGTTTTCATTTCTTTCAATGGGTACACTGAGTCTCACTATCCCTAAAGCCAAAAAGATTGGACATTTAAAAATACTGAAGACAAAAAGGGCCAACTTTGTGAGAGGGGATTTTTAAAGAAAAAAGCTTTTTATTCTTAATCATTTCACTGAACTTGAACAAAGAAAACATGCGTCTTAGGGTTGTTTATCATTATGTGTGTTTGAAGACAACACAGGTGTCTAATTTCTATACAAAGTGTATCATCTGCAGTGTAATTATTGTAAAAATAGTTACCATGAAATCAGTAACAGTGCAGATTAGTACAAGAGATGTAAAGAGAAACTGTGTTTTCTAAGCTGTTATCACACCATCTGTGATTTCATATACATTATAAAACGGACAAGTCAAATCAAGCAATCTGATTGGTTCTTAGCCGTGATATACTGAGCGTATACCACGGGTAGAATTGTAGTTACTTTTCACAACAAGTCAGTATCCCTCCGCGTCTGAGAAAAACTGTATACAAACTGCCTTTGCTTTTCAGCCTGGAACAAGAAAAGTAACGGGCAGAAACCCTCCTTTTTACGCAGCGGTCCAGACATAGACATCAAACGGCGACACATATTCAGTGTGCAGTTCCTTTGGCATTAGGGCAGGGATATCTAGATACTTCCCAAGGTTTGACATCATGAATTATGCCACTTTTAAAGCAAGCAACGATGTTTTCAAATCTGTAATCAAAGAGGTCCGCAAAAACACTATCGACCAATCAGATTGCTTGATTTGACATGTCCGTTTTATAAATATATTTACATTTCGTCCGTTACGAAACAAACTTACAAAGCATAAGATGGAAACATTTAAGGTTAACTTCGACCTCCGGGGGGGTCTCACTATGGAGGAGTGGATTGAGGAGTAACTATCTCCAGAAAAAAAACGAAGGGGCGTCGGGCCGAACCACGCCCCTTAGCTGTGATATAATGAGCATATACCACGGCCTGTCGCGAGCTATTGCTTAAGTATATGCTCCTTTTTAACTGACCATGAGAGTTACATAAACGCCTGTAGTTTGTTGTTTCCGTGCAGCTGTGTTTGACAGGACGACAATAAAGTTGAACGGAATTGAATGTGATGTAGAAACCTTTGTGGCTGGAGCCGGCCCTTCCATATCTCCTGTGCCCGTGTTCACTTTCATTCTCCGTCTGACCGCTCTGGAGAAGGAATAGAAAACACCGAGAACCGAGAGTGACATCAAAGAAAGTAAAGCATTCACGTAGAAGTTATTGAAACTATTATGATATACTGTACCAGGCAAAGGTTTGGACACACCTTCTCATTCGAAGGATTTTATTTATTTTAATTATTTTCTACATTGTAGATTGATACTGAAGACATCTAAACTATAAAAGAACACATTATGGAATGATATAGTAAAGTAAAACGCAGAATATGATTCTTCAAAGTAGCCTCCTTTGCCTTGATGACAGCTTTGCACTCTTGGCTTCTCTCAGTCAGCTTCATGGTGTGTCTAAACTTTACTGTACATAAAAACAAAGTCCAATAAAAACAAACATTGTGTACACATGATGTTAATGACAGGTGTTACCTCTGCACTGGCATGTCTGCGGCGCCCCTGCTTCCTTTTGAAGGACCCCCCCCCTCAACTCTTCTGTGGAGTTATTGAGTGGCTTTGGAGACGAAACCCCTGACAGAGAATCACTTCCTGCAAAAGGAGAAGAAAAAAAATCACAGAATAAGAGGTAAGGATATTTTTCATATGAGGTCGGCTACACAACAAGGACACATCTGAATGTTTTATTTACGATCATCAAATTCCTATTTTACCTACTTTTTTATTATTTATATGATTTGCAAACACTTTTTATTAAAACTTATATTAAACAAATGTTATAATAGTTCTTTGTTTGCTCTTATTTGATAACCTAATTTGTTTATATGTTGTATCTTCACTACCACAAAACATTATTTTGTTAGTTTTAGTTTGAGGTTCTGTTATAAACAATACTTGTTACTGTCCATCCTTGATCCAGGTTAATGTGTCATGTCTACAAACATTATTTTTTTGTATAAAAAGTGTTTGCATTCAAAGCCCATGTATTTTTTGTATTTATAGTGTCTTTAACCAATTTCTCCCAATTTTAGTTGCTGTCTCTGCAACACATACTTTATCAGGGCATATGCAGGAATCCTGAAGTCAAATGTAAAACCTTTTAAGACCTTTTTTAAGACCCTTTCCATACATTTTAAGACATTACATTACATTACATTACATTGCATTTAGCTGACGCTTTTATCCAAAGCGACTTACAATAAGTGCGTTCGACCAACAAAATACAAACTTGAAGAAAACAGAATCATATAAGTACATCAGGTTTCATAGAGCAAAAACATTTCAAGTGCTACTCAACTGGCTTTAGATAAGCCAGTCCTTTATTAGTATACAAGTGCTTTGTTAATAGTTCTATCGCTCGAAGTGGAGTCGAAAGAGACGAGTTTTCAGTCTGCGCCGGAAGGTGTGTAAGCTTTCTGCTGTCCTGATGTCAATGGGGAGCTCATTCCACCATCTTGGAGCCAGGATAGCAAACCCACGTGTTTTTGCTGATGGGAACTTGGGTCCCCCTCGCAGCGAGGGTGCAGCGAGCCGTTTGGTTGATGCAGAGCGGAGTGCACGTGTTGGGGTGTACGGTTTAACCATGGGATTCAGACCTCATCGCCACTTGGAGTTCTAACCGGTTACCTTGGCGACACACTTTACCTCACATTGACTATATACAGTATTGATTGTCCTTCCTCCTTATCTTCCAACCATTTGGACACAGACTTGCATTTCCCCATAACGATGTTGTTTAACAACCGGCGTAAACGGACCTTCGCGCTATCAAGCAGTGAGCGTGCGATGTCCTGTTCAGATGACGTCAAACCCAACGGGATGCCATCAATAAACTACACAGAATCACACTACACACCTACGCAATGATTACATTCAGGCACACTGTAGAATACAACCTCTTTGGACCATTTATATACTTATTGAAAACAAGCTACAAAATGTAATACCTTGGAAAATGCTGTTTAATACTTTTTAATAGCCTTCATTTTCTCTAAATTGATTTATCAACTTTTATACTTTTTAAGACCCCGCGGACACCCTGCTTAAAACTGCATTTATTCTAGTCATTAGTATCATACCATTCCCATTAATAAACATATTTACTTTATAAGCTAGAGACCACGGAGATAAAAAAAGTAAAATCATACAGATGGTTAAGGGGGATACACATCTATTTTAAAATGTTGTATTTTTAATGATTGTATTATGCGAGGCATCAGTTAACTTGATCAGAATCAGAATAACTTTATTAGTCCCACAGATGATTATCTTTGCGGTTATTGACGATAACAGATATGCACTATGGGTAGTTTTATAATTGCAGGGACCATGTGAGATCTCTCTCTTTTGAAGTGACTCATCACACACTCAATGTAACATCACTACACTCAGATCAACTTCAAAGTGTAGTTTTATTTATCTTAAACCTGGAACAGCACTGAACTTCATTCCCAGTTCCTCTGTACTTCCACTTCATCTGACCTCTTCCCACATCAAAGAAGTGACATCGATTGGATTCAGTCTTTTCTTAGATTATTTCTCCTCAGTTCAGTGTGTGGTCAAACTTCTGAATTCAGGCGTATAGATCTGATAAAGTCCCTTTTTAAGCCTGGATACATTTTCTGCCTGTTAACTCAAAGTCAAACTGTCACTTTCCATATCAATGTAACACCTTATTGTGCTCTGTGCAGTCGATGTGCCTGTTGATCTTTACCATCACTCTCCATGTCGTCGTTCAGGAACAGGCTGTCGTCCGTGGAGAAGAAGCTGAAGTTGGAGTCGTCGCTCTCGTCAGAAAGGTATCCAGAGGTCAGGCAGGGGTCGCCCGGAGATCTGAGAGGACCGCTGATACTCTTGGACCTCTGGAAATTCTTAATGTACCTCGCCAGATTCATACCTCTACCTTAAAGACACAACACAGGGAAATTAGCACAGGGCTGCACGACTTTGACTGATGTTGCAATTGAGATATGATCCACAATGTGGAAGGGAGTGATCTTTTCGGCATGGCTATTGCCTTTATCATTGCATTTTTTTTTAATATGATCGTGTCATGTTTTTTGAAAGAGAATCTGTACCAAATAAATATGTTTTGTTAAGTCTAGAGAATACAAGTTGTAGGCTTGGACTCAGCAACTCCACAATACTCATCAAAATGGGATTGTATTACATGTTTAGCCTTTGACAAATACTGTCCTTCCTGAAACTTGAATATTGCACTAGTCAATATTGCGAATTCACTCAAATGCCCAATAACTTTGCAGACCTTAAAGAAAGTAAGACAGGACTGCAAGTAATAGTACTACTAATAAGTCCATGTGTGACTATTTTTTATGTTTATTTATTTGTTTATTCCACACATGGCAGTTATTTTAAAACAAAACATGTACACTTTACAAAACCTGTACACTTATACTGGTTGTTTTTTGTTTTTTGCATGGTGGAAAGGAGCAGGGAGAAGAACGTCTTATTTTACCTGCCCCTTCTTAAAAAAATGAAAGAACCATAAAAACGTCAAATAAAAGCAATATTCTTTCAGTTACAGTTGCTTACAAATACTGAAACATAAAACCATAACACAACTTCATACTGTCTACTTACCATTTCTTTATACATTTTCTTAAACATAATTAAGTCATAGTTTAGTCAGAAAGGTCATCTTCAAAATAATTAGTTTGTCCAAAACCCAGATGTAATGAATGCACAAAGCTGCCTACTGTCTCTGTATCGCAGGCTGTGTGTCCTCCCCCTCTCCCCCAGCAGGGAGCTGAGCCAGGCGGCGTCCAGGCGGCCCAGCCTGAAGCCCCCCAGGCAGAGGGCGTTGTTGTTCAGGTCCAGCCCCAGGCGGCCCAGCAGCTGGATGACGGTGGGACCCTCGCCCCGCTTCACGCTCACAGCCAGGGCCCGGCGCAGGTGCTGCTCGTGGGCCCCGTGGCTGAGCAGCAGCTCCACCAGCTCCAGAGGCCCCCCACGCTCACACACCTGACAAATACAGACAGAGGTTGAAATCAAGTTAATCTAGTCATTGATTAACCTGTCTATTATAGCACCGAGTGATTCAGTTTCATTTGGTAGAGTTTGAAATGTAATAGCAAAGACGGTCCATTACCAAATACTTGATAACATTTGTAATATTGTTTTCTAGTTTGATTACCAATGTTTGTTTGCATTCAAACGTATGTTGCTTTCATGAATGTACTGGGTTTAGTTGAATACAATTTAAATACAAAAAGGGCATTATTGGTCTATGATATCTTAAATATTGACACATGCACTAAACAACTTATCAGTGCCTAAGGTAATGCTTTCAAAATTATATTTGGTCGCCTATTTTGTCTTAATAATATCAGATCAATTCAATTTACGATACAAATAAACTAAACTCTGGGTAGCTATGCTTTTAGCCACAGTTGGTGTTTGAGCTAAATGCTAATATCAGCATGCTAACATGCTAACATGGTGATGTTTAGCAGGTATAATGTTTGGTAAGTGTGTTAGCATGCTACACTTTTTCCTGTGGGTAACTCAATTTGGTAAACAATCCCAAAGTGAACTTATTTTCCTTCATGGTGGCCGGTGAGCTCGTGTGACCTCTGACCTTATAGATGAGCGACTCTGTTTTGGTCTTCCTGTTGATGTCGGCTCCCAGCTCGATTAGACACTCGGCCAACGTGGCGTCTCCGTCCTCGCAGGCCTTCTCTAGCAGACTGCAGTGCAGCTGGTAGTCGCACCACATCTTAGACAGAGCCAGGCACACCGACTTACGCAGCTACACACACACACACCCACACCCCCACACACACACCCACACACACACACACACACACACACACACACACACACACACACACACACACACACACACACACACACACACACACACACACACACACACACACACACACACACACACACACACACACACACACACACACACACACACACACACACACACACACACACACACACACACACACACACACACACACACACAGACACAGAGGGAAAGAGGGGCGGAGTTAAACATTTCCTTTACTAATCAATGTATTCAATTAGCATAGTATTTCCGGTCTTTCTAGCAAATACGCTATCTAAGGAAATACCAAGAAGTAGATAAAGATGATAAAGAACATGTAATAAGCATGTCTGGTATGTCCTGTAGATTCCATTTGTGCTGTGTGTTGCTTTATGTGTACGGTACGGCCTGAGAGTGAACCTGACTGTCTGCAGATACACAGCAAAGGACATGAGACTGAAAATCCCTTGATTTACATGAAGATACATTGATTTTGAAAGATAAAGGAATTCAATCAAGTGCATGCCGCTGTTCTTGAGGTGGAAAATAGCTGTTAGCCGTTCAGGTGATCGAGTGTGTGTGTGTGTGTGTGTGTGTGTGTGTGTGTGTGTGTGTGTGTGTGTGTGTGTGTGTGTGTGTGTGTGTGTGTGTGAGAGAGATTTGGATAAAGAGTAGCTCTTTTTGTGATGAGAAAGAGACACAATATAAAAACAGCAACAACCGACATGAACTCACAGCAGTGTTGCAGTGGTCGGGCGGCTCCTCTCTGAGGTGTTGGAAGATCTGTCTGTCAAAGCCTTCTCTCTGCAGCTCAGCAGCTGCTCCTGAACAGGCGTCCAGCATCCTCAACGCCACCTGAACACACTGTGGACACGCCACCAGAGAGAAGTCATGTCAGTTTCACTTAGAGAGGAAAGTATATATAATACATTCTCAATATCCAGACTCGCCTTAAAGGGCAGTAAACACCGTCTACTCTTAGTGCAACAGTCTGAGCTTCTGCAGAGTATCGGCAACTACATGAACCTTTAACATCACTAGATAGCATTAAGACTGTTAATGTAAAACGTAACAAGTATATGAAAATATACAAGCAAAAGTTATTGTTTTCTAATTCTGAGAAATAAAGACTACATTTTTCTTTGATGCTAAGCAGTTCAAATGTTGTAATGACTCTACTTCATGAAGCTACAAACTAAAATAAGTTCATTTCTATGAGTTTCAGTTTTGTTTAAAGTATCCAGTCAACTGATAATTTTCGACAGGCTGTCAAGGACGAAATGTAAAGAGATATAATAATAATAATACATTTATTTATTTTGGGGGACGCCCTTCATAACACCCAAGGACACCTTACAGGGTATAGGGGCAATATAGGAAACAATTAAAACAGTAGATTTAGTTAAGTATCAGCCGGGGTACAAGACAAACAACAGGAAATGGACTATAGAAGGACACAAAAGGACACAGGGTACAGATTATAAAGAAAATGCCAGTTTGAACAGGTGGGTTTTGAGTTGGGTTTTGAATGTTGTTATGGAATCGGACTGTCGGATGTGTCGTGGCAGGGAGTTCCAGAGTCTGGGAGCCGAGCAGCGGAAAGCTCGAGCACCCATGGTTTTGAGGCGAGAGCTTGGGACGGTGAGAAGTCCTACGGACGAAGAGCGGAGGGTGCGGGAGGGGGTGTACTCCTGAAGGAGGTCGGTGATGTAGATGGGGGCAAGGTTATGGAGAGCTTTATATATGAGTAGAATGTTTTTGTAGTCAATACGGTAGCGTACAGGAAGCCAGTGTAGCTGAGTGAGAATGGGGGTGATGTGGTCGGATGAGTTGGTGCGGGTGAAGATCCGGGCAGCAGAGTTCTGGATTATTTGCAGTCTATTGAGGAGTTTGATGGGAAGGCCAGTCAGAAGTGCATTGCAGTAATCAATCCGGGATGAGAGAATGAGAGGGAGCCGTCCAGAATGACACCGAGGCTTTTCACTTGGGCAGCGAATGGTATGGGGAAGCCGTCGATGGTGATGGTCATATATTGAACATGTATGCCGTTTTAAAGTCACCTTGAGGTGCATCTCGGAGTCGTCTCTGTACTGCAGGAGGGAGGCGACCACGACGGAGGCCAGAACAGGAACGATCATCCTCGACAGCTTCTTCTTGGACACGAGGAAGCTGAGCAGCGTCAGACCCCAGAAGTGAATCTCTGGAAGAAGACGGGAAGTTAGAGAAAGCAAGATAACTCCACTGTAATATTGATATCATATTTTAAATGTTCAAATGGGGAACATTTCAGCTTTTAGTCAAAGAAACCGATTGTACTCTTCTTCTGGAACTCTTCCGGGATCTAATTACTATTTCCTAAAGTAAATTAAACCAAATCAGAGGGGGCTTATCAGAATCAGAATCGTTTATTGGAGGGGAAATTGTGAAATTAGTTCCTTTACGTTATGATTATTTCTGACTCATTTCCATACCTCTGTCCTGTGGGAACATCTGTAGTGTGTGCAGCACCGTGTCGATCGCCCCCTGCTGGCAGAGCAGGTCCACTGCACCGGAGCAGTCAGCCAGAGAGGAGAGCACCTTCAGACCACTCCTCTGGATGAGCTCGCTGCTGATGAACTGCACACACAAGTATCATGTTAAACATATTTCATGTTAAAGTACCGTCCGTGAACCAAAGAGGGAAAACCATACAGTGTATATAATATGTAATATGCTTTGACCCCAGCTACATTCTGGTAACACAAGTTGATTTAACCACTTTGTGTTGCAACAATATTGAACATTGTACGTTTTATGAAGGTAGGAAGGAAGAATTATTATATTAGACTGCATGAGTATTTGCTCGGTGTACCCATTACATTTGATTTACTTTGTTTTCACACAACAGCTTTGAAAACAAATATTTACATTGTTATTTTACATTCATAAAGACTTGCCTTATATAATTACGTTTTTAATTTAGATAGTTATCAATAATAAAAACTCAGTCATTGTGTTAAAGTATGGTCAATACAGTTTGTATCTTATCTAGTAACATAACTCTTTAAATGAGCTCAAAGTTAAACATAAAATAATTCCTTTTAAGCTTTTGACTCCAACAAGACGCCTTTTTTTGTGTTTTTTGCCAACGTACCCCGCCCCACCTTCAGGCAGCGGGGGATGAAACAACCACGTGGGAACAAAAAAACGTGTTCCCCATTCAAACTATTCTTTCTACTGGCACATTCTTTACAGAAATGTAATTACACTCTTCCGATGTTTTAGATGCAAGACAAGCGACTGTACAATGTTTGTAATGAATGGATGAGCTGTTGTTTAATCCGTGTAATGAATGAGAACTATATGTACTGTCCTGCTACACTAAATCCTATTAGGGGGGAATTCAGTATTCTCTTTGTTTTAGGATATCTGTGCATAAAGACTGGAAGGAAATGGACCTAATACGAGAGAGGGTTTGTTCATGTGTTCATACCCTGTTGAGAACCTCCAGGTAGAGTGTGTGAGCTCCTTCCACCACACACTGGTTCTTCAGGACCTTCAGGGAAACGTCAGCCATGTCTGGGTCTGCCACAGAGACGCCGTGCTCTCTTAGACTGCGGTCTGGGAATTCAACACAATGCAAAGTCAAGAAAGAGCGGCAAACACACACACAGCCGCTCCTTTGTCACTGATCATCACTAATCTCATTAGCAGTGTTACGAGTTCAGTGCTGCGAGCGGAGACGGAGGACACTGTAACCTCAGTAATAGAAATTAAAAGCAGAGAAGAAGCACCGAAACAGCTTTGTTTACACAATACTGGATATTGTATATGAGATGTATTCTTGACCTTCATGAAGTCTGTATGTAGCGCTGTTCCCTTTCGATTGCCGGAATTCCCAATTAAATGCAATTTATTAATGCGTAAGTTTCACAAGTGCTCTGTAGATGTCAAGGTATCACTTTTCAAAGCTTTCTGTACACCATTGTACACGGCTCACCTGTGGAGTAACTACAAGGCTCACCTGTGGAGTAACTACAAGGCTAGAAGCATGCAAAAACTAAAAGTGGCATACAATGATGCTTTACGGTTGCTGCTGAGGGTACCAAGATGGCAGTGCCAGCCAGCTGTTTGTTAACTTGGGGGTACCTACCTGTCAAGCCCTTTTAAGAAAATTCATGTACAAATTCATGTGTCGCCTAGTAGACTCGGACAATTATGTTATTTCGATTTTAATTAACCCTGTGAAGAGTTCTACCCGGTTCTCTTCCATGATTTGGAGACATTGGCGCAACAGCCTCTACAGACGGTGAGCATGTGTGGCTCGCTGTGATTGGACTGATTTTATGTATTTATCTGTTTGTTTTTATCTGTTTTGTGTTTAGCTTTTTATCTTATTTATTGATGTGTGTTTTGTCTTTTTGTGTGATATGGACCTTGAGTCTGGAATAAAGATTGGAATATGACAGCAGCAGTGGATTCCTACATCCGATTGAAAGATAAAGATCTAACGTTAGGGAATAACTCCCATAGATGTTTTGCCCTCTGATGTTTATGACCAACCATCTGTTACCTCCCTTAAGGAGGGGGCTGCTTCAGACATTTGTTGTTGTTGCCAGTTTCGATCAAACATAATTTATTGTTATGGGGACATTTGCAACGCTTCCTTCTCGGGGCTTGATGACTCCAAGGTGTGAAATCTTAATCAAAGCTCTAGCTCTCCTCGTGTCTCTCTGAGTCCTGACTCCAATTGCTACAGAAGTTTCCCCCACACGCACAATGTTATTATATATTATTGAGGTGCAACATTAGAATTCATCTGCTGTTCATAAAAAAAAGCTTCTGTTGAGGTTACCAAATAAACCTCCAAATGTATTTTGTGTTATTGTGCTGTTACGTGCCAGGCAGGCTGTACTTGTGTGGTTTTCCTTCCCTCCTGTGTTTCTCTCTTCTCCGTCTTCTGCACAGCTAATCAGCAGCTGATCGGTATCTACCTGTGCACCTGAGTCTGATGGCTGATTGGATCCTCTCACC